>NC_071572.1:80756447-81070018 GCF_024509145.1 Vidua macroura
CATCTTCTTATGGAAGGCTCTTTTTGTTCAGGCATGATTTTCCCTTCATAAATTTGTGCTGACAACTCACAGTCACCTATTTGTGCTAAACAAATTTGGAAGTGCTCCATCACCTTCCCAAGGATCAAACTGAGGCTGACTGTACTTCTCTGGATCCTCCTTCTTGCTGTTCTTGAAGGTAGGAGTGACATTTGCTTTCTGTCAGTCCTTAGGAAATTCCCCCAGTTGCCCAGACTACTACAGCAAGAGTAGCCTCATGATGTCATCAAGAGGCTTTGCAGCTATCATTAGTTCCCATGGACTTATGTATGTCCAGTTTAAGTGTTACCTGACTTGTTTCCCCTCCATGGAGGGTCTTGCCTTATTTTCACTTTATATCTTGTCTCAGGGTCTGAGATTCCCAAAGTCCACTTCTACCTGTAAATACTGAAGCACAAATTTTCCATAATCTTTCTTCTGCTGTTTATAGGGCTATAGAAACTTTTCTTACTGTTCTTCTTGTCCCTTGCCAGATTCAGCTCCAGCTTTAGCTTTTCTCAATCCTTACCTGTGTTTGGGCAGTATCTGTATATTCCTCCTAGTTGATCTGATGCTGCTTGTATGCTTCTTTTCTATGCTTAAGTTTAGTCAGAAGCTCCTTGTTAATGCGTGCAGGCCTCCTATTACATTTTTGACTAGGTTTTTGCATGTTGGGTTGGACCACTTGAGCTTGGAGAAGGCTTCCATATGAATCTGCTCTCCACCAATCTTTTCTCCAGGACTGTATTGCTTGGGATTCTTCCAAGCAAATTTGTAGCATGCAAACTGAGATGAACCACTGGGAAATCCCTGTGTGAGTTAAGATTTTGGTCGTCTTTTTCTTCTGCCAGAGCAGAATGCAAGATATTTGGGGTTGAAGTTCGAAATTGTCTGTGTGCATTTCTGCAAACTTCTTTTCTTTATTGCATCTCACATTTATTATGGACAAGATGGATGATGGTTTTCATTTAGAGTTGCATGTCAGATTTTAAACTAATCAAGAATGATAATTATTATCTGAGCACGTTCCAGGATGAACAGATATTGTTGACTCATAAATAATTGCAAATAAGAGAACGTGGATTGACCAATTCTATAACTGAAAGTTATATGTTAGTGATTTTGGAGGAAATACTAGCAGAACATTCAACAAAATCTGAGAGAGTGTAAAGTCCCTGGCAAAGACTAATGATGATTAATGAGTGGTCAAACTCCTGTTTAAGACTTCCTCAAGATAATAGAGCTTGTCTATTTGCACTTTGCTCAAGTTGCATCCTTCTCTATGCTCTTCACTCCAGTACCCTCCTGAGCTGGAGAAATACTATGGTGCAAAAAGGTCTATGAGCTTAGACTGGGCTGGTTGACCCAAGAGTGACCTTATGCTTCCCTATGTCTTCTTTTTCATTTGGATTTTTATTCACAGACAACCCCTGACTGCAAGACATTATGTAGCTCATATGTAGATTGAACATACAGTGGAAAAAGAATACTCTGTTGTGTTTCCCCTTGCTCTGGGGTTGAATACGGCTGAGTGGTACCTGGCTCTGTATGAATTGGCAGAAGTCTTTCAGAAAGTCTCAATCTTACAAAAGGAGAAGATGCCCAGTGGTCTCCACATGGCACATTTACATTTTAGATGACAGTTAGTGTCATCTAAAGGTGAGTTTGCTATTCATGAAAGAAAATTTCCATGATAAACTGAAGAAAAGGTAGCTGAAGGACATTCTACTCTGTCCCTTATCTACAGTCCACCATTTCCTATGTTTTATAGGATCTTTTCTACACTCTGCTATGTATTGGAGCCCTCTGATTGTCAAAGACAAATTTTTTTGCTGGTTTGAGCTACACTATAACTATCAGGACAACAGCAGAGCTACCAGAGATCTGTCAGGATGTCTGTGCTGAACCATTTGGATGGTAAAGTTAATTCATATCAACTAGTCCCAGTCTTCTACTTCATGATGTTCACTTTATCAAAGCAAGTTACTAAGACTTCAGTCTCCTCTTCTGCATTGGGTGCATAGATCAAGCCTCAGGGTATTACACAGTGAAATCAATTGGTATTCAGCTGCAGATCCTCTGCACAGTGGCAGAGACTTGTTGGCTGCCTTCCAAGGCAGGTTTCAAAAGGACTCTTGAACACATAGAAAATAGAAGAGACACTAGAGGAATTATTTCTTAGTTAAGGATAAAAGAGACATGACTCTCAAAGTGACTTGAGGGTCTTTTACTGACCAATATTGATACAGTTTGTCTTACAGAGTATATATCCCATTTCCCTTTGCCGCAAGTTGTAATCTTAGGGTTTTTTTTCTCATTCTTTGCTCTTAATTCTCTCTTACCCATCAGTACACCTCCCTCTCTTTACCTTGAGCTCGACTGTTCAGTCAGTATGGGCTGGTTTATTTGGTGCCTTTCTAAGAGTGCAAATGTGTGGATGGTAGTGTCACTTGCTCATTATGGCTGGGGACCTGAGTCTGGAAGACTGACACAATGTATCATTTTGTTTTGAATTGAAGAACCCTTTACTGAACTGGACCAGCAAGAAACACACAGCTTTCTCTGAGGACAAACTGCACTCAAAGAGCTGAATTTAATATCTTGATGTCCAAGAGGACGTTAGTGACAAGTGACAAGTGGAATTCCTCGGGAATTATTACTGGGACTAGTGGTCTTTAATGTCTTTGTTGTTGACATGAAAACAACATGATTGAGGGCACCCTCAGCAGCTTTGCCAAGCTCAGTGGTGCAGTTGACATGCTGGAGGGAAGGGATGCCATCCAGAGGGACCCGGACAGGCTTGAGAGGTGGGCCTGTGTGAACCTCATGAAGTTCAGTAGTTCAATAGAAGGCCAAGTGTGAGGTCCTGCACGTGGGTTGGGACAATCCCAAGCAAACAAGCAGGCTGGGTGGAGGAGGTATTGAGAGCAGCCCTGAGGAGAAGGACTTGGGGCTGTTGGCTCACGAGAAGCTCAGCATGTCCCAGCAATGTGCAACTGCAGCTCATAAAGCCACCCATGTCCTGAGCTGCATCCAGAGCAGAGTGGCCAGAAGGGTGAGGGAGAGGACTCTGCCCCTCTGCTCTGTGCTGGTGAGACCCCACCTGGAATGCTGCATCCAGCTCTGGGGACGTGGACCTGTTGTAGCAAGTCCAGAGGAGACCAGGAAGGTGCTCAGAGGCTGGAGTACTTCTCCTATAAAGACAGGCTGAGAGAGCTGGGGCTGTTCAGCCTAGAGGAGAGAACCAGCATCTTCCAGCACCTAGAGGGAATACAAGAGAGCTGGAAGGACTTTTGACAAGGGCATGCAGTGATAGCATTTGGGGGAATGACCTTTAAACTAAAAGAGGTATGTTCAGATTAGATCTAACAAACAAATTCTTCACCATGAGGGTGGTGAAGCAGTGGTACACATTTCCCAGAGACACTGTGGATACCTCATCCCTGGAAGTGTTCAAGGCCGGGTTGGATGGGGCTTTGAGCAACCTCTTCTAGTGGAAGGTACCAATGCTCATGTCAGGGGGGTTGGAACTATATGACTTTAAGGTCCCTTCCAACCCAAACCATTCTATGATTCTGTGATTCTATGAGTTGAGAGGAAGCATTCTCCTGATCTCATGCAAAATAATTGTTAAATAATGCTCAGGTGAATCATGTCAAAAAAATCCTTATTTTTCTTTTTTTCTTAAAACCAGCACATGACAAGATGCTTGCAAAACAAGTAAGTGAAACAGTTAAATGAGATTCCACCCTAAGAAATTGCTGGAAAAGTGTTCACTGGAAGATTGGTGAACACTCCTGATCTGTGCAAATGCTCATTTGAAGAAGTCTCAAAAATTGCAGAATTGCCTGTCAGAGTCAATTAAAGTCAGTTTTGCCAGATAAAGTCTAACTATTTTTGTCTTAAGTTTCAAAGTAAGCCCCCTCTTGGAATACCTTTGTGTCAACCTGTCTGAATCCTGTGTACTTTGAGGATCTGAATCGGTCATCTGAAATGCAGGGTAATAATCCAGGTTTTGAACAATCTTCTTCATGGTAATCTCAAAAAAACCCCTCTGTAGATTCCAGATACCATTTCTGTCAAGTGTAATGAGCTCCAAGTTTAATTAATGTGACTGAACAAAATGTCTCATTGCAGTCGTTAACAGTGCTTAAGAGATTTATGTAACAATTTAAATTCTAAATATAAATATTTGCTCCTTAAAAAAACAAAACAAAACAAAACCAAAGCTGTAGGAGATAATGAAAGTAAAAATTTGAGGGAAATCAAGAAATTGGAAAATTTTATAAACCAGATCAATCCCAAGATGTGAAATGAAGTTTTGAGAAGCTGGAAATATTAATTATAATCTCTTTTTCTTAGCAGCACATGGTTTCCTCCCAAGATCTATGAAATACACTGGTGTGCATTTTGTTTCTGTTAGCTTTTATGCCCTTGCTCTGGCATTGTCTGGCTGGCAGGAGCAGCTAGCAAAGCTGTCCAGCATTTATTCCTCTTGGATAAGGATGAAAAGGTTCAAATTTCACTAACTCTAATCTGGATCCTGGTGACTGATATTTAGGAAAAGGATTTTTGTTTTCTTCTGGCCTTATTTACAAAACCCTTTTACATTAATGAGCAGTTTTTTTCTGCAGCAATAGAAGGGCTCTTGGGCTAAAAGAAACCCCAAATGATTTGTGTGAGAAGGTAGGTGAGAACTGGATCACACTGCAGTGGGGTGAAGAAGAGTGGAAGGGGCACTGTCAATTTAAATTAGATTGGTACATTTTTTATATTCTTGTCAAAACCCATTCTCTCCTGATTCTAACAGAGTCTGGCTTGTATTTACTTAGGTGCTTAATTCAGCTCTTCTGACTTAACTTGAGTCCTGTTAAGCATGTGCACAAATGGCTGCAGTGAGAAGGGTGGAAACATCCAAATGGAAGTATCCAGGGTTCCATATGTTTGAGCATCTGTGTCTTGACTAGAGTGAAATCTGTAGGTGCACCAAAGCACTTAATAAGTGCCTAAATGTAATTTCCAGAGTCTAAATGGGTGAAAAACTTGGTTTAATTTTATTGAGTTATTATTCCTTGGTGATAAAGAAATGGAAACCGCAAACACGTGTTCCACTACTTAAACTGCTGTTTTTCAGTGTTTGCAACTAAGCTCCAAGAGTCGGGGAAAATCATTGCAGCATCAGCAAACCGGTTTGCTACATGCCAAATTGTGCTCTATCTGTCTGTTTCAGAGATAGAGCAGCCCCTGTGTATTATTTAGAAACATTTAGAAGTGTTAATGGAGCAGGAGGAAGGGAGGTTCTGGTCTAATATATCTTGATGTGTTTAAATTGCTGTGGTTTAAACTGCACCACAGCTGCTGCTCCTCCTTGCATTTAAAACAATACAAAAAATCCATGTCTGAGTGCTCTGGAATGTAGTCCTCAATGGTTACAATTTGTCTTCACAAACTGCAGAAGACAGGGTTTTAGTTGTTTGAATTTTTTGTGGGTTTTTTTTTTTTTTTGGTGTTTGCTTTACTGGTGAGGATAGGGGCAGAGAGAAGGTCAAGGCACTTTTTTGAAATTTCTTCCTGTTCCTTTGTTTCTGTCCTAGTTACTTGGGAATGTAGCATTTGTGCTCTTCATGGCATTCCTGTCAAAGGGCTTCAGCTCTTGAAATTGCAACAAGTCCAAGATGGCCACATGCTGGGCTACTCTGCCAGTAGCCGGTGTCTTCTCAGTGGCCCTTGGTGAAGGGAACCCCTGGGAAAGGATGGGCGGGCATATCTTGGCTGTAGGATACATCAGCATTTTTGGGCAGATCTGCTTACTGCACCCTGAATTTTGTTGCTGTACCAGGCTGGATAGCACTGACTTCCCTTGCCTTGTGTACTGCTACATGATAGAGAAACAACATTTCTCAGATGTGCACTTAACTGCCGTACAAGCTTTATTTTAGAGCTCCGGTTTTAATATCTCTTTCTATTATAAGCAATGGAAATGGGGGCACTTACCAGTAGAAGTGGCCTAGTATTTAAGCAAGTGTCTGATGATTGAGTGAATGGCACTCTTTTCTGATTACAGTAACATGCATTTAAGCACACTAATTTCATATTGTGGTGACCACAGTGCCCTGGGGCAGTGATTAAAGCAGTACCCCAGTTCTGTTTGCCCACAAACACATAGGAGGGGCACTCAGCTGCCCAAGAACAGTGTCTGTAGCACTCCAAAGCATCTCCTGTACCTTGCAGCAGTGCCCAAGCTGGGAACCCCACAGTGGTTTCCTACTGTAAGAAAGCTAAAAGCATTCTTACAGGCTGGTAGACTGTAAAGCCAGAGAGAACAAAATACTTGCATGCAGGGGCATGAATAAGTGTAGGGAGAAACGGAGATGCAATGTTACTGAAATACTTCTTTCATCTCCTTGGATTTGCTGTCACTCCAAATCAACCTCAGTTTCTGTGACCAAGAGTATCTACAAGCAGTGATTAACCACAAAACCTCTTTTAAGAGGGAGAGATGGAGACAGCAGAGGACGGTTGCTGTAGCTCTGTCTGACCAAAACATTATGTTTAATTTGTGCTTACATATTACCTAAGCTGGGCTCAGATGTGCATGATGGACTCATCTGTGCTTACAAGCCCAGCTAAGTGCCCTGTACATCAGCTTTCCTGCAGGCCATAGCCAGAAAGACTATGGATGACAAGGTTTGACCATGCTTGGCCATTTTCAGGCATTGATTTTGGGTGGCAACTGAGAGCTGATGTTGTAATCAGAGGGTTTTGAAGTTGCAGCTTTGATTTGCTTTTGCCATGAGAGGATGGACTTAGTTTAAAGGCTTCAGTTACCTTCCAGATGTCTTTCAGGAATGAAAGAAACAGGGCTTTGAATCTTTGGTGAATCTGGTGGGAAGAACTACCCACAACTGAAGGATAAACTAAGTATACTTTTCCAAGTAAAGGTCATTTTTGATAACCTGTTAAAAATAAGATGGATATCTTTGATATGTTGAAAATATACAGGACAGGTAAATACTGATCCCTTGCAGTCCCAGTCAGTGGACTACATGCAAGAACTTATCTCTGTCAGAGTTGATAAAAGAAAAAAAGTATTTTGGAGTTCATTAAAATATGTCAAATCATAAAAATACTTCCAGAGACTAGTATAATGAGAAATTAGACTCACTGCTTCTGTAAATATTAAAGCAGTGACTATTTAATGATTCACAGGTTTAATTACAGAGAGGATGACATCTTTATTATAACAGAATAAAAGTAATTATGCATCACAGGAGCTGGACTGAACTGTGCTCAGTCCTGCACTCTCAATGCGCAGCTGTGCAGAGCAGGTTGTCAAACACCCACAAGTCTGTGACAGTCTGCTTTTGTTTTGCAGTCAGCTGAGCATCTCTGAGAAATAGTACCCCTACCATGGCAGAGCAGTGTTTAATTGACCACAGCTAAAAATTGGCAGGGTGGATTTTAAGCAGTCATGGTCTGAGACAAGAGATTTTGTTTGATTGTATAGAGAACAGAAAGTGTGTGCTGATGGACTACATATCTTCTACCTATTGCAAATAATGCTTATTTGTCAATACTGAAAAGTTAAAAAAAATATATTTTAATCCTTTGTAATCTATAGAATTTTTATGTGTGTGAAATATACCCAACACCAAATGAGCATCTTCGTAGTAAGATTATTCAGCCTCCTGCACAATGCATTTTCAAGGCAAGCAGAATAAGAGGAACACTTCAGAAACACAAAAAGTAGCTAGGGACAGTTTTTGAGGGGAAGTAAAAAATTACAAGTATACTCTTTCAGTTTTTGTTGCTGTTATTTTTAATTCAACCTTTTATTATTATTACTATTTTGTTCTAGCTCAATTGTCTCTATGCCAAGAGAAAATGTGTCACTATGTTCACCTATTTTGTACTTCAATAAGTAATTTTTGTGTGTGCATAACCCAGCTGAAATCCAGAAGAAAAAAAAATATTGAAAGAAGGCAAAGAGAGAAGAAGGGTTCAGGGAAAAGGAAGCTATCTAGGCATACTTACCTCAGTGTTACCAGTTTGTCACTAAGACTGTGATTCAGGTCCTGGCTTAGCAGGAGTCTGTATGAAATCTTATCTGGCCAGGTCTAGCAACTCTTTGGATCCAAGCCAGAACCTTGTGTTTGATGTCGTGACAAGATATTAAGAGTAGAACTACAGTACCCAGCAGTGAGAGAAAGCGAG
Organism: Vidua macroura; assembly: GCF_024509145.1. Lineage (NCBI taxonomy): Eukaryota > Metazoa > Chordata > Aves > Passeriformes > Viduidae > Vidua > Vidua macroura. Next base: position 80,764,680 of record NC_071572.1, read on the forward strand.
ACAGAATGAGAGTTTGATAACCAAGACTGGTTTATTCTACAAACAAGTACCTCTGTTTGGTCTGGATGGTTCCTCTTTACAGATAGGTGTGGTGTGGTCTTTTTCTGCAGGCAGGATGATCCAGCTAGTCCTGGTTCCAGAAGGAAAGATGAGGATGTGTTTGTGTGGAGTTCATTCTTTCTTTTTTGGCACATCTTCTCCAGCTCTTCTTGCAGTGATGTGTATGTCACTGCCATCATGGGTCAGAGTACCTCCACTTCACTCTAAACTGGCTTTAACCTTCATGAGGTACATTCAAGATACTGTTACTCAAGAGTCTGTATGTAGGAGTTTTCTTGTCTCATTAGAGAACCATGGACATATTGAATATTTTAAGTTGCCAGATGAGAACTCTTGGTGCTCTGGTCCACCTTTCCTCACTAGAAATAAGGCCAAATTTCAGTTAGCATTAATCTTCTTTGAATGCTTATGGAACTGAAGGTCTTCTTTATGTGCTTGTGATATGGTGTAAAGGTGAGATGATATATAAAAAATGTCCAATTGTAGAATTCAAAGCTGTACATCACGAATTAAATGGATGAGTTTATGAATGAACCAGTCTATATATTACACTACACAGAGAATAAGAACTTGAGAGATGTAATGTCCCTTCATCTTTCTGTCACTGTCTCTGTGACTGACTTTGGGCAACATTCATCATTTTCATATCTTGCTTATGAGAACAATGATGTTTCCTTTATCAAGGCCTCCATGATGTACAACTAAAGGGAACTGTATAATAACCAACCTTGTTTTGGTTTCCTGAGACTATAGCATGGGTGTAGCTCACAACAAAACTACTGTGGCAGAACCTGCAGTGCACTGAGTGTATTCTATGTGTGAAGTGTTTGCCCCTGGAGGCAAATGACAGATAAGAGGAAGAGGTGTTTTGCTTCCTAGAATCATAGAAAATACATCAGGAAAGCACCATTAAACTTTCTTTTATTTACCCCTCAGCCCAAATAAAAATTATGTGGAGTATTTGACTGAAGTTTGTTTAACACATCTTTCAGAAACCCTCAATTTCACAGGTTTCTTTGGCCATTTTTTCTAATGTTTTCTAATATCTTACCTTAAAAAAACTTTTCCTACTGGTCAGATTAAAATTTTCCTTTTTGTGGGTTTTAGATCTTGAAAATTTTTCCAGTCCAAATGGAATTGAAAAATTAGTTTCCTTCTTCTTTGAAAATACCATTCACATATTTTAAAATCACTCCTGTGGCATTCTTCTTCTTTTTCTTCTTTGTGTCAGAAATCTCAGTCTCTTCACCTTTTCTCTTGAGACACATTCTACCATCCTCTAATTATTACCTCTGTTGCTTTCTTATAGACTTTGAGTGGCTCATTGTGGTTCCTAAAACTGCACACAAAACTCCTGTTGAGAACTTGAGTAAGTTGCAGAGAGCAGCAAGATTACTTCATGGGTCCTGCAGATTATATTGTTGACTTTTGTGACTTGTGGTTCTTTCATATTTCTGCAGCACTGAAGAACTGTTTCCTAAGCAGTTTTTCCCCACTGAGTACTTGTAAAGTTAATCATTCCTGTAAGAGTGAAATATTTTATAAAATTTTGTTGTATGTTGTAGGGTTACTTTTTCAGTTTATCAGGGTCACATGGAATTTAAGCCTTGGTTCCTTCCATTTTTATCAACTGAAAATTCAATCTCCACACATGTTAATGACAAGGATGGTAAGGCAGAAATATGGTTAGTACTGGGTCATGGACAGACTCCTGAAGGAACTGCACTTGATAAATCTATCAAGTGTAAGTACTGGTGTAACTTCCTGGTAATTACACTCTGACTGTGGTTCACAATGAGTTTTCTGTGTGATAAGCATTTCATCCAGGTCATTTTGCCTTTGCTCGCCCTTGAGAACATTGTAGAAGATAGCATGGCAAGCCTTATTGCTTCTGCTCTGTCTACAGGGTACTCTGTTCCAGGCTAGATTCACCTGAAGTACTTTTTCTTTATGAGTCATTTGTATTTTTCACACACTTAAGTCTTTTACCTGACACTTAAGGGGTGATATTTTCTCAGTCCAGGACAAAAAAGGATGTTTCTTCTTCCATTATAAGATAATTTAATTTTAAGCCCATTTTCATTGTCATTGTAGTATGTTTTCTAGTGTTAAATCTACTCAGACCAGAGTCTGGGCATTCCTTCAATATTCTAAAACCTATGAACACTAGGAACTAATTTTCCTTCTACACTACCATATATAACAGTATTTGCTGAGTTAACCTCTTTTGAACAAAACCTCAATTCATCTTAATATTGAAGAGATATAGACAAGCAGATATCCAGGTGAAATCCATCTGGCAGCTGTTATTTTTTCTTGAAGAGCAAGATAAAACAGTAAGTCAAATTCAACCCTGTTTTAAATTCCATGGGTTTCAACAAATTTAAAAATTAATTTTTTTTCCTTGGGTTTGCTTTTAGTAAAAACAATAGATCATGCAATTGTAACCAGGAAAAGTAAACATTTTAGAAGGTCTATTCTGTAAGTATAATATATAATATATCATATATAATATATATAATATTATATATATTATATAATATATAATTACTTTGCAACTCCTGCAGGAAATAGTGTTGGGCTAAAATTTTCTGGATGATGGATCAAGTGAACCTTCAGTCAGTTCACAGGCAAGACCAAGTGGGGCTGGAGTGTTGATATGCTGGAGGACAAAAAGGCCTTGCAGAGGAGCCTGGACAAGCTGGACTGATGAACTGAGGCCAATTGTATGAGGTTCAGCAAGGTCAAGTGCCCAGTCCTGCACTTGGGTCACAACAACGTCATGCAATGCTACTGGTCTGGATCAGAGTGGCTGGGAAGCTCCCTGGTGGAAAAGGACCTGTAGCAGCTGAACATGAGCCAGTGTGTGCTCGGTGGCCAGGATGGCATTGGCCATCTGTACCAGCAATGGTGTGGCCACCAGGACCAGGGCAGTGATTGTCCCCTGTACTTTGCACTGATATGGCCACACCTCGAATCCTGTTCAGTTCTGGGCCCCTCACTGCAAGAAAAACATTGAGGAGCTGGAGCGTGTCCAGAGAAGGGCAGTGGAGCTGGGGAAAGGTCTGGAGCACAAGTCTGAGTCTGATGAGGAGCAGGTACTGGGGTTGTTTATCCTGGAAAAAAGGAGGCTCAGGGGGGACCTTATTGCTATCTACAATGAAAGGAGGTTGTAGCCAGCTGGGGATCAGCCTTTTCTCCCAGGAAACCAGTGACAGAAGATGAGGAAATGTCCTTAGGTTGTGTCAGGAGAGGTTCAAGTTGGATGTTAAGAAAAAAATTTCTCAACCAAAAGGGCGGTTGAGTACAGGAACAGGCTGCTCAGAGAAGGATCACTCTCCCTTAAAGTGTTGAAAAAATCATGTAGAAGTGACATTTAGGGTCATGGTTTGGTAATGGACACAGAAATGCTTGTTTAGTGGTTGGACTTGATGAGCCTAGAGGTCTTTTCCAACCTTAAAGATTCTATGATTCTATTACTTATTTTAGTCTTTCATTTGGTGAAATAAACTGATCAAGCCATGTCTTTTTATCACGTTCCCTAGAAATTTTATTATTTACTATGTCATCTAGTTTTTTACTTAATGTATGAGAACTCTGTTAGCAACAGAAATGCTGCTAAATATCCATATATCTGGAACAAATTAGCACACAACCTAAGATGGATTTTCACTAGCAACAAGTTACTACTGAGGCATAGGTAGACTTTGACGAATCATAGCATGGATAAAGCTGGGAGGACCACAGTGGATCAGCTAGTCCAACCTCCCTGCTCAAGCAGCATCTTCCTAGAGTACGTGGAGTAGGCGGGACAGAACTACATCCAAATGGTTCTTGAATTTTTTCAGTGAGGGAGACTCCACAACCTTTCTGGACAATCTGTTCCAGTGTGTGGTCAGCCACACAGTATATAAGTTCTTCCTCATAATCAGGAGGAACTTTGTCTGCATCAGGTATTGGCCACTCCTGCCAGCTTTGTCAGAGCAGTTGCTGAGGAGGCATCTACCCCTTCACCCCAGTCATTGATGAGTAATTAAACAGTACTGAACCTTGCGACAGACCACTAGTGGCAGGCCTCTAGCCAGACTCTGTGCCACCCTCTAGGATCTGCTGTTCAGCCAGTTCTCAATCCTCCTCATTGTCTACTCATCCATGGGTCCTCAGTTTGCCTATGAGGATGTTGTGAGAGGCAGTGTTGAAAGCCTTGCTGAAATCGAGGTAGACAATATCCACCTGTAATCCACATTAAATCTCCAGTTGTGAATCAGTGAATTTGTGGTCCTTTGTTTGTAGAAGACTGTCTGTGCCAGTGACTGTATTTCCTTGGAGTGCCATGGAAATCTTCCAGAAGCTCAGTTAACATATTCACAAGAGTGTTTGAAGTGAAAGTATCTCCCCAGTCATCTTGAAGTTTAATTTCCCTTAGCCTGATCAGATAATTTTCAGCTCTTGCCTGTAGGAAAGAGAAGCAGTATGACACATTTTTTGATGATAAATCTTGTAAGACTACAGGTCATTGTTCGTACAGTCCTTCAGCTCTGGTATGTTTATGTGCAATCTGCTAATAGTAAACAGGATGTTTGTGGGATCAATAACAGCAGGTTGTCTAACTGTTGGTTATAAAAATACTTATCTTAAATAGCAGCAAATCTCAATTAAAAAAAAAAAAACCCTGCACAAACAATTTTTTTTGTGCTATTGGTGTTTTTTTTTTTACACTACTAATCTCTGTTATGTAAAAAAATGCATATGAAGATTTCATCCTAAGGCAATCTTTTTTGATTTAATAGCTAAAACCTCACAGTAAAAAAATCCTACCAGAAGACTATGAAGTGCAGAAAAGCACAGGCAAAGAAAAGCATTCACAAGTTTTGGAAACATAAACAATTAAAGTTTCTCCTCTTGCAATTACAAAGAAAAAAAAAAAGAAAAAAGGATTTTGAAATCATCTGTAACTGGCATTTCATAATTAGTCATTACTGAGGTTTTGAGCTTCTTTCAGTCGTGCTTAATTCTGAGTTTAAAGAAACAGTTTCTTATATGTTTGATCCATCATTTGGAAAATCAGTTCAGATCAGGATAAAAAATAGGCTTGAATATAATAAGAGAATATTATCATAAAACAGCTGAAGTTGAATGACACCTGGAGACTGCCATCCACTAACTGCCTAAATAAGTGTCCTCTAGAACAAGCTGCTTAGGGCCATATCTATTTTGATTAATTCCAAGTATGGAAACTTCACAATCCCTCTGAACAGCTTTTATTGACTCTTTCTCAATTGTTTAGGATTTTTTAGAATATTTTCTATGCCTCTTTCTCCTTTCAGAAGTAGCCAAAATTGTTTGTGCAGCATTATTTTAAAGCCGGAAATTGTATCCCTGGGTTAAATCCATCATGCTAGGCTAAGAAATGGTCCTAGAAATGACAGGTAGGTAATTTCCATGCCAGAAGGTACTAGAGAGCTTGATACACTTAGATTTGTATTTTTGGCCACACATATCCCAGTTCTGTAGCTGGGATAATAAAAATGTCATCATTTAGATAACTTAAGATTATTTTTTTTCTACTTTGGTTTTAGAGCTGTAGGCTGTTCAGGCTGTTTATCCCACAGAGTGTAGAAGTGCTCTTGGTAGCATCTGTGACTGGTATTCATTCTTCCTGGATAAAGCTCCTTTAAAATACTTATATGGAAATACAAGTCCTCAACCATGGAGCAGACATGAACTCTCTTACATTCTATACCTATTAGTGGCAACACTAAATTCAGTCTATACTGGTGGCTTAACTTAAATATGTGCTCATTTGCCTGAGTAACAGATGTCTTTTTCAATCACAGCCTCTGAAAGATCATTTTACATAAAGAAAAGAATTTTGTATATGTTTGAGAAGAAAAATTTCTGTCTTCATCTTATAAATTCATTAGCATATGTTTTTCTGAACTGCAAATATTAACATAATTTGTTCTTATTTCATTTGTATTCCACCTAATTTTGAATATCAATTATGGCACAAAAAATGGGGTATATACTTACATAATGTGTAACTCTTGCATAGAATATGTAATACCACAGAAGCAGAGCACTGATGATTCATGACTGCAAGAAAGAATCTAGTTTTGGAAATATTCTGCAATATGTCTGCAATTCCATAGGTTAACTATTTCTTGAAGGAAGCAAGCTGTTTAAGTGGATAAACACATTCTTTATGCTTGTGTGAGATCATGTTGATTATCTCCTGCAAGGTGGTACAGGCATAATCCTGATAGTTTGAGGCTGACAGAGTATCAGAGCAAGCATAAATTCATCTCCCTACTGCCTTTGTCATTTGGTCACAGTGGTGGGATGCTAGAGACCCACATTATCACCCAGGCTGGTCATATTTCAACTGCTAACAATTTGAGGACAATTTGAGAAAAGTCAGGTGTCTGGAAGTCCAAATACTTCACTTTGGAAACCTTGGTGCTTGAGGAAGGTTGATAAAGTAAACGGCCAGAGTGGATGGGAGACCATGTACTTAAGAGTTATCTAAGATGGAAGTGAGTTCTCCAGCCAGCTGAGCTGTGAAGTGCTAGAAGAGCCTTTCAGTCAGAGGAGAGCTATTTGCACAAGAGTTGCTCAGAACAGTATGTGTGATTTTCAGCCAGGATAAACTTGCCAACCTTTCATTCCCCGTGGAGCCAGCAGGAGATAGAGCTTGTGACAGAGGTGTGGAAACTAGTTTAGAAAATCTGCTTTATCTTTTTCACTAGAGAGATGACTCTTTTCCATAGCCTGAAATAGCCTCTTTTCAAACCTCTTATCTCCATTAAAAATAAAACTTTAAATTCATTAATTAATTTTTTTTGTGATCAGTCTTTTCTTTGATGTGAAGCTAGACTTCTAAGCACAAAGTATGTCTTAAAATGCTGACCATGCTAAGACTATGTCTTAGCAGCAGAGTTAGCAGAGCGAAACACTCTGTCAAACCCAGCCACTATCTAAGCATGATTTTGCAAATCATCATCTTTCCAGGTTCACTCCCCCATGTGGGTAGAACTTCTCAGGACATACCCGAAGGATCTCTTGGGTGCTGAAACTTGGGTATGTGTATGAATATTTCCTTGTGTGTTCTCTGGGGAAGGAGGAGTATCAGATGTCACTAGGGGACTTTGTCTTTATTTACACTTTAAAACAAGCATATGACAGCTGAAATAAACAGTGGGACCATTATCCTGCATCCTTTCTAAGTGTTTTCTGGCATTAAACCTGATTTAAAACTTCAATAGGCTCCAGTGAGATGGCTTAGCATATGGACGAAAGCGGGATCAGAAGTTAGATCCAACTTTAAGCTTTAGCTAACTCTGTAGGGTGGTAACTTGTGTAGCTTCAGATAATTTTCATTGCCATAAAAATTCAGCTATGTAAGCAAGTTTGTACCAGAATTTTTCCTATTGTGTCTAAGGTGTTCAATTCTGACAAGGCAGTTACATTGTATCCCTGTAAAATCCTACAATGACAGAGCTTCCCAGCCTGAAATTACATCAACTATTGCCTAATGAAGAAATGAAATTGCTGTTCTATACTAAATATGCATGTGAGTTTCTATCATGAGACAAAAAAAAAAAAAAAATATTTAGCAGTCTGCTGATAACTTTTAATTAAGGAATTGATGAAAAAAATAACCTAGAAATGAAAACTTCACAGTTGGCTGCATAAGAGAAATTGCAAAATTCTATCCTTTAATGCTATTCAGGCTTCAGCATCACCAGAAACATTCTCCAGAGACCAGACCTTGTACTGCTTTTTTGCTCAAAGAGCCCCTGGAAGTTATCAATAAGTAGGATTTCTGTTTGCTGACATATTAGGCTCTACTTCTTTGTATTTCTTTTTTTTTTTCTGAAGTTTAGCTAAAAGAAAGCCTCTATTTGAGTGCCAGAAATTGCTTATTTCTTTGTAAGATCCTTGTGACAGACTGGATTCATTTGTTGAAAAATAATGTCAGGTAGAAATTGGAATAACAATCAGGCTAGAATTATCGAAGTGTTCTCCCTCCTAAGCTTTAACTGAGAAGGCTACTTGGCTTTTAGAAAATAAAAAATGTGTGAGAATTAGCATAACATATCTGGAAGAAATAAGAATCTCTGCCTTGGACAAACATAGATAATTTTTTCTGGAAAGAATTAGAGTGACTTTTAAGAGTAATTTTTCATCCATTTTCTTCAGTGTTTGGCAAGTATGAATCAACATTTATTCCACACAGGGAAACTAAGGCATAGAATGCTAATTATCCCCAACAGTGGATCCATTGGATCCAGTGGATCCAACATTGTTAAACTCAGGTGGTTTTGATCTAGTGAGCACTCCTTCTGACTTAAGTGGGCTTGCTACCATGCCTGCAGAAGGGTTGTTCATATCAGGAGCTGATAATAGAGATGAAGATACTCAGTTCCCAGTCAGGAAGTTGGAATGGATGTAGATGGTGGTGTTCACCTTACCTTAATGTGAATGCCCATATCTCAACTAGTCATCTTGTGCTACTCCTCTCCTGGAAGAAATGGGCACTTCTAGGGCACAATTAATCTGAATTTTCATGGTGGGTTGACTTTGGCTGGCCACCAGATGCCCACCAAACCACTCTCTTACTCCCTCAACTCAGCAGGACAGGAGAGAAAACAAAGTGAAAAGGTCATGGGTCAATATAAAGGCTATTTAATAAATACAAGGAAAGACCAAATGTGGAAGCAGGAAAAAAAAGAATTACTCAATTTCTTCTCTATTTCCTATCAACAGGTGATTTCCATCCACCTCCTGGGAAGTACGGTCTTGGTATGTGCAGTGGTTGCTTTGGAAGACAAACGCCTTAATAATGATTGAGTCCCCCCACCGACTCCCTCCTTTTTCCTAGCTTTTATTGCTGAGCAGAAATATGGAATGGCTTTGGCCAGTTTGGATCAGCTGTCCTGACTATGTTCCCTCCCAGCCTCTTGCCTACCTCAAGATTATTGTGCTTGGGAGTCAGTGGTGGTTGGATTGTCATCTTAATCCTGTAGGATCACTGCTCAGCAGCAACCAAAATGTTGGTGTGTTATTTTCTTCAGGATGAGATGGACCTTGGTCTGAGAGTGCCTTTCTCACTGTGGACTGCAACAAAGAAGGTTAGTTGGGATGTAGACAACTCAGAGTTTTCTCCTCTATTACTTTGGATTTAGGAATATTCTAGCCCATCTGACCTTTGTTGGATGGGATCAATTTCTAAATAATTACTTTTGTCAGAAGTTAGGAAGCAAGAAAAGTTTTATGGTTCTTTGTAATCAGAAATGTGTCACAGGGTCTTAAACTGAATGAAAACACAGAAATAATCTTTGCAGCTGCAAGTGCCTAAAACAAGGGTGCAAGGACTTTTCCATCTGCTGGACTTGATGAAGGTTGATGCAATCACTATGTTCTGCAATTATCACTTGACAACAGCAGATTAATACTTACAGTGGATGCTATTAATGCATGCTTAACAAGATGAATACTCTTGCTAATGAATCCCAGTAGTCTCAGAAATCAGAGGAAGGTTTCTGTGTGTGCATATGCATGTGAAAGCAAAAGCAAAGCACCAGGGGTTATTGGAAAGCCATTATCAACCCTATGAAAGCTGTAAATCAAAGACAAATAAAACAGCCTCCAGTTTGTCTTCTACTACTAATAGGTATTTAGTGTTTGGACCGACATACATAAAGTTTAATTTCTGCCTCAATGTATTGAAGACACTGACACTGTAGTAAAGCATGATGGCCAAGGACACATGGGACTCTCATTGCTAGTAAGAGGCCACAGACTGCAAGAATCTGTCCTGTCATAAAGCCATTTTGCATGCAGCTTTGGCAAGCAGTTAGCCATTTAAAGTCCAAAACTAGGAAAGTTCAGTGTCTAGAGTTTAACTAGATGCCTTATACACCACCCTGAGCCCTCAGTCTCAGCAGGGAATTATTTCCATCTTGCTTAATTGAATTGTATGATCATGTTTTGCCATGGTATATATGGTAAAATTTGGCCTTACCATATACAGAAAACCTCAGCCAATTACCATGAGTAAAGAAATATTACCTTGAGTAAGCATAATACTATATTGTGGAATAACAGCCATGTAAAAATAACCTCAGAACCCCCAAAACAAAGAAGTATTGAAAGAAGAAACCAGCACCCTGGTTAACATCAGCCTGCTTGTGATCGTTCACACCAAGCTAAGAATCATGTCATAAGGCAGCAGATCTCATCGGTCATCATAAGGTAGTAAATAAAGTTGAAGAACCCAAAGGAGTGGGGGCAGAGCTTGCTGTTAGGGGTTTGATGAGTGCAGTGAGCACTGGACTGTGACTAGCTTGGACACAGGGTATCCCTGGGCCAGCTTTATATGGACACCACCTGTCCATCAGGAAAGGGTGAAGATTCACCCCGAGTATCACAAACTCTCTCTAAGGTGCTCCTGCAGAAAGCAGCAGACAGAGATTAGAGATAGTGTACATCTTTCTGTCATCTTCTTCTTTCCTCTCTCTGGTAGGCTTTGCTTTTGATTTGTTAGAGTTGCCCTTTGTGAATGTTAGCACCCATCATATTTTAGTCACACAGTACATATAGGTGCAGACGTTCTTGGTTCCCACATATCTACACAAGGCATTGTTGAGATCTGACTTTGAGAGGTGTAGAAGTGATTCTGCCTTCCAACACAGGTAATAAAGGCTCCCAGCTTCCCACCATCTGCAGTCTCTGGTGTCCTATTGTTTGTCAATGTCACATCTCTGATGCCCTGAAGGAGCTTTTTCCATCAACCTGTGCCTCTGGCTCCTTTCTTCAGTAGCTGTTGCATCAAGATGAAAGAATGTGAAATAGAGTTTCAGTAATTTTCTCTCTGTCTTGGCAATAGAAGGAGATTTTTGCAGGAAAGATAAGCCTTGGCTGCCTTCATCTGGACTTCCCTTTCCCTCTGCCACACAACCTCCTGCTGCCTCTAGAGGAAGACACATGGGCTTCCTAGGCCAGCTCTTGGTTCCTACAAAACTACACACATTCAAATGCAGACCAGACTACAGAAGAAAGAGCTTGCAGCCATCCAGCGGGCTTAGATGCTTCCTTCTTCTGATGACTGTAAAAGGAAAAAAAAAGATTAATTGATTAGAAGAAACTTGTACTTATTTAGCTTTACAGATGGGTGCAGATAGTGACCTTTACAGTGTGCAACTGCTGAAGCACCCATAGCAGCTTCCCTATGACACCACATCCAATCATCTTCAGAAGCAGCATTTTTATTTATTTTGGGAGTAGGCTCTAAGGATTGTGTATAGATTTCTTTTAAAATATCATTATGTCTAAATCTGTCAGTAAAGGCAAGATAAAAATACCTCCAGCAAGTCTCATCCAAGGATACCATTTCTTTGCTAAAATAGATGTAATTCATCACAACAATAGATGCTAGAAATAGGAGTCACACTGTGGAGCATTAGTATGCTAAATTACTGTCTTTTGCATAAAATAATCACTGAGCCAAAGCAGTAAATAGCTGATATTAAAGCACAAAATTTCTTTTTATATTTAATTTATTAAATATTTCTCTTCTCTTGCACTTCCCTTGTTGCCTTCTCAAGTACTAAAGAAATCAATTTTTTCCTTTGCACTCTAACTAAAATGAATTTTCCTTCTGATATTAGTGTGGATGCTGGAGGCACTGCCTTCTCTATGGGGCTAAAAACCAGCCTGCAGTTCAATTCTGTTCTCACCAAAAAGGGTGATTCAACTTCCCGGTAACTGCATTAAGATGGATATAAATCCTGTAACTTTGCTTCAGGCAAAAACTTGCAGCCTTACACAGACAAGATTGACTCCTTCTCTCAGCACTTTACACATGTTATAACAAAAATGTTGTTCTTCCTTTTAAATGCTAGAAATTTGAGGGGAAGCACTACACTGGGATCTTACCAGTGCTTCTGAGGAAGGATTATGCTTCAGGTGCAATGGTGATTTACCTCCATTTCAGAGCAGAGAGATACCTGTGCCTACCGCCTGTGAAATGGAAATCTCCGATTCAGCTCTTTTGTCAACTTTGATATCTGTATGTGTATGATTACTGGAGAACACAGCTGATGCAAGGTGCCAGACCAGCACCCTACCCTACTTTTCCTTAGCCTTTTCCTAATCCATATGGCAGCTGCAGGCACCAGTGTTCCTCACAGGCAGTCCATAACTCCAGCCACAATGACTGATTCACTCATAAAAAAGGTAGAAGTAAAGTTCACACTTCAGCCCATTGGTGCTGCAGCAGTTACTCTATGGCTGGAGTCCTCTTTATTAATTACTTTCTTTTGGGGATAAGTTCCAGGCCATCACTGAGATTTCAGAGGTCTGCATGAAGCACAGAAATGCCCATTCTCCAGAAAGGTTCACTCATCACATGGATGACATTTAGCCAAAAGCCTCCTGCCAGAAGAGTAAGAAAATTAATCTGCTGAAAGGTTAGCAGCCATTCCTCTGTCTTTTTAGACTACTTTTCAAAATGATTCTCTTGAAAAACAGATCGTTGCCTGATTATTTCTGTCTAGAGGAATTCTGAACAGACCATGGCAATTCCATGGGTGAAGAGGACCAGGGTATGGCATCAAAGAGTCTCCACCACACCCATGTCTCCCAAGAAGCAGCCAGAGAGCAGTGAAAGCCCAGAGGATGTTCTTCCTTACTAACCCTCTGGTACAAAGCTAGAGCTGCCTTCGGTACAGGACAGAGATGCAGAAGAAATTTCACCTGTGACTTCACGTCCGAGTCCCTCCTAATTCATGGCCAGAGCTCATGAGTGCAGCACTAACACTGACATGTTTTCTCTCAGCAACTTGAGAGAAGTAATATGATTTCTGCATTTCATCTCCCTCTTTCTGCACAACAGGGCTAACAGCTCCTCCCTGCTGCGCTGGGATTGCTGCATTAGTAGCTGTCAAATATCCGTAGAAGGGGAAGGGGTTATTCAAGGGTACATGCGGCGTGGGTTTTCGCTCTCCCGGGCTGCACGCGGCTCTTGGGAGCCCGGCTGTGGCGTAGCTTCCACGTGCTGCCGGGGTTTGCTGCCGCGGGTTCCCGGACACGGCTCCGTGTCTCGGGGGCGTGGGCTGGCCAACCGCTGTTACCGTGCGCTAGGGACCCGGCAAAGAGGAAGGAATTTGTCCATTTACTCCGTGCTTGGCAGGAACGGTTTATTGGTCACGTGGCGCGGTTCGATGGAAAGACGCGACCGCTCCCGGCACTCGCATGGGAGAAAATGGTGTCTGACTGCCGGCAGGATAGGGCTTTATAGAGGGGCGGGGCGGGAGGATCCACGGCCTGCAGCCCAATAGGGGCGGCTGCCGTGGCGATGATGTCAGCAACCGCGACCAACCAGAGAACCCCGCAGGGGCGGGCGCCGAGCCAGAGCGGGCTGAGCGGGATCGTGTGGCTAGCACGGGGTTTCCCGGGGCCGGACGGCAGGGTGGTTACAGGAGCAGCACAGGGGTAAGAGCCGGCAGCAGGCAACATGGGGGCAGAAACCGCGGGGGGGAACAACGCGGGGGAAACACGGGATTACAGAACTTGACTTATTTTAACATAAATTAAAAACCCTAATCTAAACCCAAACTCCGGGATGCAACATCTCCCCGCTTAATAAAATGTAAAAAGCAGTGGTGTTGATTCAGTCTCTCAAGCGGTGGCCTCTTCTCCCAGCTTCTTCTGCTGCTGCAACTGCGGTGACTGCTACGCAGGTGGAGAGGGCCTGGAGATGGTGCTGGGGTTGGTTCTTTTCAGGGTGTTTAGGGATAGGGAAACTGGGACAACTTTATTACAAACATGGGGATTTGGGACACACACAGACTGGGGCTTTGGGGAAAAACATTTTTTTCAGGAGATTGTAGGGTCCTTTTTCTTTTGCGTCGCCTGCGGTTTGATGCAACCCCCCGATTGGTGGGGTCATCTGCCACGCTCAAAGGCACCCCGATGTTCTGAACTACTACCTGCACAGTTACTTGATAACTCACAGCTCCCCTTAAGGTGCTGTGGCCTGCCTTACTTTTATCTTCACGCGAGGCAGGTGCGCGTTGTTTCTTCAGTTTTTTGGGGGAATGGGATCTCCCTCCCCCCCTCTCCCCCCTCCCACTGTCCCTGGGGGTGCCCTGCCCAGAAACGGACATTGAACCACAAAATGTCCTCTCTGATTGCAGTGGAAGCACTGGCGTCTTGCTGGAGGCTGCTTCGGACCAGCGTTCTTTGGAGGCACGGCATCCAAGGCAGCAGTGTTCATGGATGCCGCTTCCAGGACAAACTTGTCCTGAACCTCTGATCCCTCTACATGCCTCTCATCTGTCGGCTTGACCCGTTCCACGGAATCTGGAAAATGCTCAGAAACCCACATCCCCCTGCTTCCCTCCCTCCCGGGTCTCCGGGATCCATTGGAATGTGGAGGCAGGGGCTCCGATTCCCCCCCCTCTCCTTTTCCCTCCCGCCCAGACATCTGGGGCCCATGGGAACTTGGAGGTAGGGGTTCCCGTCCCCCCCCCCTCTCCTCTTCCCTCCCGCCCGGCTCTCCGGGGCCCATGGGAAGATGGGGATAGGGGTTCCCGCTCCTCCCTCCCCCCTCTTCCCTCCCGCCCGGATCTCCGGGACCCATGGGAAGATGGGGACAGGGTACGGGCAATAGGACAGGGGCTGCCTCCCTCAGGCAGCGGGGTGGAGATGGCAGAGCTTTCCCCGGTGGAGGAGGGCGGAGTCGATGACTCAGCAGGGACGACATGCAAAGGACTGGAGGGAACACCCACTCGAGGGAGAACAATGGGTGAGGGAGCAACCTGAACTCCCGAGGGGGCGGCGCCCACGCCCACGGGGAGGCAGGTGGGGGTTGGGTCAAAGGCGGGGACACCGGGAACAAAGGACAGAAAGGGGTTGTGGGAAGAAGAGACCCTGCCATGTGGCCGCCCTCCATCTTGGGAAGACAAAGAGATCGACCACGTGGCCTCGGCCTCCTCAGGGGGACAAAGAAAGGGGTTTAAAGAAACAGAACTGCGCGGGGGTAGCGCCGAAACTGGGATTTTCAACTGGGAACAAGGGATTGGAAAAGGGGTTTAGGGTCGTGGCCTCAGCGAATCGACCGATCTCGCTAAGGCGGGGACGCCGGGGTGGCTTGGGGGAGCCAGGCACACGGTCCACGTTTGTGGAGCTGCCCTGTGTCTCAGACTGACGGGGTGCCCTCCCTCGCCCACCCAGGTTAGGGGAAGAAGGGGTAGGAGAAGGGGATGGGGAAACAGATTCAGAGGGAGTAACAGATTTTCCGGATGGTTCTTTCCTTTCCCCAACCGAGTTTCGCGCGGGGTCTGATTTTACTACATCTGTGATCAACAAATGGAATTTAGGGAAGCAGTCATCTATAGAGGGATCCCTACCGATCCCCTCTGCTAGCCTTTTTCCCACTTGCTCCCAAAATTCTGTTTTGCGCGCGTCCTCGGTAGACAGACGGGGGAAAGCAAAGAACAACCACCGGACAAATTTCTTAACTAAATTTTTTGGGTAGGGGCCCTTCACCAAAAGGATTTCTTTAACTTGGGAATAAAATTCCTTTTGTTGGGCAGATAGCACGGTCCCCATGCTTCTTCCACCCAAACCACCTCACCCCTGGGGCAGTAAAAAAGAGAAAAAAAAGCAAGAAAACGCAGGCGACTCCAGTGGCTGCCGTTCGTGCTGCGCGCTGCACGTCCCAACCTCGGGAACACGGCCAGCCCTCCCCGTATTAGCTGGACACGTTTCCACGACTAATACTTACCAGACTGAAGTCTCTGCAAAGAAAAGCTGCTACCAGGGTCCGGGAGTCCCGGGAAGTGTTCTTTCTTCTGCCCTCCTGGCTGCGAAAGTTTGCACTTCCTGTCCCACGCGGGACACACTGTCTGGTCCCTCGTGGGCGACGGAGACTTCACTGACGTACTTTGGAGAGCCCCTGCTCTCGGTTTCCGTCCGGCACGGAGCTGTGGTCTGGCGCGGATCGCTGCCCGCTCTGGCTTGGCGGCGGCGCTCCCCCCTTGGCGGCAGCGCGGCCCCTGGCCGGCGGCGGCGGCTCCTGGCGCTGTTCCTGGAGCTCCGCGGTGAACCTCCGTCCACGCAATCAGCTCAGCGCTGGCCTCGGCCCCACGTTGGGCGCCAATTGCGGCGTGGGTTTTTGCTCTCCCCGGCTGCACGCGGCTCTTGGGAGCCCGGCTGTGGCGTAGCTTCCACGGGCTACCGGGGTTTGCTGCCGCGGGTTCCCGGACACGGCTCCGTGTCTCGGGTGCGTGGGCTGGCCAACCGCTGTTACCGTGCGCTAGGGACCCGGCAAAGAGGAAGGAATTTGTCCATTTACTCCGTGCTTGGCAGGAACGGTTTATTGGTCACGTGGCGCGGTTCGATGGAAAGACGCGACCGCTCCCGGCACTCGCATGGGAGAAAATGGCGTCTGACTGCCGGCAGGATAGGGCTTTATAGAGGGGCGGGGCGGGAGGATCCACGGCCTGCAGCCCAATAGGGGCGGCTGCCGTGGCGATGATGTCAGCAACCGCGACCAACCAGAGAACCCTGCAGGGGCGGGCGCCGAGCCAGAGCGGGCTGAGCGGGATCGTGTGGCTAGCACGGGGTTTCCCGGGGCCGGACGGCAGGGTGGTTACAGGAGCAGCACAGGGGTAAGAGCCGGCAGCAGGCAACATGGGGGCAGAAACCGCGGGGGGGAACAACGCGGGGGAAACACGGGATTACAGAACTTGACTTATTTTAACATAAATTAAAAACCCTAATCTAAACCCAAACTCCGGGATGCAACAGGTACACCTCTCTGGCACTGCACAGTACAGTGTGAAGATGCGTATTCAGGAGAGTGTAATTAGGCCTTGCTCTACCCTGGTAACAAGCTCATGAGGAACATGAGGAATGCCAGCCAGAAAAGACCTTTGCAGTAGCAGCACTCAAAGTTTCTAAAACCTGATGAGTGAGTGAGTAACCAACCCATGCTCAAGTAACTGCTCTGGAGCTCAGACACCAACTCCTTCCCTCTCCAACACTTCTCTCTAACACCACTCATGCTTTTGCCCTGTTTTTAACCCCTTTCCCATGCATCCATCTGATCCTGAACCTACCCTAGACCCACTGCACCTTGGAGTTGCCCCCGTGTTTTCTCAGGTGGCTCACAGACATCCTCAGTTTGTGACCTCAAGAGCACAGCAGAGGAAAGCCAGAGGCATGGTTAGCAATCTGGGTAAAAGCTTGACAGGAGTAGTTAAAATTCACATATAGAAATAACTCTTTTCCAGACCTGTAACTGTGGAACAAGAATTCTATTTTGGACTCAGCAGTGCCCCATCTCCCCATGCTGTGTACACATTCCTCGTGCCCAGGCAACTCACTGCAATCCCTGCTGCAGCCACAGCCCCCTCATTTCCAGCTGTTGGCTCTGTGTCTTCCCTTTAATTAAGGGAACTAGCCAAAGGAAATTCATTACCATTTGGGAGCATAAAAATGCCATTTTCAAAGCTTTCAAAATCCATTCAGGGTGCTGTAGGACTTAGAGTTATT
The DNA here is from genome assembly GCF_024509145.1 of Vidua macroura. NCBI lineage: Eukaryota > Metazoa > Chordata > Aves > Passeriformes > Viduidae > Vidua > Vidua macroura. Next base: position 80,782,305 of record NC_071572.1, read on the forward strand.
CTACTGAACTGAAGTGAATAAGGCTGCAGCATAGAAAATAATTCAGAGCAGAAATTTCAGCAGCTGGACAAATTGCTGGAAGGTTCACAATCCTGGTATGAACTTTATTTCTGTTATGATTTAGATCTGTACTGTTTGGGTGTTTCTCTGTGTATTACTGAAGATCAGAAAAAAAAAAAACTCATTTGTATTGGTCCTATTTTTGCAGAGAACTTTAAACAGTAAAACAGCAAAACATAGCACATGCAGCAGCAAAATTTCATTGTGACACTCCCACAATGAATTTCCCTGATTATTGCAGCATTTTTCTATATGAAATTCTGACAGCAAAATGAAATATCAGCAAAAGAGTGAGAAAGAAGAAGTAGACAAATTGTGGTACTTCAGGGAAAAAATTAAATGCAGTTCTTAATTTGGGTTTTAGAATCAGATAAAGCAGTAGGAGGCAATTAGAAAGGTAGGGAAAAAAGAAGATTTAGTTCATGTGTTGGTCTACTTAACATTAATCCCATCCACTCTTTTCGTTCATATTAATCATCACATTGTAATTACTGTGTTATCTCTGTCCTGGTGCTCCTGATGCTGACACTTATTGTGACAGCACTGCATGAGGATTTGGAAGTGTTTGATAAGAAATGAAACATTCAAGTTCAATCACTGAAACTCACAATAATGGGAACTAAAGTATACTAGAATAAAAAATTCCACAAGTTTCCTTAAACTAAGGTGCTCACATTGATATCCAGACAAAGGTATGTTTGCTGTGTTTCTGTCCTCAGAAACTGAGCTGTCACAGGAAGCCTTAGCATAAGGGCATGATGTAGTAAATATTTGTGTCCCTTTTACATGAAGTGCTAAGTAGAGTAGAGTATTTTACTCATTCCAGCTAATCCATGGCTGAAGTATCTTTAGACGGTATGAGGCATCTGAGTAAAGTGCTCCTCCCACTAAGTGCACATCAAGGACATTCCAATAAGTGCACCATCCAAAGCAGCTAATTATGCAGTAGAAGTGTGAATTCTCCATGAGAAGTCAGCCCATGGCACAAGGTAATTTGGACTCCAAGCCCATTCCTCTTGCACCCAGACAACCATGGGAACCTTTATTCTTGAAACCAACTAAGTGAGAAAGAAGGCAGCGGTTTTACAGCATAGGTTACAAGATGGGAAGTGTGGTCCACTGCCAAGGTATGATAAAGGATCATGAAATCATCCTCTGATGATGTTGATGAAATCTTTCCAATGACACAGTGACATTTGGAAAGTACATTTTCATATTTTTGCTTTCCTCTGTCTAGTTGTGCCATTCCCCACGCCCTTTTTTTTTCTTTTTTTTTTCTTTTTTTTTTTTTTTTTTTTTCTGGCTCTGCAGTCCATTAGGCTGCAATCCTACTGCAATCCTACTTCTCCCCCCTACAGAGCTGAGTGGGGATGTTGTAATCAGCACTTCAGACAGCTTTTCACAAGAAATTGACAACGGATTTTAAAAAATTAAATCAATGACTGCAAAAGAGTCACTGTAAAGTGCTTGTAATCAGCATGAAAATTATCTGCAATATAATTACAGAAGACAGCCTTAAAGTATGTGTTTTGATGAATGTAAACAGCGAAGTGTCATCCGCGACAGTTTCCCTGGTCTAAGATAAACCTTTGAATGCTCACAGTGCTCAACCAATGCAGCAGTCTCAATGTTTCCATCAACATCACAGGCCATATTCCAAAGTGTGTACGGGTCATGATAGGCTTTTGTATGCCGTAGGAGGCACAGGGACTCAGTGCTCTTTGTGACCTGAGTACTAGCATCCTACTGAGCTGCCACAGGGGGCATATATCTTAAGAGAGTCTAGAAAGCTAAGAAAGAGCTGTCTGACCTACAGATCACACAACAAATTAACAGCAGGGGCAGGAAAAGAATCATGTTGTTTTGGCACGCATGTCAGCTCATCAGGCTATACTACCATCCAGCTGAATCGTCTTCCACGCTAGTATGGACCAATGTTGAGCTGAGTATGGAAATGTGGTCACCCAGAAATGTAAATTGCCTGTTTTTACATGAGGTAATTAAAGGTTCCCTTCCTTTGCCCGAAGAATGTCCTTGTTTGAAAAAGAAATCTGTAATTTCCCACAGACAATTGAAAACCTCTCTTTCACATTCCAAAACACTCATAAAATAAGAGGCAGCAAATCACATGGTCTAAAACCACTCTTAAATAATCTTCTACCCCTCTGACAGTAAGTCATTACTAAGTCATTAATAATTGCCAATTAGTTTAGAATGATCATGTTAACTAGTTATTCTCCTAATCACTGTTAGTTACAGCAAATGGGTTCAAATATTTCAAATTTCCTCTTAAAACCAAACAAGAATGACATGTCTTTGACTCGAGAAAATGAAGTATGAAAGCATAAAAATTAAAAATTTTATTCCTGAGTCTCACTGCAACTTCAGCAAAAAATGGATCCCCTCACTCTTCAGTGTGCATAATCAAACAAAATGAAAATGTGCCTTGAGTAGATAGCTTTCCCTTCCCACTCTAGTCCATTTCTACTTATAATTTGATTACCCTTAAACTGGTTTACTTTACAAGCCTACAGAAATACCCATTTCACCAAATTTTAGTAGCTGCATGTCACCCTTCCCCAAATATTCTTTGTAGCAAGTAAAAATGAATTAAACATTTTTGGTGAAATTCTTCTTATCTATTCTATACCTCCGTGAAGAGCCATGACTTTAAATGCCTCTACCACTTTCCCAGGCATTGGAATCAACATGGACTTAGTTCAACTCTTGAGAAACTGCTAATCACACTGGTTTGAGAGACCTGGAAAAATTCAGCTAAAGAGTTTAGTGGTCAGTTGTGTAGGAGCCAAACTTGTGAATATGGTGCAAAAAGGCTGCTATTAGACACCAGGATATTGATAGCTCATCTTTTAATAAGTGGCTCAGTTTTCCTCTCTCATTCAATGGTCTGTGCTGGAGCAATAACAAAGGCAAATTCAGCACAATAACATGATAACATGGAATAACATGATTGTAAGGACACTCAGTTTTGTCCTGAGGTCGCTATGAAAGCTGGAGACACAAAGCTTTGGTCCAGTTAAGTTTTGTGGAAACTACTGCAGCATTGTGAAATCTTGGCTTGTTTTTCTCCTTCAGCTCTACAGAAGCAGAATTTCTGTCTAGTACCTCAGTATGAGCTGTGCTTGCAGAACTACACCAAAATGATGTGGTTCAGTGCAGGATGAGGATGAACACAAAGGGCCAATATATAAACTATAATATATATATATTTATAAAATATATAAACTGCCCAATATATGGGCCAACTTTGAGAGTGATGTGTGTGCTTCGCTTTAATAGTTGGTCTCCCAAGCAGTGGGAAAAAGCAGGGTGTCAGCATTCCCAGCAGACCAGAAGAAAGCTACTGCCTCTGAAGAATGACCCAGAGAGCCAGAGGAGGGCAAGATGCATGCCCATTGGCCTGAGTAGGGAAGGGGGGTGCCTCTTTCCCAGCCTGTGGGACTCACTGTAGGCTGAGGAGCAGAGGCACTATAGGACACGCTCTGGTGTGTGCCCCGAGCCACACTGTCAGACTGGTCATCTTCCTTGACAGGACTGCCACTGCCATGCAATCCTGGAGCTCTCCTGTGGCTGCAGGTGGTTTAACTCCCCAGGGCAAGCCCTTAACTTCCCATACTCACAGTTTAGATTTACAGTACATTTGTTTCTTTCTGTTCCTCCTCCTCCACACTTTAAAAGCATAACCAGAGCTTTTCTATATCTTACATTCCATTCTGTTTTCCTTTAAGTTTGCATTTAATAATTCTGTCTCCTCTGAGTTTGTTCACACTAAGAAAAGTAAACTCTGCTTTTTTCTTTATGCAAGTATTTCTGTTTCAACAGCCCTATAATACCTTTTCACGTCTTTGCTCTCAAGTATAAGGCAATCATCCCCATTTTCTGCATTTTTAAATTTCAAAATAAATATACATAATTTCAACTAACTTCTCATAGTCACAGTGATTTTATAATGAAGGATTTCTGAGTGTTTTATGTGTGACTTAATTTTCAAATAAATTCCAAATGAGAGGCCATTCATTATGTGATAATCTTACATGTTAAACATAATAAGGATGTATAACATAGCAATACATAATAATGAGCTTTAAAAAATAGGTTAGAGAAATAATGACTTTAAATGTTTTCTGAAATGGGAGAAAAGGTTGGCAAGGTCATTTATGCAATAAAATAGTTATTGCAGGAAAGAGCCCTTCAAGAAGAAATGAAGACAAGAACAGACATTAACACATGTAATGACAAAACCCAAGAAGATCAGGGCACAGGCTACAAAACAATAAGGTAGTCCAGCAGTGTCAGCACTGAACATGACTGATCTGTAGAATAGGATATAAAACCAGGATATAAAACAAATCAGGATGTCCTGCTTTGGATTTCTTTTCTACCTCTTTCTTGCCACTTATTTCACCTCCATTTCTACTTTGATTTTGTGCCTATGCTATTTCTTCAGATTCCAAAAGACAATGCTTCTTGAGGGTGCAATAAGTTGTGAGGTTTTAATGAGTTATTTTTGATCTACTGGTTAGAAAATTCATGAGTCTGTGTTTGAAACATCACATTTTGTTCTCTTTATAATTTGATTTTACTGTTTAACATCTATGTCATTTAGTTTGAATATTGCTGATATCCTAGCTATTTGATCTAATTGTGTTCTGCTATATAAAAAAGCCTTATGATATTGTATAACATTTCTCAGAGAAGGTTAATTTAGATAATCCTCGAAATGGAAGAAAAAATATCTAGCGCCATTTTATTTCATGGTTTAGCTGTTAACGGAGAGAGACAGGCACCCCTGCATGACAATTTATCCTTCCAATTTAAGATTGAACTCTCTAGAATTTACTGACTCTGGAAGGGACTTAAACCACTGAACTGGAAGGGATGACCAAATCTTAAAATGGTGGATACAAGGTGCAATGAATTCTGACTCGGCAGGAGGTGTGAGCTCACTTGTTCAAACACATAATGAAAATGAATAGTTCACAGATTTGAAATGCCTGAAAACAATGCTAATTAATGATTGAAAGGAGCTCCTGAGCTAAATGTTTTTAAATCTAGCCATTAATTTTTAAAATTTTGATTGTCAAGTCTGTGATAGTTTGTGATAACTTTATTGTATAGATCGGTAGATTAGGAAACAGGTAGAGAGAATACAATTATTCTGAGGTAAAAAACTATGACATCTGAACTTATACAAATGAAACACAATTGAATGCCATGACTTCTGCAAGACCATCATGTTGCCACCAGTTTGGAAGTGATTTGAATCCAAGTGAATTATTTTGACAGACGGTGCCAGATTCTGACAAATGGCAGCATAATTGGACTAAATTCCAAATTTCTAAACCTATTCACACATACTATAAGCTAATAGTTCAGGATACAAATGTACCCCAGAAGAAGAATGAAGCAGGGGGGGAGATAGCAATAGATTCTGCAATTTTAGATAAATTAAAGCACCTGTGAAATTGCTACTGGTTTTCATCAGCAAAACAGTTGGCTGCACTTGGATCTTTTGTCCAGCTGCCAGTTCTGATTTCTGCCTCACTGTCACTTTGCAGGTCATGCGGCCTTGTGCCCTGGCACTGAGTGTATGACAGATATGCTGCTGATCATTGCTGGAACATTATATTACACACTCCTACATCTGCCTTTTTCTGGAGTGCTATTGTGCTGAGTGGGTGTAAACTGATAATAGAGTTAGCTGGCTGGATTATTATTATTGTTACACTCCATGGCAAAAATATTCTGTGCTATTTTTCTTTAGTGATCCCAAGCTTTTCAAGCATTGTAGATGTCGTTGATATTACCATTTTCCTCCTCAGATTTTTAAAGCTGTTGAAATTAAAAAAAAATTATATACAGAGGAGAATTTATATATTAAGGGGTTTTGCAGACATTTTTTTGGTAAATGTTTACTTGCAATTTGAAATGGTAGTACCATCTCTAATAATAGTTGAAAGGGACATTTAAAGAAAGAGTCCTAAGCATTTAAGTCCACTTCATCATGCCTTTAAAACAACACCTTCCAAATAGCTTCATTATGGAAATTTCCTGTTTGAATTCTCTCAGTTACAGGTTTGTTTTAAATCCTAGTAGAGACCTTTGGAAAATTAAACCTGCACTTTCAATCCCTGGAAAAAAATACTTTCATTGATCCAATTTCCTACATCTTTCCCATTCATCTCCTAACTGGGAAACTCTCAGATGTCAATGGCTCTGGAAAAAGGGTTTGAAGAGACATGATGAAGTTATGGTCTGAAAAGAATTGGCGAGATGAGAGGAATGGACGCAAGTTAGAAAAATGAAGATGTATTGCGAAGGATACAAGGATGCTAGGCAAAGATATATAATGACCAGGAAGAAATTTATGAGGAAATAAGGAAAATTATGGTTTTAAAAAGCTTTATAGAATAGTCTGTAATGTTGATACATTGATAGCAAGCAAGTGCTATCAATATGGGCCAATACTGAGTACCCAGCACCTCCCTCTCTCTGCAGCTTGCAGACCTTTTCTGTCCTAAGTAGTATTTGAATTCTTGACAGCAGTTAGTATTGGCTAAATAATTGCAAATATGAGCTATGTTAATATTTTTAAGAGTACCATTTTCAAAGGATCCTGTTTGATTTACTTTTGATGAATAAGACAAACTAATGTTTCACTTTCAGCATGTAAGATACATGTCTTTTATCTATGTTAGATACTATGTTTTTGTTCTCTTTGTTACCAGTAAAGACTGTTTGTCCAGGTCCAGGACATATTTCTGAGTTGTTTCTAGTGTGGGGGCTGTAGAGCCAAGATCAACCCCACCTCTTATCATCCCATGCCTGTACTCCTTTCTGCTCCATCCTGTGCTTTCACATCTTGAGGCCTCTTCTATTTTGCCAGGTCTGTATTTCTGTATACTACATCACTGTGTTGGTCAGAAATATCTCATTCAACACAGAATGACTGTTTTTTACTTCTATCCATATAAAACTGCAATTGTAGTGCATGAAGATTACAAAAGCAAAAGAAATTGGCCACAGAGACTTAATCAATTAGAGAAATTGCTGTTACAGCTAAATCAAGTCATACAAACTGTAGACAGGTCAAGAAAGGTTTGGACAAAACAAGCCTGGGAATCCTCAGTCCTGAGATTCTGTGGACCCAGCATCTGGGCTTTAGATTTCCAGTAAAACAGGGCTACAGTCCCATGATATTCCAAGTGGACATTATATAAAAATATAACTAAGCAACTTAATTTTAGAGGAAAGTATTATTTCAATTTCCTTTGGCCAAAATTCAAGTTTGCTGATAGATGAATGGCTTGTCTGTATAAAACAGGTGAAAATGCCAACCAGTCTTATAACAGGAATATGTTTTATTATGCAAACCTCTTCACATGACAAATTATTTCAGATATTGTACTATTTCTTTACTGGAAAAGTGAAAAGCTCTCCAAAGCTGAACTCTTTACCAGAATGACGCCTGAGTTGTGACTTAATCACAAAAAAAGTGTCTGTTCTTTAAAAAGAAGGCAGCAGATATTTGTACTGAAGAGTAGGTGAGCTATGAACTAGACTAACTTAGTCATAATGCTCCTCATACTGCTGAGATGTGGATGTTTTTGTGAACCCTCCCAAGTCACAAGGATAATTCTTGTGAGGGAAGTAGCTAGATGCAACATTGTGTTAGAGGTACGGTAACTACAGAGGAAGACTTTGTGGTATTCTGCCATACATCTCCTGCTTGAGGCACAGAAAGCACACCATCACCGTGGTCTGTGAGGGATAGGAGAGTTCTGATTATTTTACTCTGCTATATTTAGCTGTATAGACTTCTAGTCTCCTTCAGCTTCTAGTTGGTAGGGAGCACTATTGATCTTGCCCTATGCTTGGTTTTGAAAAGAACAGAGCTCTTTGAATACAGGTATTCATTTAATAAAGAATCGCTAACTCCCCCTTTTTTTTTTCTTTTCAGTCTTAGACTATCCAGCTTTCAAATTTTTATTCTGTGAACACGTTCATTTGAGTGGATCTCTTTATTGCTCATTAATGCATTGGGTGACTTGGAGGCAGGTGAAAGGCATAGGATTTATTTAAACCTAGGTTATCTTTATGTATATCATATTAAATGTGCATAACTTTGGCAAAGTACCATTTATATTTTCCTTCCTTCTTTGACTTCCTTTATGCTATTTCATTGTATTCATTTTGTATTGAGAGTAAGATTCTTCCCTCTCAAAGCTGCTTATATTTCCAGGTATAGTTTTTCTTAATGACTTATCCCATTGCTGCAAAGACAGGCAGGGTGTGAAATACTTCATTTGTAAATTAATAGATAATAGATAAATATAAAGGGTGGCTAATTGCCTGACCTAAGATAGCCACATGGGCTAAGTAAAGCCCATGAAGGCTTAATAAAAGGATATTTTTAATAAAGGGAGAGCCCATAAAGGGATAATTTTGCTGGAATAAGGAATTTGTCCAAATTAATATTTTGGGAGAAAGTGGATGAAACTTCAGAGGCAGGGAGGCTGTCCTTCAGCATGGTCATTTGTGAGATTGTGAGATTAGCTTCCTATGGAGGATGGAAGGGTTGGTGGGTGGATGGATGGATGGATGGATGGATGGATGGATGGATGGATGGATGTCTGATGTTCACTCACTGAAGGGAGCTGAATATAATTTTCTATACAGTTTGCAATGCTCTGGATAACTGGGGAAGGCAAGTCACTGCTTTTGAATTATGGACTCCACCCCTGTATCTGAGCAACAACACAAAGAGAATTTTTTCTATAGGTAATCTACTTATTCATGTCATCAAAAAAAGATCTGATGTGGAAAGACGGCAAGGTGCTCAACAGTTACATCTTCTCACCTGTTTCAACAACTTGTCCCAGAAGATAGTCAGTACCTTGAAGAAATCCATCCGTTGGCTCTTTGACTATTTTGTGACTATACCTTGAAGTTTTGTTGTAATGGTAGTTTTGTTAGGTAGAAGCTTGGGATCTCAGTGCTATTGCTATTGTGCTCTACTCCCCAAGGAAATCACAGTTTTCACTTCTAGAATTCTTAACAGAACAGTTCTTAACAGAACTGTTGCTGCTAACTAAGGCATGTTGCTTGCTCTGCTGAGAATCTAGGACAGACTGTGTAATCGCCTTGTGTCAGGGAACTGGCATGGACATGATACAGGTGAAATCACATTCTATCTGGCTTTGAGATAGCCATAAAAACTTGTTGGCATATTTGCATTGTTCATCTGTAAACCATAGATTTTAATGGAGTAAAACTCACCTGTATCCCTCCTGTCCAAACACTTAGAAAAGCACTTTACCGCTAAAAAGTTAATGAAAAATTTTACTTGTGGGTTTTTTTTATTCTTTTTCTACCAAAATCAAGCAACTTTCTGACTATTTCCTCTTTCCTCCTGCTGTCTAGTACACCAGCATCATGTTCAAAAGTTGTGCAATAGGTTAGAGAACATTTTTCTCCTGCTTATTATTGTGATGAGATTGGAATCATCCACCAGTGCAGAAATGACAAAAGAAAGACACCTAAAGCTGTAATTCTCAAGTATCTTGTTTTTGTTTTTGCTGATGCTACTGCTTTAGCAGTCCCAGATTTGCAGTCATATAAAGTGATTTTCAAATTAAAGAAAAAACCCTATCTCTTCTCAGTCAGTTGGACCTATTCATTCATATCACTCAAAGCACATTAGATATGCCTTCGAGCTCTAGGAATTTGGGGAAAAAATGCTATGTTGTCTCACGGGTTCACTTTACTCTTTTTCTGCACCATCTCCCTGGTGCAGATTCCCATGAGCTTTTAATAGAAATTCCTAGAAGTCAACCAAACCAGTCTGTTACACTCAATAACAGCCATCATATCCCACGAGTCTCCACTGTGTCTGTTTACTTCATTCTGATACTTCATGTAATAGAAAATAACAGATACTGTTCCCGGTAATGAAAAATCTAATGGCATTTGTACAAAAGGAGAATGTTCATAAAACTATATATTTTCACATGAAATAAAGAAAGAAGACAGGGAAAAGATAATCAGTTAAAATTTTGAAGGTAAATGAAGATTTATTCTGTTCTTTTAAAATGGGGAAAAGATATTTGCCAATGCTTAGTAAATATGTATAAATAACTGGAAAAAGAATTTTTTTTTTTTAAAAAAACAAGGAACATCAGCATTTCTGTTCTCCACATTGGCTGCTCTAAGCCCACTTTATAGACACAACATTTATAGATCAAGGATTTTTTAGCTTTTATGATCCCTCAGAGCTTCAGTGGGAATTTTGTGCTCTCTATTTTTTCTTGAAATAGTAGGACTGAAAGAGTTTTCTGAAAATCTGATATTGGAAGAAATGTTGTATGTCAGAAATCTGACATTCTATCTTTATTTTATTTACAGATTGATCCACTGAATAGATCAAACTTCTCAATCACTAATGAATTAACTTCCAAATACTCTTGAAGGTTAGGTAAATACTGAATATCTTCAGTTTCAGAAGGGAAAGAGAAATGAGGAAAGATTAGTAATTTAATTTTCCATGGCATTAAACACCCACTTTTTAAAGATGTAGTCAATAGAAACAACAGCTCTGAGCACTTCAGAAAATTGGGTGGTAATGGTCTTTATTAAGTCACTAAGTAAGTCAGCTAAGAATACAGCTGAGGTTCTGTGACTGTCTGTTTGATTGTAAACATAAAACTTTTTTTAGTCAGCAATCAGAAATGAACATTGCTTACAACAATTTTGATGCTTATGACTATCAGATTAAATACAGTATAAGACTATCTGCATATACATTATAAGACTTTTTTGCAGGACAACCTGTGATTTAAGTAAATTGGCTGGTTTATGGAGTACCAAATGGCAGAGAGCAGCTGTCTTGTCCTACCCTAGGGAGCTAAGAGATCTTGGAAAAATCCAGGGAAATTAAATGAAGGCACACATCCCAGATGTAGGTAGTCAGTACTTTATCTTCTAGGAAACATTCATATTTCAATCCATTAGTGTTAAATTGAATGGCAGGATCGTCCATTTCTTGGTGTTACAGCAAATTACTTTTTTTTTTACCACATCCTGAAAATCAGGACATCCATTTCCAGTACTCTAAGTATTTTCAATGCTGGGCCAAGTCAATAGTCAGAATTAATTGGCTCTCTCAGCACCCAAAACCAAGCTCCTAGTTAATTTTAATGGGAGCTTTTTCTGTGTCAGAATTGCCACTTTATTATTCTTAATTATTTTACTGCAGTGATTCTGAACAGCCACAGCTGTGTTCCCTTAACCCTGCACTTCTAGACAGTCCAAAAATAAATATCAGTGGCAGAGAATCCCTAGTATTAAGATAAGACTTTGCTCACCCAGGCTGAGCAACTATACACACAGTAGCTGAACCACAGTACAAAATGTCCTGTAGTCAATGGACAGCAAAACACAGTGCCTGGGTGTAACTATGGGCTGAAAGGGCTTGCTGAGCTCCTTGCTTATGCTTCCCAGTTGTGAAACTAAACTAAGGACAGATGAATTTGGGATTAAATCCTCAAATATAGTAGATGATTTGCAGGCTTGGTGTTCGAGTTAAAAATGTGCTCAGTAACCCTAAAGTCATTATCATCCCAGGGAAGTTGATTGTCATTGTGTTAAATTGCAACCAAGAACCAGTACTAAGTGTTGTGCATTATTCCCCTGTGCACTGTACATGATTATATAAATTTGTACATGTAATGATGCATTTTTATGATATATATATATTTCTGAATGTGACAAAGTGCTTCGTGCTGAGATCTGAGTGCTGGTGTGCCAAATGAAAAAGCACTTAATGACCTGATTACAATATAGTTAAGAGCTGGTACAATTCTTCACAGAATCTATTCATCATCAGGATGGGAGGGAGGGAAGGAGGGAGGGTTTAGCCCTTCCTAAGATCTGTCAGTAGGACTGGTATTGGTTTCCACATTAGGGAACCTAAATGTAGGTATCTGTATGCATGCTTTGTGCTTAGAATTCCCTTAGAGTTAAAGAAGAAAGCTAATTCAGAGGTGAATTCAGTTACCCAAATACTAAGAACCAATTTAAGAGATAATTTAAAGTATTTGAGATGATTGCCCACATAAGAAGACACAGGAATTACTGCACACCTGTGCCCTTCAGAAGCAGGAGACGCCAGATAGGTTGCAATATCTTGACCAACAATTTTTGTGAGCTCTAGATGTTCAGTTCCTGTAGTGGGAGCCTAGACACCGAAATCAGAACATGGACTCCCACATAGGTGCTTCTAAATATGTATTTTCAACAGAATCTTAGTCTAGGGCCTTAATCTCTTAGATTTCTACATCTGGGCTAGATATCTAGACTTGGCCTTGCAAACATAAGTTAATACATAGTCAAAGGAAGATAAAGGTAGTTTTGGATGTTGTTTGTCTAGAAATTTTTTTCCACATAAGATTTTGTAAAATGACTATACTCTGAAATACCAGTTTCTCCCCACTCTCTCTAAAGGGAATCTATTTTGACCACACAAAGACACCTCCATTTATAAGTTGCCACATTTGATCAGAACACCAGCACAGATAGCAAAAAAGTATATTGAAATTGAAATGCATTTTCAAAACATGAACAGCAATTAACTTGGTGGCAGAAGGATTAAAACAATTATTTATTTATTAATGAAGAAATCCTTTCTGAGCTGGAGGACCTGAAGGCTGTAAATCCTAATGGAACTGTGAGACCTGTTAGAATACAAAAATCTCGATGAGTTCTCTAATCACGTCATCATCTCAGAAGACAGAGACAAGGCCAAAGGTCATGCCCAGTTACCTGATCACCAGCTGTGCAGCTTTGCTAAGAACAAACAGAGTGGGAAGCACACATATCTAAGCTTATATGCTGATGTAAATAAGATGTAGCTGTAAGCTGGATTTCAATTTTATTTCCTTGTATCTCTTTCTAAAAGATTACATGTATTTTATCTGTGCAATACAGAAGTTATTCTTACTAGTCCCAGAGAGCAACAATTTGTGACTGTGTTCCCTGTTGAAAGTCAGGCTTAGGATGGAACTTTATATGTGAAACAGCTTTATGATAGGTAGTGTCGCACTAAGATTGAGAATACACCATGGATGTATATTTGTTTAGGCTTTTGTTTTGGTGTTCTTTCATTGTATTCCCTTCTAGAAGTTTTTCATCATCAGTGGACTAAAGCAGGCAGATAATTTTCACACTGGTTTGATTTTGTTGCCCAGAATAACTGCAGTTTTATTAGATGCTCTAGAAAGGGTAACAAAAATAAATACCCTGTACAGTCTTGTTGACTGTAAATGAGTACACTGATATGCTTTCAGAAATATTTAAGTGAAAACAGCAAACTCTACCCAGATTAATAATGTGAAATAGAACAAAATAGAAAAATAAGATTGAAAGACATTACTATCTGAGTATTTTTCTCACAGGACTGGACATAGTTTCTTGAAATTCCAGACTCCTGGTTCAGATGTGCAAACTGAAAGGCACAAGTAGAGGCAGTTGCCCCACACATTTTTTCATGGTCAATAACTGTGTGACTGCATCTTGCTTTTATGAGTGTATGAATGAGAAGTACATCTGTTTAGTGAAAATTCAGATGATCCTTGGTTTGTGAAAGAAGGGTAAGAATTGTGCTGTCATCCCTGAATATTCTCCTTTGTTTTTTCCTAGCAGACAATACACCAAAAAATCCCAAACCAAACCAAACCAAACCAAACCAAACCAAACTAAACCAAACCAAACCAAACCAAATACACACAACTCCCCACCCCAAACAAGCCAACAAACAAAACCAAACAAAACCTTGCAGTCTGCTTTAAAAGATTCAAACATTTTTCACCCTAACACCAACTTTTATGCAATATTCCAATCTGCCAGACTCACTAGCAGCAGCAGCCCTACTGTGGTCCAACACATACCCAAAACAAATGCTGTAGTGACCAAGGCATCTTCACAGCTATGATAATTAGCACTCTTGCAACATAACCAGCAAAACACATAGTTCATACACTTTTATTCCAGAATTTGTCATGCAGCGCACGAAGTGTCCTCCTGAGAATTGTGTGGGTGACACTTAACGACCACTATACATCAGAAAAAATTCACACGGGGAGCTGGTGAAGGAGAGAAACATGCAGTTATCAGTGGAAAAGCATTGCATTTCCTAATGCAACAGAATTCTAAAGAATAACTTCTAAAACAAGCCTAGAAAAGGAATTCATAATCACAGGATTATTAGAACTATGGTCTCAGAAGCAACACCAGTTCTGGAGTTCATTAAGGTCTTTTTTTCCTGCCCCCATTCTATTGCACAATCACTAATCATGCTTTCTTCTCACTGCTGCTGTTGCTGTTCTCTCTTCCCCTGCCAATCCCCCAAAGCTACTAAGCATCCTTCTTTGTGTAACTGATTAACTTAATGAGGCTGGACTAACAGCACTTATATGCTGTCTGTCTTGGATTTTATTCCCTCTTATCATACTGGATGAAGCCCATCCACTTTCCTAGCTAACTGATCTGGGGTTCAAAAAAGATGAAGTTTCTCCTTCATCTGCTTCTGCAGCTTCTGCAAAATAATTTTTCACCTCATGACAATACACTCTACTTGCTGTTTAAAATAGAGTTACTTTCTCTTAAACCAGTATTCAGTGTAGTCAGTGTTGAAGGCAGAAATCTCACCGTAGTTCCAGCTGTGTCTGCAAAGTGACTTTGGGGAATATGACCTTCAGGAGAGAGCTTGTTTCCTGAGAATTAATGAAATTTTTCTATAGCTGCAGAATGGAAATCATGTCATACAAGAGCTGATTGTCCCTGGAGAGAGAGCAGACTGTAGAGTGAAATGCAACTGGGTTATTCTGAAGGTAATATCTGGATGTCTACTCTGCTGAACTGCACATAGGAGTGTTAGAATCACGGTTAGTTTTAATGGGATTAGAAAGGAGCAGTGCCTGCAAAATTCTCTGACCACCCAGCCAGCACGGGTAGCTGAGGCTAGAAAGGGATGTCAAGAAGTTGCTGTTTCATTACGCTGGGGCTCTGAGCACCTGAATTCAAGTCACTGTTCTGCCATGCCTCTGTGAGAAGTTTAGGGTGGTATTCAGCAAATTATTTAGCACTTTAGATCCTAAGTATAGAAACTGATTTTTTGACTTTCACTGACATTCTGGTTATCTAATGAAGCAGTCTGTCAAAAGCAAGCAATCCCTGGCTGCAGTGTGATGGCACTGAGTGGCTTATGTCTACCTTTTTCAAGATTTTGGCCTGTGAGAGCAGATTGGCCATGGCTGGACTATTTAGGGACAGTTTGGCATCTCTTTAGAGCCTTCAAGTCTTAAAAGTCTTCTATTTGCTTGTTTTCTTGAATTGCAAATGCCTAATTTGCTGCAGTAAAGTGTTTCCACAACCCTACAGGCACAAGTATTGCTTCAGCTGAGATTGGGGAATGTACAGATGTTGGAGGAAACAAAGCCTATGGAACCTTGGGACAGAGGCTGCATGGGAATTTAGGAGTAAAGCATAGGCCAGAAGTGTGGGAATATTTCCATGTGCACAGTATATGTATTGTGCAATTTACACATGATGTAAACCTTGAACAGTTATCTGGAAAAAATTAAGAACAATGGAAATGACAGTGTTCAAATGTGTAATTGTTCTTTAATTGTCTATCTGTGGAATGGCATAACTGCACTTTTGCATTTTTAGATATACATAAGAGCCCTGTAGTGATACCACTACTTAAGCACTATGGTTCCTTTGTAGGAATAAAATAAAGTCAGGATCATCAAAATTCAGTATTGGGTAGTACCTATAAGGTGTCAAGAATTCAGTCTTATTTTCTGGCTAGTGTTGAGATAGGTAAAAAAGCATGAAAAATTCAGAGTACTCTGACTGCCACCAACCCAAATCTGACTGCATTAAATTTCAGATGCTTCTGAACTCTCTAGTGATACAGTCTTTAAGCCTTTGATCGTTGCTTTGATTCAAAGGACATTAGGTGCAGCTTTTCCAACACAAATCCTCTGTACCTATGAGCTTCCAAATTGGGAAAAGTCTGAGTGGGAGGAAGAAATTTTCAGAAAAAGAAAAAATTCCTATGGCTCTTGTTGCTTGGCAACCACTGCCTTTGCCTCAGTGTTAAGAAAAATAGCTTCATTTGGAGTTCAAGTCTCAAGCCTGGCTTGAACTAGAAACAAGGGGAAAATAAGAGAAAAACATGCTGTAGGCTAGGTTTTTCAGTAATTACACTGTTTGCCCATGCCATTCAGCCAAAGGAAACAGGGAAAGCAGTTAACAAGGAGTAAGTAAACATGACCCTTCCTGTTGGTCATAGGAAACATGACCCTTCCTGTTGGTCATAGGAATGAATATTTACTGAGTCCTTAAAATGATGTAAAATCATAGGAGATGCCTTGTAGTGAGAGACTAAAAGATCTCAGCCCATTTCATGAATCAAAAAGGAGATGGAAGAGTGACTTCGCTCTTGGGGAAATGTCTTGTATAAAATTACTTTTCTGTCTAGGACACAAAGTTAAATGAAAACCAGCTCTATGCCAGAAGAAAGGAGGCGTATTTATGTTCAAATGAAGTCTCACATTTTTAACAATGACAGCAATTAAGCACCAAAACAAACTGTCTGGGGAATCTTGTATTCTTTATCACTTGAAGTCTTCAGGTTGAGATGGATGCTGTTTGGAAAACACACCTTAGCCAAATAGATTAAATACAAGGGAAACAAGCTGCAAGGAAATGTTATGTGATACCCAGGGTATCAATGTCACTTTACTGTACATTTATCTTGAGACCAAAATAAATGGTTGGAATTTTTTCCTCAATTATAGTGTGCAGGAAGTGATTTTCCTCTCTGGCACCTAAGGCAGCCTGACACAATGGCTTCACCTCCGAAATATGAGGAGTGACACACTGAGAGTTTAGGGGCTAATGTCATACAGGAGAATGTTACACTTAGGCAGGTAATGAAGTGACTGTTGGTGCAGCTATACTAAGTTCCTAGGATGATTTAAATTCCATTAGAAAATGAAATCTAGATCAGTAAGTTTTATCCCCTTTCTGTTTTACTCATACCAACACATCATTTTTATGTGGTACCTACTTTAAGTTTCATCCCTATGAAGACAACTGGATGTCCAGGAGTATGAGGTACAGTATAGGCAGAAGAGGAAGAAACTTAGATAAAGTTTGCTTCCTCAGATTTCTCCAGCAAATAGTGCCTCCTGATTTAAGAGTGCAATTGTCCTCAATTTTCATGGCTGGTGAGGGACAGAAGTTGTGCTCGTAATGTGACTGCGCAAGCTGTTCTGTAGGAGCACCTAGAAGCACAGAATACAAATACAAAATGTGTCACTGTTGCATACAGGTAGGGACATTATAAAAGAAAGGCTTTATAAAATCAGGCCTTCCTCTGCTAAATTACCAGCTGGCCTGTTACTTCTAAGCGCAGCTAGCTAACTTCCCATGTGAAAAATCATAAGAATGAAAGCAGTTAGCACAGCAAGCTATTCTGCTAAGAAAAGCATTTGCACCTGTAATAAACAAGAAATCTGTCTCATGAGAATCCACAAAGGAAAAATGTAAGCACTTAAGTAAAAGAGAGTCAACACGTACACACAAAAACACCTTGAATTGAAAACCTTCATTCTAACCAATGAATTGTGTGGCAAGAAAACTACCAGCCAATTGGAGCTGAACATGAGGTCTGTGAAAACTGCATAAAAATGAGTTAAAATGAGTTATGTGAATAAAGAATTGGCTTTTCCTGCATGAAGAATAAAGAATTGGCTTTTCCTGGCCGCTTTATTGTGCATGTTACTACACAGTCTATGAAGAAAATTAACTCCCCCTCAGCCAAAACCACTAAATAGGCTTCTCTTATGAAGACATAACCTGTAGTTTAATTTTCATAGTGTCACGTAAGACTATTAACTCATATGATGAGGTATTCTTAACAAAGTTAGATGAAAAGGAAGAGTTAATTTAATAAAGTTCTAGCTAATAAAAAAGGAGGAAAAAAGTTGATTCCACTGATGCATGATGACCTGGGAGCAGCAGTTTTGACAGATGAGTTAGGGACTTTAAATGGGCAGTCTGCCTAATACCCACATTGCAATCATACCCATCCATTCCCTCATTAGGATTGAGGATCAGTCACTCTGGAAACTAGTTTTAAGTCATGAATAATCCTCCGGAATAAAATATGAAAAATTGTTGTTAACTTAGACACCTAAATAAGGTAGTACAAACCCAGTGTTACGTCTGGTTTAGAGAAAATGGGAAAATGAATCTGGAAAATATGCCAATTATACACTTACACAAATTTAGCATAGAAACAGTCTGTCTGTAACAGATAATTTCTTAGTTCCAAGGTTATTGCTCAACCAGGTTTTCATTGTTTTAGCTAAATCACATACATTTCATTTGGCTCATTTCAAATCTGAAAATGAGCAGATTACATTTAGCAGGAGTTGCAGCTGAAGTTCACAGCAAAACACCAAAATAGTTGGCACATGCTGCATATTTAAAATGCCTAGTAAATTTGCTTTTATCAATAAAGTGCCAGGCCACAAGAGCTTGTTTTACATCATGAATGTGTGCTCAGTGGTTTGATGGAGTCAGGGCATCTGGTCAAAGTCAATGATGTGCAGATAGGAAGGCAATAGAAGAAACTGATGGAAGTGATGTCAGTCCATGCCTGTGAAGGAGCATTTTGCGTCTTCAGGTATGACCAAAAAAATGCATTAGTCCTTCTACAACTGGGATGAATCAAGGTAGGGACAAGACTGGAATCATTATGAGATAACAACCTAAAATGACATGCAGCCCAAATATGCTCCCAGTCAATAAAAAGGAATAAGTAGGATTTATGTCTTAGTTGAAGAGAGACTAGAGTATTTGTATTACCTTGGTCAAAGAATCACTCTAAACACTTTACTAAAGAGATGTGCTTACTTTCATACTTGTCTTGTGTCACAGTAATATTTAATTACATCATAAAAGCAGAACAGTTTTTATATGATAGCAAAAGAGGTTTCCCCTACTTTTACACTGAACTGGGTGATTAGACTAATTGCCTCAGGGGAGAAAAGAGACAGACCTTTAGCTTCTGAGGAGACTGTCTTAATCACGGGTTGTTTTGGAAAAGGCAAACATCTCTTCTTGTCTGCTGTGGGTTTGGTTGGCTGTCAGTCCCTGAAACAGTCTGCAATATCCGTTGTGGTGAGGAATTGGGGAATATGGTCACTGCCTTGGTTGTGAGTCTGCAAGGCTGTCTCTCTGACATCCTCAGGCCTTGGAAATCCTGAGCTGGAGCAGATCTGCAGGAAATTTTATTCCTGTTTCATTGGTGCTGTAGCATGGCCAAGCATCTGAGTGATTGGAGTCTGAGATAATAAGTTTTGGACTTTGTTACACACAAAGACTCTAAGTTAGGAATGAGCATTTGACTCCTTAATAGACTTAGCTCTAGGTGAATTTTTCATTATAGTAATGCTTACAATATCCTGAAGTGCTCTTATTTTTCCTTGTATATTATTTGAATGCTGGTGGGGAAAAGAAGATGTTTGTAAATTATGTTAATCATAGCACTGCCAGGTATTTCTGATTCTGAATTATTTTCAGAACATGAGAAAAAAGGACAATAAGTAAATTTAGAAATGAAATATAAGGACAATACACTTTGAAAGGAGCTGTGGTTTGAAAGATGTATTAAAGTTATGAAATGGTTATCATTAATAGTCCTTCTTTAGGTTCTTGAACAGGCAAGACTCTGAAAACTCTGTCCCTGTTTTCAGCAGGGGTTGAGCCACAGGGCCCTCACATGCTCTTCTGAACTAGACTGCTTAATGAGCCAGTGGTTTTACATGTCTTGCTGAATTAGGAACTGAGACTGGTTAGATAAATGGATGTAGTAACATTTTTTCTACCCCGGTCACACAAAAAGATTATGTGTAAATCTCACAGATGTTCACAGTGATATTTTGTTCTTTAACTTTCTTTTCACTTTCACTGTGTTTCTGAAGATCAAAAAAATGACTAATAATGACAATCATGACCGACCCCCACCTGGCTACAATCTCATTTCAGGCAGTTGTAGGGATTGATAAGGTCATTCCTGACCCTTTTCTCCAGGCTAAACACCTCCAGCACCCTCAGCTGTTCCTCATAAGATTTGTGCTCTAGGAATTGTGGTATTAGCTTAATAATTGTCAACATAATTTATACACGGTGACACACAGCAGTTAATTTCTGAATAACCTGGTACCTTCACAAAATTTGTGGAATGGGGCAGAGTAGTTTGGACTGGGCAGAAAATAAGGCTCTTAATTTTCCATAGCAGAGGGAATGCAAGGATAGCTGAATGAACTGTGGTGCCTCTAGCACGTGCCTTACGGATGAAACACAACCAGAATCTGCAAGCGTTCAGTGGCTGAAGATTGCAACCTCTTAGTCACATTGCCATTTGGCCTTAGTCTACAAAAACAATTGCTTCAGCTTATTTATGTTTTAACAAGTCCATTCATTGGGCTTAAATGTTTTTTTATGAACCTAGAAAGTAGTCTCAGAAGTTCACAAATCCAGATTTCCCCACCTTTTGTACAGCTTTGAATAATTGGAACAAATCAGATTGGCTTTGTTTTGCAGAAGAAGAAACCACTCTGGCTGTTCTTAGGACTGCTTTTCAAGTATTTCCTTTTGATCTATGTGCTCTCCAATTGATGTCAATTAATGTCAAAATGACTTCTTTCTATTTTCCCACCATTTCTTACAGCCTTTCAGAATAATGGTCAGTGGACTGTAATGTCTTGCCTGCCCATATCTTCCCAGCCATACACACACTTTTTGAGTGAAGGCAGTACTGAAACTTTAAAGGAACTTATCTAGTTCCCGAGGCAATAGAAAGGAAAATTAATTTCTAATATTTTTGTAATGACTGCAAGAAAGCAGTTGAGAGATAAAAGCAAAGTTCCTTTTTCTTGGGAAATAAAAAAATAACTAAAAAAATAGATTGACACTTCAAGATTAACAAAATTTTTCTTTCACAAAACCCTTTTTCTGAGTTACAACACCACAGAACAATATATATAGTCACAAAGGAAAAGGATGTTTTTAGACACGATTTGGAAGACAAACAGTGTAGAAATACTGACCTGGTTTATAGTGGTAGTCTGTACCTTTAACAAAGAAACATTTTCCTCTTCATTTGCCTGTCTTTGTTAATAAAACAAAGAAATGAGTCTGGCTAGAGATGAGTGTCCTAGCAGACTCTTGCAAATGGGGAATGACTTTCTGTCAGAAGACACACACAACCATCCTTTGTTGTTCCTCTTTTGCTATTATTTTGCTAATTGCTTCATATTCCCAGAAAATGAGCACCTTTGGATTGGAATTAGAAATTCCTAGTAGCTGAGGAGGATGATTTTTTTTTGAACTTCATTTCTGTTGCAGGAAGTTTTGGGTTTATTCCTGTCTTAAGAAAAAAAAAAAAAAAAAGAGCTTATGTGTCTAATACAAGGAGAGGAAACCAAACACCATGTTTTGTACACTCAGAAATACACCTTAGGTACAGATGCTTGAAACCAGTCCTGGCATGATGTTATTAAAAAAGTTGATGAAAAACTGAAAAACACTTCTGCTTTCTCCCACAACCTGCAACTCATATGTAGAACTCATTATTATATAATGCTGAAGCTAGAAGTCAGAGAAAAGTAAGGTGGTATGCAGGGTTTATGCAGGGAAGAGACAAATCTGGAATAAGCACAGGATACTAATGAGGCATATCTTGATTTTTAATTTTTCAGAGGTCAGAGTCCCTGGTGCATATTCTCCACTGCTGGCTGCCTGCAGGGTTTCTTACCACAGCTGGCCACAGTCTTTGTCAAGCACAGAATTTTGGACTAACAGCATAACTGCTTTGATGATAATGCTTGAATTCCTGTAGAATGTACTGGAAGACATAAAAGAACTCATGTAATTCTCCAACTTCTATTTGAGGGGATAGGAGTTTACTGGGATTGCTCATTGTAAAACATTGAAAATTTGAAAACATATCAAGGAAGAAATGATTCAGCCATTGCCTCCCAACCTCTACAAAATGGCATCTTAAATGAAGTGCAGATTTGAACCCCAAACAAGGAAGGATTGGGGGTTATACATTCAACCCTGTGGACAGAAAAGGGATAGGACATTTGCTCTATTAATTCTATAGCCATTCTAATTTTGCAATGACAACAGTAGAAGGCTTTTCAGATTCTTAAAGAGTCCAGTCAGAAGTGAATACTTTGAGAGGAAAATTAATTACAAGTATCCCCCTGCCTATTTTAAATAAGGCGGACCTAACTTCCTGAAAAGGATACATCAAATCCCCTGTTTCTGTTCTGATACTGCTTAAATTACAACAGTTTTCAGGGTTGTAAGAAGCCGATGGATTGAATATAGTGATTTCCTGAACTCTCATTTCTAATTAAAATTCTGCAGGCTGACAACATAAAATACGAGTCAAAGTAATCCGATGTCATTTTGTGCTGCATAAAGTAACTTATTTGAAGTGTCATGCTGATTAGGAATATCTAACTGAGAACACATGGTCCTTCCCTGTGCTTGCAGTTGTGTGATTTATTAGCTCGAAGACCAACTTTCCGCCATTGTCAAACAGACCTTGTCAGACGAGAAAAAAGATATTTTGAAACCTGATCAGGAACCTGAACAATACAAAAAATTCCTCACAATGGGTCATTCATAAAAGATTTTTCTGTTCTCTATTTATTAATAATATGAAGTATTTGTAACATTAATATTATATATTTCTTACTGTAAGACAGAGGTTTAATGAGCACAGTGCCTTGAACTCCACTGAGAAGGGGAGCAAAAAGAGAGATGGACAGAAATATCTCTTCTGTCATTTCCAGTTTTCTGCATTTTTCCCGTCCAGGGACTGGCATTCACTATTGTTAGTTGTTTGACTCTAATAAAATGTAATGCCATGGCACATGTGAAATTCCAGTAGGTTATTTATGAATAAAATGTATGTTAGAAGAACAGCAGAACTTGTAACAAAGAATAAGCACTGAAAATTTATGGCCATCTCTGTCAAATTTTTTTTTTTTCAAACATCATGCATGATGCATTTATTCCTGAATCAGAATTAATCCTGACAGGTTGTTCCAACATGTAAATACAAAATGATAAAAAATGTAAAATTATTTTCATTTTACAACAGCATATTTACAATGAAGTTCTCTTAAGTGTAAGTTAATTTTCTAGCCCTCAAAGGCTCTGAAAACAGTGGATTTCAAATTAATTTTTTAAGCCTATTCTCATTCCATTCATCATGTCTGTGAACAGACAAATTTCATAATATCTGTATTGGAGGATTATATTTTATTTTAATCTAATAACTTCTTCTGAGACTAAATTAATAGGGATTTTTTAAATCTTCAGTTTGAAATTTGTGATTATTTATCGTTACAGTTTCCTATCTGTGCTAGTACTTGCCCTCAGAATTGTAATCAAGGCAAAAGTAGAAGCTATGCTAGAAAAAAAGAGAAGAGTTCTTCACCTGGGTTGTCAGTAATAACTTATTGTAAATTGATGGCAAAGACAAGACAGGTTGAAGTTTCCAAACACAGTAGTTCGAGTAGGCCTGGGGCTTGTTAATAATAAAGAGGCTTTATATGTCACTGTCTCTTTGTCAGGGGAAACTTGACAGATCCTGTTGTATTTCCTTTTTTTTTTTTTTTTTTTTTTTTTTTTAATATTTAATTTAATGTTGTTTTTAATTCACAAGTGGGATAATTATTGCATATTTTTACTTCTGCATTTTTTCTGTTTCCTTGCCATGTGCTCCTTTGGTTCAAGAAGTTTGCTGGATTTCAAAATAAAGCTTGAGAATGATTTGGCCTAGTACTATTATTTAAAGAAATGAGCTTTGCTCTCCTGTAGTAGAGACTACAAGTGTGTTTGATGTGGTCATGCCTTTCCAGCCTTGCTCAGGCCCTTGCATTTTGTGCCAGCTTTGACAGAAAGTTCCTGATCTGGTATGTAAAATTATGCCTTTGTGGGCTACTGTGGCCATCATTTCCAGGGGTGTTTGGATATTTTCTTCCCTGAATCTATCACAAGTCTCAAACTTTGCACCTCTGTCTTGGGCAGAAAATGTTTGCACCCAGTTAGAAGTGAAGGTATTAGGCTCTGTGGATTGTGGCAAATAAGATTTTTCATCTCCAGTATTTGGTAGTGTGAGTCAGTCCTTTTCTATAGTGATTTCAAAGCTATCTGCAGTCCTGGGAGATTTTTATGCCCACAGTTGCCTGTGTTTTCCCATCAGGTATGCCTGCAGAATTACACAATCCAGCTGAAATTTTGATTTCCCTGTGAACACTTGACAGGGTGATATTTCAGACATCACCATATTTGAGATCCAGCTCCTCTTTCTGGTCAAGGTGAAGCCAAAAAGACTTTTACTCCTCTATGCCAGACTTGCAGGATGGCAATCAATGTGTTTTATTTTGCACTTAAAAACAAACATTCATTTCTTGATGATAATAGTGCTTGCAGCCTGAAGAAAGAAAATATGGTGCCACAGTTCAAAGCACATCTCCTGGCAACATGAAAATTTTGTTGCTCCATTTCTGACTCTATCCATATCTTCCCATGGGAAATATTAAAGGAAGCTTGCACTGCTGAGAGATTTCCATGTCAGGGGAGAGGAGGAGGTGGGGATGATGTGCCACCTCCATGCCCTTGAGTTCCTCGTGCCAAATCCGTTCCCTGCCTTTATGCAATTGGAAACAGACACCAGGTATTCAGTCCTCTGGGTAAAAAATAAAAACCCCTCTTTATTTTCACTTGTTTTATCTTTTGGAAGGTAGAAGGTCTCTGTGAATGAATTGCTTGAAGAACACATTTCCTCAAATATCTATAATCTTTGTTTATGTACACACAGTTAGAAGACATTTGTGCTTAGCTCTTAGCACGTGGTGTATTTCTTCAATTCCCAGAGCATTTGCATACCCTTTATAAATAGTCTGAACAGGAAAATACGACTGAAAGATTTTAGGTAAATTATTCAGATGATGATGATGATTAAAAATAATTGGAGCTCCATTAATATGGTGCTATAAAAAAAAAATGGAAAAGTACCGGGATGAATATGAAAAGAGAGATTTGAAAGGTTCATAGAAGATAATTACATTTCAGTCATTTTGTATTACAAAACACAATTATGTTTTAATACTCTATTTTGTTAAGGAAAAAAAATCTCCTGACTTTAATTTTTCCATAGCTACTATTGTTGCAATTTTTAATACAGAAATTCCTATATTTAATTACTTATAAATTTCATGTTTAAGTATGACATAGCCAAAGTTACAAAATGTTCATCTTGAAATCTTTTCACTAGCCTACTACCAAGAAATACCATAAAATGGGGTGAAATCTATGTTTTAATTTAGCTCCAAATTAAAAAAAAAACAACTGTTTATTTGAGAGAAGACAAATATTTGAAATAAAAATATAATTTTTTTCACAAAAATTTTAAAAGTAAAAAAATTATGATGATATATTTTGTGCCTGGGTAGATGATTTTCTGTAGTTATTTTACATTGCATATCTCTTTTTCCTTGGCACACTATGGTAGAAACTGATTTGACCATTGCCTCACAGGGCGATCACCTGTCACCTCACACTGTGTACTGATGCTTCTGTTGTTTCCTGTGCTGCCCATGGTCTGTGGTGGATGAGTATGGGAGTGTTATTTGTCACTAATTCCCCTTGCTCCTAAACCTTCTTCAATTCCCTGTACCCCTGAGAATGACTCTTCTCTCTTTCATTTTCACTGTCAGGAGAGGCACCATTTTTCATTTTCTTTGTGTTTTTGTGACTTAGTTACATCTTGTCCTTTGGGGAAATTTCTGCAAAGTCAGGCTTGGATAATTGCAATAGAGTCAAAACAGGGGTAATACCACCTTCTGTCTGAAAATCTTCTGTAGTGTTTTTTTCTGAGTATTTCTAAATAGTCCCCAAGACAGGACGCATTTAAAAATGTGCTACACAGCTTACAATGTGCCTGCACTTTACAGGAAGAAGAGCAGGAGCACAAGTTAAAGCTGAGCCACACAGATTACTGACAAAGTAGATGCTGCATTTGAGTACCTATTTGGGTCAAGAAGTGATATTGCTGTGTTCATTGGGTGCTACCTCCAACCCACGTACTTCTTTCATGGTTGAAGTGGCTCAGGCAGTGCCATACTGGGTACTTATAGTAACCATCAAGTCTTTCACCATTTTAATTTTAGGTCTTATTTAATGTTGATGAGAAGGGATGAGACTACACGGAGATCATTTGGAAAAAAAATCCTGATTCTGCACTAGTTCTGTATTTCTCTAAAGTATCTTGAGATAGCTGAGTATTCAAGTATTCAATAAATGGTGTCCCAGCTGGAATAATCTTTAGCTGGGGTATAGTATTTGGGATTAAATATTTACTGATTTGAGTATTTTGAGATGACATGCTTACTGTATTGATTTCTTCCAACTGCATAAACATCCGTTAAATACATGACTACAAAATGACTTCACACTCTTCCAATCATCCATCTGCTTATTTACATCCATCAGGAATAACCCAGAAGCACAGAACAGACTAATATGTTTCCAGCTGTTGCAAATGTCCCGCAGTGCTCTGTGCTGTCAGCGGAAGGATGACCCCCACAAAGGACAAGCTGTTATAAAACGTAAGGTATCCACCTCATGGTTTGGAGAACACGTCCAGCTTATGGCACATTTGGAGAACAGTCAAGGTGCACAGAAAAGGTGGTTTTCTCGCTGAGGAGTAAGTGATTCAGAGTATTTCAGGTTAAAAGTAATGTTAACACCCACTTGGGAGGCAATAAATAGCAGTCTTCTACCAAAGTATCGTGTAATGTTTTGGTAGTAAGAGGAGAACAGGGCAAGAACTGTCTGAGGAACAAGAGAAAATAGTAATAAAATCTTCACTTGGCTCTCACTCTACTGCAGCCTTCCACAAAGATGAACGAAGCTGCTTCTGTGAAGGGCAGTTTGATACATTGTGCCTCAAAGAGATCTCCTAGATTCATCTTTTTCTTATGCCTGTTTTGCAGCTCATTTTGTGATTATTGCAACAGTTCTCTTTCCTCTCATTCTTTGTTTCCTTTTTTTTTTTCTTTCTTTTTTTTTTTTTTCCTGTACTTTCTCCCAAAGTTTCATTTCCTTCTTCACTTTCTTATCTGATTCCTCTTTTCCTCTATCCATATACACAAAAAGAAGCCAAAGTGCCTTTTTTCTTCTTTCAGTGTCTGCCTAGCTGTTTGGCTTGGCAGTATTCATGGGCAGCTAGATTTCCTTTTGAAGCTGAACGCTGACTTTCAAAGTCAGATTGGGGACAAATTTTAAAGCTCCTTCACTGAACTTCTTAATTCAAAGCTAAAATTTAAGCAGGCCAACTCTCTTAGAAGCAAATGCCACAGGCAGGAGGAAGGACAAATGTGATCTAAGCTGCCTTCCAAGAGACTGAACATCAAAGAACAATCGCTACCCATTCCCCGAGCTATGCAGAAGGCTGGATTTCCTGGGCAGACTTATTCTTATTTTAAAATCTTTCTCTCAGGACAAAGGCTTTCAAGTGAAGGACTAAATTTTTCAGTATCCCAAGTAGCAATGCACTGTGTTAACCAGTCAAAGGGCAGTCAATAGGAGTGAAGGTTTTTGTTATTATCTTCAGGCTTTTGATTCTCTAATTTAGGTAGAAGTTTTCACTCTAAAGGGGCTCCCTTCACCCCAATTATTTCTTCCTGCTCCTCTTCCCCAGCCTGGGTCTCAGAAGCATTTCCAACCGTTTGTCTTAGTATAGTTTCTAATAAAACTAAACTGGTGCTTCTTGACCTGTTCCAAATTTCACTCTTATTAGATGTTTTTTGTTTAAAATAATTTTCAAGTTCACAAAGACATCTTCTGAGCAGGAATGACAATATGGCAGAAAATGGAGAAGAAAAATTACAAGAGCAGAGCTCTTTTCCCTCTCCCTCTCCCTCTCCCTCTCCCTCTCCCTCTCCCTTCCCCTTCCCCTTCCCCTTTCCTTTTTTTCCTCCCTCTCCCTATTTATGCATCCCTCACTCTTCTCTCCCCGAGCGCCTTGTCAGAGGCAACCCCTGTACCCTCAGTTCCTCTGTAATGGCAGAGCTTGTTTGCTCTTTGCTTTGTTAGAGATCCTACCACATTTGTGAAGGAAGATTTTAAAGTTCTCGTGTTGCCCTGCCCCTTTCTCATGAACATGAACTACAGGTCAATACACCTTTGAAAATCAGGGACAGACAGAAGGCAAAAAAAAAATCTGAGAAATAGTAACTTTTATACAGAAACTACCATCTTAAACGTGATGGCAATTAGAAGTCTTATTGGATAGTGGTGGTATGTGGTTTAGGAGATAGAAATGTAACGTGTTGGCAGCTGTTAAATTTTGTTTCTTGTAGTGCTTGGCTGCATGAAAATATCAATAAATTGAACCAACATATACTAGGATAAGTGCTTTATTCCATACTGAGAGACTGGTATCACTTTAAATAAATCAAAACACTCATAGCAATAAAACTCTCCACTTCAAATAAATCCTAGATGAATAATAATATATAGTGTTTCTGAATGCTTTTCATGAAATTTAAACTTTATTCTGATTAGCACAGTAGCCAAGCCTTGTTTACTATGACCGCTTCTGATTCAGGTAGGAGACATGTTTCTCTTTCAGTAGCAAGCAAGGAGCTTGGAATTTTTTTTGGTTCCTGGCAAAAATTTCCAGTATCCAGTATCAGAAAAACTTTATGCTTTCCTTTTTTTCCCAATTTTTAAATTTTTGTTGCTGAAAAATCATAAACCTTATACCTCGTCAAGACACTCATGTCAGAAAAATGAAAAAAGAGATGCTCCTAGATGAGACATGAATGCACAGAATGCACTAATTTTAAATTTGAATATTTCTTTTGATTTTCAGATTATTTGGATGATCTTTTATAGAGTGAAATAACTCCATGTAGTTTGGTCCATAAATAAAAGACAAGCACTTGTCTTCAATATCTGCAATCTTAAAAGACCAATAATCATCAAAGACAAATGACATCTGGGATACTAACTCTTTATAATTGCACTCTAATTCAAGTGTATTTTTATATTTTTCTTTTCTATGGAAATGACATCAAAAATTTCAGTCATTATCTATACGAGGAAAATGTATTCTTTTTCTCCCGATTTAAAAATTTCCCACTGTTCAGCTTCCCGCAAAGTCGTATTATTGAAGTGATAAATTAGATTTTATTGCTTACTGAGCACCGATTGGACTTCTGCTAATCTTTTCTAATGATGTTAAAATCATGTTAACAGTGGGTTGCAAGCAAATCAATGCCAGTATTTTTATTTTAAGGAACTATTTTTATAAATTAGATAAGGGAAATTAAAAAATATTGTTGATTGATAAAATGCAAAGGATTGGAAAGAATATGACATTTTTCAAGTATGGAGCATGAAAATACTTTTTGTCTAGCACCAAATTCCCACTGGGTTTATGTGTCAGAAAATACAAAGCAGTAAATATTTGTAGAAGAATAGAAGATGATTCCTTTCCTTTTGTTAGAAGAACCTGTGTGGAGACAAGAAACTTCCCTGTGTATTGTTATTAGATGAGGAGATTTCATTTCACTGTCTCAATTAACAACTCAGACTCAAGCATTCTCAGGATTACTTGCTAGTTATTAATATTTTAGATAATATGAACTAAGTCCCAACAGAAATAATGGTAGTGATGAAGTACTGTCCTTGGACACACTTCGAACAATGGAAAGAAGTGCTAGTCTATAGTGCCTGCAGTTTTTAAATTTCATTGCCCATGTAGTCTTATATTTCCCCTCTCCTTGTTGAATAAAGGTCCTAGATCTGGACCCCAGATCCATGTAGATGTGCCCTATGGTCCCAATCCTCTTGCACTTCAAACCACTGGTAATCACAACTTTCTTCCTTACTTCCCTCATCTTTCTGACCTAAAACTTTTATTAGTCCATTTTTCTTATAACCATACTCTCTTTATAATGTGCCTAATCTAGCCCCTGTGTGCAGCTGCACAATTTTCATCAGACAGAAAACTTCAGGAGGTGATGGAAATAATGTTAAATGTTTACCTTGGTGAACTAGATGTCATGAAAGTAGCTGTGCACCTGACACAAAAGCTAGTATGTATTTAATAAGAAACTACATTAATTTTCCTATAAAAGAGGACATTGGAAGGCATCATCTGGAAAATTTAATGATGCAGCACTGTCAAAGAGTGCAAGCACCTTTTCTTTCTGGGCTTAAATTTATTTGCTATGTAATGGGTTTTTTGTTTGGTTGTTGTTGCTGTTATTGTTTTGTCACCTCTACAGTGAAAAATTTTCTTGAAAGCATCTAGTTCTTCAAACTGAAATGGGACTAAGAGCTGCTCTTCTTCATGTCTGGGTTCCAGAAAGTTATCTGTACAGTTGGTTGAGGGAAGTGTTTGGGTCTTTGCTTGCCATAAACTCAGTAGCCAAAATTTATGTCAAAATATGCTCTGCTACCCAAAACACCACTGTTGGTGTTTTATGTAGGCATGGATGATAGTTAAAGACAGATATCAGACAAATCATTTTGTCATATAACTCTCTGAGAACTTCACAGAATGATCCCATGGTGAGTGATTTGCTCCCTTAAATACAAAATTAGTTGTCACTTTAGCATCAGTATGAAGGAAATATTTAATGAGAATCAGTACGTAGGTGATGTAACTAAGGAGACTGCTTACTTTTATTTTCCTAAAACTTTTATTGATCTGCTTTGTAACCTGAGAGTTTTTTCCTCTTTTCAATGTTTTTTTTTAATCTCACAGATTCTGAAAGTAAATTTAGAAGACCTTTGAAGGAATTCTGGAAAACCTTGGAGAGTCCTTTGAAGAACTACATCCTATTATTTTGCACAGTAGCTCACATAAAAAAGGTCTGTGCAGTGCATAATAGCTTTCCTAAATGTCTCCTTCTTAGGAAAACAGCAGATTTCAGTCTTTCTGTTTCAGACTGACCTTCCCCACATCCATTTTTTGAGGCTACCTGAGGACACACAATTCTGAATTGTCATTGAGGAGGAACACAGGACTCACCTCTCAGGCTCCACCTGCACTCAAAAGCCCTGCATTTCATGGTCTATTCATTCCTTCTTACCTTGGTTTTACATGTCTTATTTAGAGCTCAGCAGAGGGCACTGATTGCAGAGGGCAATGAGCTCACAGGGAACATCCAGCCCAGGGTGCTTGGGTACTTATTTTATGGAACTGGCTGATATCTGTGGTTGTGGGAGGGTATTGGAGCTTCTCTTCACTGCTGCATTGAGCTGCTCAGTCCAAATTAAAACAACTGCTGCTATAGGTATACTTCACTTTTCCTTAAATTACTTTGAAGTTAATCTAATTTCATGGACTTTCATTGACTTGTCAAATTCCACCTGCAAAAATAGATTTTCTAAAAAGAAAAAAAAATCTTTATGAAGCAAAACTTTGACATGACGAAACAGCTCAGACAATGTTATAAGCAGTAGAACAGGACACGTGAAAGGCTGGTACTTCTGTATATTAATTTCTCTGTTATGTCAGTCTGCTAAAAACAACTCAGTAATAACAGTCTTGTTGGTACAGTAATAAAACCTACTCTGCTTTGTGCATGTCCCTTTTTTCAGAGGGACAAATGTCATGGTTTAGGAAGGGTATTCTCCAGTTTAATAATCCCACTACAAAGAAATCCTCAAGCTGCCCCCCTTTGTGCCCTGCAGTAGGAGACACAAAAGGCAGAGATCAGGTTGAGATAAGAACAATTTACTGGAAACAGCAATGATCTAAGGAAACAAACAGTAACAGCAACAATATCAATAACAAAAGTGTACAAAGAGAGGGTGATTTATATGCAAAATGCTGACCAAGCCTGGACAATGTTGGACAGACCCTACATCTGTCATGCTTGCTACCTGGACCAGAAAGGGTCTTCTTCCTGGAGTGAGGGGGAGTCCCTTCTCCCTGCCCCTGATCTGCTTCAGCCCTCATCCTCTGAGGTTGCCAGAGCTGACTGAACTTCTCAGTGTAGCTGAAAAATATATGTCTAAACTCTTTACCTGGACTCTTTTAATAGCCATCAGGAGATCCTTCAAAAAAGGTGATCCATCTCATTTGCTCAGAGAGCTGTCCCTGAAAATATCTGTCTCTTTCCAACCACTGCAAAGCAATCTTGGGCAATTAGTTGTAACTGCTCACAGCCATCTTAGAGACTTGAGTTTTGGAAAGGGAATGGTGAAAGCTCCTGCTTAGAAGGGATGACATTGGCCACATAGAAAGCATTATCCTC
The DNA here is from genome assembly GCF_024509145.1 of Vidua macroura. Taxonomy (NCBI): domain Eukaryota; kingdom Metazoa; phylum Chordata; class Aves; order Passeriformes; family Viduidae; genus Vidua; species Vidua macroura. The sequence continues at coordinate 80,814,824 of NC_071572.1, forward strand.
ACCTCCATTTTAGAGACTGACAGGTTAGGAAAAGAGGCAGCTGGTTGCTTACTCAGTGTCCTGTAGTCAGTTTAAGGCAGTAATAGGTGCCCTGTGAAATTCTGTACATTAACCATTAAATAAGCTATTAAGATGGCCAGGCATCTAGGTTTATATAACAGCATGACATGAGTGACTGTGGGTTGTTTTTAACACATTTATAACTTCACTGATTGAATTAATAGCTCAGATTTCAGGTCCTAATAAAACCAGCATGCAATATTTGGGAAATGATCTCCAGATTGCTGTTATTTTTCCTACTGATGCTTAAATAATTTTGATAGATAAGTAGTTTTAAAAATGGTCAAACTGCATCTGACTTCAGCATTTGGACATAATGACTTGACTGCAACAGATGTGATGTTTATGCCAGAATGATGCATGAGTCATACTATTCTGCCATGTTAAAGGAAACACTTGTTATTTTTAGAATTTGGCTTGTAAACAAGCCACATTTCCATTTGCTGCCCAAGGGTGAAAGAGTAGCTGTCACTTTACTGATTGCACATACTCCACCATATGTCCGAACCCTGAACTCCTGCAAAGTTGGGTGGAAAAATCAAATGCAAAGTGAAACTTTCTTTCTCTCTCTCTGTCTTTGTCTTTTCAAACATGAAATCTTTAGGGCATTATTTTCATGGTTGATCTCATTGTTTCCATCTACAGAGTGCAAGAATCAGTCAATGATTACAAGGCTGCCTTATGTGTTTACAGTGGTTTTAAAAGTGACCGGGATTTTCAGGGATTTGTACTCTTGACATACAAGACAACAGCATTTTTTGGAACTGAAATTCTAAGGTTACTTAATTCTGTATCACCACTGCTGACAAATTTCTGAATTTGAGCTTTCTAGATATATTTTTGCGACCACAATATCCCTTGTTTTTCCCTCATCTTTTAAAACATAAAATATATGTCTTTGTATGAGAACTCTCTGACCTTTGCTATTGTTTTTGCCTGAGAAAAAAAATAAAATAAGAAAAACATTTAAATGATACAATCATTTTCAAGAAAAGAGGGTTTTCATTGTTTGGCAAGAACTGAGAAGGGAAGAATGTTGGACTGTGTTTTGGAAAGCCCAAAACATTTTTCTGTGTCCTGTTTTTTTACACTATTTCACTACCTTCAGATATTTTTCCATTTAATATCGTCCCTGTAATTATTGTTTATCTGGGTTCAACATCCTAGTCTAAAGTAATTCTTGATGCAACTCTGGTGTTTCTCTCAAATTGAAGCAGGGATGACATTATCCCAACTTTCTGTTCTTGTTTCACCACAAGGCAGAAGCTATTGTGACCAAGATGCAGCAATACGAAAAAATCAGCTCCCCAGAAAATCCTTCACAGAAAATGAGACTTGATGGACTGACCAGAATAACCCAGACTCAATTCTAGATTACATATTAGAGAGCCAACACTATAATCATAATTGTCAATGAGGCATAAAAGTCTGTATGAACAGCATACCTATGACTAAGGATTTTTAAAAAGAAGTAGGTATCAATCTAGAAAAGTAAAAAGTGGATGGAAATTGGGAAAAGTGAATGCAGAAGACCTGACCACAACAAAGACCATGTTTCTGGTCCTTGCTTTTCCCAGTGCAGAACAGGAATTAGCCCTATAATTTTAAAGCTTTTCCTTAAACATAGATATTTTTTGCAGGAGTCTCTGGTGTAAGAGAGGAACAGAAAAGTGAATTTGGGCATGTGCAAGCCTTCTGTTTGCGATGCTCAAATCACTTGTCTCAAGCTGATTGTGCTCTCGGAGCAGTATCTCTGAGCCCGAATTCCTCAGGTGTGTCACATATCTGCTTGTTAATGGAGAGTCTGATGTCAGACAGATCACTTTTACCAGTTCATAAGGGCTGGGAATTTTACACTGTCCTCAAACTGTGATCCAAATCCAGTTAGCCACATGGCTTCCAAAAAAGGTCAGTTTTAATAGTAATTAAATGGTGTTTATTCTCAGCTGTGAAATATTTAAAAAGTGTAACTATGCCTTAATATTTTTCTCTATATTGAAATCTGTCACTTTTTCTTCATCAAGTAGACATAATTCATAGCCACTGTCTTTGGCCAGATGTTGCTTTAAATCAGCTTCATGTTACTCAGAAAAATGTTGTTCTCAGTGATTTATATGTAATTTTCTTCCGCTTGCCATCGTTGACAAGTCTGTCTTCATTTTTTTAAGCTGCAATAGACTTATTTTGGAAAGGAAAATAAAAATGAAGCATAGCAATGGCTTTTGTTCATCTATTGAAAAGGATTTAATTCTACATAACTGAAAGCAAGGAGAATTTGACAAGGTTTGAGTCCTAGTCCCGGCAGACTACAACTGTATGAAATGTTTTTTTATTTATGTCATAGATCATGTAACTTATCATGGCATAATAGGCATGATCAGCAGATTAGAGAGGTGGTGATTCCACTCACAGCGTGGAATTAGTGGTGAAATGGAGGTTCTCCTTGTCCATCCACAGAAACTGGAATAACCCATTAGATTACATCCCCCAGTGGTCTGCATCTAAATACCAGGACAGTAATGCCTGAAAATATTAAAATGCCTTGTGAAAGAGCAAGCATATTGTTCTCAAATGTATTATTTAAAGTAACGTGAATGGAAGTATTTTCTTAACACTTGGGATTGATGACATTGCAATATAACACTACTGTAGTAAGATAATATTGTGTGCTTAAAAATTTTATAAATCACATCAAATATAATTGGTTTTTGTTTAAGAAACATCTGTTTCTACCACCAATTTAATAACTCACACTGAAAGCTTCATTGGGTTTAATTATGGAATACTCTGAGCTAACCAAACAACCTTTTCTGCCTTTAAGGTGCCAGAGTAGGCATTGTTTCAAGGACTAATGTGCTGTGCTTCAAGAACTAATCATGTGATGATGAGGGAAAACTGAATCTGAAACTCTTAGGCCACTCAGGAGCTTCATGGCTTTAATTTTTACACTGCAAATGAAGTGAAAGCTTCAAATATTTCACCTGAATATCCATCCCAGTAGCACAACTGTTATCACCTGTCCTGGAAAGTGAAATTTTAAAAACTGTTTTGCATTTGAGTATATTTTCATAGAAACTGGGGGATAAGGAGTATTTTTTTTACTTAAATAGCACAAGTATGAGGTTTTGAATACCACAATGAAAGGTTTTGACCCATTCTTTAGAAAATAGCAGCATTTTGTTTACAGATTCTAAATCTGATGTTCCTCTCATAAGGTGTAAACAATGACAATAGAATTGCAGTAGCAAAAAACATTATTAGAAAATAATTTGGAACAGGGAAAAATGACTGTTTGGAAGCTGCCCTTTGTTTATGGACAGTTAATAGACCAAAAGGAGGCCAAACTGTGCACAGTTGCTGTTAATCACTGCACGGTCCCAGTCGCAGCAAAGTGCCTTTGGAGACCTGAGTAGAGAGCTCATGCCACTGTACTTCCTTTACTAGAAAAACCCTACCCACACAGAAAAATATAAGGTAGCAGTTTAGTCATCGACCAAAAATAATGAAGCAGCAGATTGAGACAATAGAATAAAGAGAAACCAATAATCCCTGGAGAAAAGAGAATAAAAGTGTAACTAGGCATCCCTCCCTTCCTCCTCCTACCAAGAGCCATGTTGAGTCCCAACTGTGCTAGTGGTCAAAGGAGCATCTTGTTTTAGTACATAAATTACAAAAATCTTCTCATAATGAAAAGTCTGGGTACATCATAGCTGGCATGAAGTGAGACATACACTTCTCCACACCCCTCCCTGCTGGAGCCTCTAATCCAGAAATGCTGTCAGCCCCTGGTACATGGGAAGCAATGCCCCTCACCCTGGCCATGGAGAGCCCAGAGTGGCCATCAGACAGGAAAGCTCCACCTGGGGATAGGAGGGTGTCCACGGGAGGCCAAAGCAGATAAAATCTATTGCCCCAAGACAAATCTAGTAATTTCCCTGTTTTCCTTCGATTTTATGGCAGCTGAGACCATGCTGGATGCAAGAGTACTAGCTATACCTTAGAGGTCTTTTCCAACACTGGGCAAGAGGAGACGGCCTCAAGTTGCATCAGGGGAGGTTTGGGCTGGATATTAGTGAAAAATATCTTCACTGAAAGAGTGGTCAGGCATTGGAACAGGCTCCCCAGAAAAGTGGTGGAGTCACTAGCCCTGTAAGAGTTCAATAAATGAGTAGATGTGGCACTTCACTATATGGTTCAGCGTGCAGAGTGGTATGCGGTCAAAGGTTGGACTTGATGGTCTTGAAAGTATTTTCCAACTTTAATGATTCTATGATACTGTGATTTTAAATTATTATATAATTCTATGGTCTCAAAAGCAGTGGTTGCTGTTCATATGGCAGTTACCTCCCTGGAGTGTCTTTAAATATTTCTGGTTTCTAGTTTACTCTGTTATCTTAGCTGAGAAACACAAGAACATGGGCATATATGTAAATATTGCAAGCCAAGAGACTGAAAGGGAGCAATATGGTAGGCATACCAGTCATTTAATGAAATTTAGGCATCTAAGTTATTTTTTCCAAAGCATGTTATAAAAAATTCAGCATAAAGCAACAGACCTACTTCCCACAGAAGTAAAAAGACTGACAAGGTTGCAGCACCTATGAATAGTCTCATTCTGCTGTTTTGTAGTCCCTTTGTATAGCAATATGTTGTTTCTACCATTTTATTGAAAAGGCAATATGATTAACTGCTTACTTAATTCCCCATAAATGACCAAGGATTGACTAAAGTCCATTTTCTAGAAACAATCCTGTGTATACAGCATGTAATATTGCTCTTCAATATTAGGCAATGCTAAAGCTCACTTTACAGAAGTAGGCTGATAACTGAGTATTCCTCCATGGACAAACTAGTACTCATTCAGTGGTCAATGTAAAACCACTGCAAGCTTACAAATTTAATATGTTGTTTGCTAAAAATAGATTGTTTAGTTTCCATCCTCTGTTAATTATTCCAAAATTTCCATCTGAGTCAAATTTCCTGTGTTCTTAGTAGACAGAATAAAATGCCTCACTCATTTTTACTGCAGACAATTTTTTTTCTTTCAGACAAATGCACTGATTTCAGCAAGTATAAAATCCCTGGAAAGGGGAGACAAATGCTTTTGGAAATTTATATACACGGGGATGAATTTTAGTCACCTGTACTGGAATGTCTCTCTAGTACTGTCAAACAGCACTTCTAATGCCAAACTATGGAAAGATGCCAGTTACCCTGGGGGAAATCTTTCTTGTATGCTCTTTTTCCTTCTCATACATCTTCAGTTCAAAGTAACTAGGGTGAATCTCTTCTGATTGCCAGTAACAGCTTTTATTCTTTGAAGCAAACTCCTTATACATTCTGGTAAAATTGTCTCTACTCTGCCATAATAACAACAATTAAATTTAAAAGAAAAAGAAAAAACCCAGAATTTTGAAGATCAAATTTACCTGTGCTAATAGTCTGACATGGAGACACAGCTATAGTTCTGGAAAAAAAAACAACAACAACAATAACAACAAAAAAAAAAAAAACCAAATCAAAACAACAAGTAAACAAAAGAAATATAATAATAAAACATAATTTTTTCTTACAGTGATATTTCATTTACTTATAATTTATGGGTTTCTATTTTGCAACTTCTTTGAAAGCATATTAAATGCTTTTTAGAATATGCCTGGGCAATGAAAAGACAATGTTGTGCCTCCTAGCCTTCAAAATATGGTGCTGTGTGCTGAATGCCTGCTGAAGGTGCTCTGTGCAAATTAGAATTCCTGACTTCTGCCAACAAAACCTGTCAATGACTTACTAATACAGATAAGTGTGTTTGAATGACCAAGTACATTCCTTGGCACAATATTAAACTATCTGCTAGTATAGGCTATTTCAATATTTAAAGGGAGCTTAAGAGAAAGATAGAGGCCTTTTACCAAAGTCTTTGGTGACAGGACAAGGGGTGTTGGTTTTAAACTGAAAGAAGTTAGATTTAGACTGAACATAAGGAAGATTATTTTATGAGAAGGATGATGAGACACTGAAACTGGCTGCCTAGAAAAGTTGTGGATCACCACAGACATGTTCAAGATGTCTGGACAAGGCTATGAGTAACCTGGTCTAGCAGAAGTTGTCCCTGTCCATGGCACTAGATGAACTTAAAGGTCCTTTCCAACACCCCCCATTCCATCATTCTAATTGCCACATCTAGAGAGGCTCTTACTCCATCAATATCTACTGGAGAACTCTCCCATTAAGAAAGACAGTGTAAAATCGTTAAAGTATAAATCTTCCACTACATCATCCATAGCTCAGTGCATTAGGTCTTTAAAGGAAGATGACTCAATATGGCAGGCCTTGGAGAAAGCATTCTGAAGTCAAAAAGTTATGATGGGAGGTGTGTACTGCTCCCATCATAAGGCATAGGAAGTAAGGAACTGAAAGAGGTAGAATACATGAGCTTTAAAGACAAAAGCTCTTCAGACCTGAGCAAGAAGCAGGACATTTCATTTCAAGCAGAGACTGAGACCAATAGTTCTAAATTTAACTTTCTTATGGTAATGCATGAGATGGGAAGAATTAGCTATGTGATACATTTCAGACAGAACATGGTGTTAGTAAATGAGGGTATGATGCAGTTATTGCATCCTTTGAGATACAGAAAGGTGGCAGAGTGAGCAGGTCTATATTTTAATTTGACAGAAAAGCTGTGTCTCCCTATGCATGAATTGTAGTAGACAGACAAATCACATATTTCAATTTCCAACTATTTTTGAAGGAGATGGGAGACCCATTTTGTGGGTCACCCTGAGGGCTGAGGACTGGGATATTACAGAAATAAAAAGTACTTTGTTACTTGTAATAGGTTAGTTCTGTTTTCCAGTGATGCTTCCACAACTTTGTGCAGTTTAAGTGTTCAGTCAGCTACTGGCATGTCTAGGATAGGGAGTGCAACACTAATTCAATAATAAAGTTTTCTTTCTACAAGAAGTATGAAGGCTGTACATGTCTGCCCTTGAGAAACTGCTGTGTGATCTTAAATAACTCAAGGGGATCAGGAATTTTCTGTGAGGACCACATTTCTGATATAGTATTGCTTTTACCTATCACTCTTGAAACAGTTCTGCTCTCCTGATGATATTTCCTTTTTCCCTAATCACATGCGACAACACCTCCCTTTTAGATTTCCTGAAAGTCTCCTATCTCAGAAAAAAAACCAAAACCCAGAATCATATGAATATACATAATGATTTTTAAAAGATAAGGGTGTTTCTAGTTCATTTTGTCTTTACCCTCCTTCAAATCTTATACATATTCTTTGCTGCTTTGCTTCAGGTAGCAATTTCCGAAGGAGGAATTTTCATTGTGTTGATAGGTCCTTGTTGCCTAGGAACACTTTTCAATTTGCCACTGTGTTGGTATTTAGGTCACCAGTGAATTAATCTTTTTTAAAATTATAGCTGTGTAGTCCATCACCAATTCTGAACTATCCCATTGAGAATTGGCAGTACAGTACTTACTTGCTTATGGATTGAAAAGTTAAATTGAATGTTCTGTTTGGAAAGAAATTCTATGAAAGAGAAAAGAAGATGGTTTTCTTTATAGTAAGAAAATATCTACACTTTGCAATAATAAATTCTGTTATTTTCTAAGCTAGATTCAATTTAACAGTGTTAAATTAAAGGACAGACACTGAACCATAAGGGTTTTCACAAAACTGCCTTCACTTCTGAAAAGCAGGATCAGATTTCATCAGAGCAAAGGGAATTCAATCAGCTTTCTTTGAAGGCACCTTCTCAAGATCAATGAAACTTTTCCGTATTTCATGCTGCAATATATGACAATAATGACCATCCTTCTGTAAAAACTGTAAATAGCCAGCATTCCTGAAACATGAGAAGACATGAAAAAAGAAACCTTTTCTTAATTATCAGGAAGTTCTTTCTTATGTCAGGAGAGCATTTTGAGCATCTAGAACTCAGGTCTTTTAATAAATTAGGGAAATTTGGTTGATATGTTCTGCTGATTGCTATCTCATTTTTATCACATTACTGGGAAAGATGATTTGTAATCGAGACCCATATCTTGCCACCACCCTGGTAATTGAATCTGCTCATTCCTGGAATACTGTAAAGGAAGAAATAACTGGATAAAACATCAATTGAAACATACCTCAAGTCACCTATTTTCCCCACCAAGGATGTGTTCTGCCTATTGCCCTCAGTATATCATTGCTGGCCCTCAGAGCTCTCCAGGGATGCCCAGAATTGAATGTGGTATTCCAGGCATGATTGTGGTAAAATACAAAAATAAGCTGCCTTGTTCTATAGTGCATCTCCACACATGCTGCTCAAATCAGTAAAGGGATTTGAATTATCTGCAAATTACTTTAAAATTATCCAGAAGATAATAAAATGAGTGTAATAGGCACAGAACACTGTTTTTTCCACTTGCACTGAGCTATCTCATTATTAAAGAAATGATGTGATACTGAATTTAGGAAAAGGATCCTCTGCTATTGCTTACCTCATTGGTACCATTTGTGATCATATCAGCAGGGATCCTTCCCCAGTTCACTGTTACAATGATAACTGTGCATAGCACTAAGGGGAGAGATCCAAAAATGGTCCAGGTAAAGGGTTAAAGACAAGTCTCAGGGGAGACCTTATTGCTCTCTACAGCTACCTGAAATGACTGTGTGGTGAGGTAACTAGACATAGGACAAGAGGAAACAGACTAAAGTTGCACCAGATGAGGTTCGGAATGGATATTAGAAAAAAAAAATCTTCATTGAAGAGTGATTAATCACTGGAACAGACTTCCCAGGGAAATGGTGGAATCACCATCCCTGGAAGTCTTCAAAAAACAAGTGGAGTTGGCAGATTATGATATGGTTTAGTGGGCATGGAAGTATTTGGTCAAAGGCTGGACTTGATGATCTTGGAAGTCCTTTCCAATATCATTCAGAAACACTAGAGAGAGGTTCACACTAGAGAGAGAGATTTTAAATGAATAAGTTGAAAATATAGCAGTTCTAAGCCATACTCTAGTTGTTACAGCATTTACGAAGCACATTTCCTGGCATTTTCATGAGGAATACTTTTAGGTTGACTGGGTTATTTGTATGTAAAGTTATGTTATATCATTATTTATTATATGTTATATGTTATATGATATGTTATATCATTATGTTATTTTGTGATTTATTTGATTTTATGCCTTTTTAAAATTTCATTTTTGATGAAGGTGAGTGCCAAACTAGATAATATGTCAGTCCCTTGATCCAAAAAAGGACACCAAGCAGGTAAAAAAATACAAGTAGCCCAGAGGGGAACTAACTTAACAGCTTGGTAGATTGCATAAATAATCAAATCTTTAGGGAAATAAATTTAGAATTTCTGTACTTTAAAGTATTCTAGTAAAAGCTGCTGTGATTGAATGAGGAAAGGAAGAGAGTGTGTTATCATAAGCAAGAGTAAGACTTCGTGAAAACTCTTTATAGAGATAACTGATGGACTACTAATTGAGTTCCAGGTGGGAAAATAATCCATTTTATTTAAAGTAAGGTTCTCTGATCATGTTTACTGATTCATCCACTTAGACATCCTCTAAGATCTACTGGAAATAGCTATTCACTTTTCCCCTCACATTTTAATACCTGATGTTCTATTACTGTGAGGGATAAAACTCCACTGATCTCCTTTGCTCATGGCAGTTGGATAGAATTAAGTCTCCTGCTACGCCAGGATTGCAGAGTGGAGATTGAAGGAGGCGCTGCCTCTCCCATTACATGGGAACTTCTCATGTCTCATTTTGTGCCCTTCAGGAGATGCACAATCCTTTGCAGGACATTCAGGAAGCTTGTCAAGTCCTGTTTGAATACAGTAAGAGTAATTGGGTGCTGACTTTCCAAATGTTTTTGTTCATTTCTGTAAGAGACAAAGAATAACAAGCTGGCATTACAGGGAGGTTGTCAATTGCTCTCCAGGGGCACTTGTGCTCCAGCACTTGACAAGTAATCTTTGCAGATTGTGTGTCATTTGTTCAGTTCCTTGGGAAGTTTTGGTATGAGCGGGGTTATATACTCAGTGCTTGTTTATTTTTCCCTAAAATAAACGTGCAAACATTGAAAGGAGCGGAAGAGCAGAAGGGATTTCTTTATAAACACAATTTTCACTTTCATTTGTTTGCCATTATTCCAAAATGTCCTGAAGATACAGAAGAGTGCTGCATGTTCAAAGGCTTTCAGCACTTTAGAGTCAATGCAGACACTATGGGGGAAGATTTCCATAGCAACAGAATTAAAGAGAGGAAAATACGAAAAGTCAGTGTTGGATAAGTATATGAGGAGATACATATATTCGTGGTGGGAGGGGAGTGTAGACTATGAGGGCCTATAGAGCAAGCAACTGAGCTCTGATTGCTCATTCTTTCAAAGAGAACACGATTACCAAGAACCCCCAACTGTCCATTTAATCAGATTTGCATAAAAGATCCAGATATTCATACCACTCTGACTGTGATTATTAATTCTATAAAAATTAGTATCTTATTTATTTATTAGTATTCTAAAGGATAATATTTCTTTCAGTACTATAGGCTTCCTATATGATTGAGCAGTGACATAAGGTGATATATGTTGCCTTCCAAAGACCTCAGAGAAAGCATGAACATGCAGTGATCTTCTTCTCAGTTATCAGATACACTGTTAACACTCGTCAAAAACTCATTCAGGTGTTTTATTCAGTTGTATTTCTCATTTATAAATGCCCATTACCTGACAAATAAATTATTTAAAATACAATATAATTATATTTTAATAAAAATTATAAATATTAAGACAATAAAATTATATGTCAATATGTCTTGAATAGAAGATTACAGAGGATTATAATAATGGCTGTAGATTATTATTAAGTAAGGTCCATAGTCAAGACAGCATAAAGCCAGGTCTCTCAGTAGGAAGAAGAGTGAATGTCCAGGTTTTCCTGGCTGCAATTAATGTTCTAAACTTATATTTTCATTGATATTTCAGTGTGAGACAAGGCTCCAGAGAGACATTAGTGCAGCCTTTCAGAAGTGAGCCTGTATAAAATATGGGCACAAACTTTCAAGTGGGGCATGTTGATATAGGACAAGATGTAAAGATTTCAACCTAAAAGAAGGCAGATTTAGACTAGATATAAGGAACAAAACATGTATAAAAGCGGTGAAACATTAGCACAGATTTCCCATAGAGGTGGTAGGTGCCCCATTCCTAGAAATATTCAGGGTCAGTTTGGATGGAGTTCTGAGCAACCTGATCTAGTTGAAAACATCTCTGTCCATGGCAGGGAGGTTGGACTAGATAGCCTTTAAGGGTCTCTTCCAATCCTGCTATGATTGACTGATGGACTTAAGTTAGGCTGGACTCAATGATAATATGGTTGCTTTCCAACCTAAATACTTCTATGATTCTATGACGCTGAGATGTTTTGAAAAGAAATGAGATATTTGAACTGTAAGTGGCTTTGTGGGTAAGAAATGGGAACAAGTATGGTGACAGTAAAAGCAAATGTATGGCTACAGGGAAAGGCAATGGATGCCTCTGACACTTACAGAGAAATGAATACAGTGTATGGCAAACTTATGACTTCCAACAGAGACAGGCATCCTAGAGACCTCTTGGCGGGTTACTGGGAATTAGAGGGAGTTGTGGAGGACTTCAGAAACGGGTGATAAGAGATAAGCCCATACTTATGGGAGGATGGGAGAATGTGAGAAGATCTTGGAATGTGCAACAAGATGTGCACAAGGAAGAAAGCTCCTGCCTATGAGGGATGAAAATTAACCAGTCAAAAAATCATTGTTGTTGTACACCAGAAGCATTTGTATTTAAACTTGCCTCTTGGCAAATGGGCATTATTCTGAATAGATCAATTGCATTCAGCTAATACTTTCCTTGGCAATATTCCTAAATAGTTACCTAGTTGTGTATTCTCTCAGAATCACAAACACTGCTTTAAAATCTACATCTGATATAGATCTGCAGTAGACATGATCTAGACATGTCTACGAGATTGATAATAAATAGCTACCCCCACCACAAAATCTGCCTCTCCTCCTAATTCACAGACATAGCCACAAATCCATGCTGATTCTTTTTCAGGCAGACTGGCAAGCAGCAACATGGCACAATACCAACTTAGTTCTCCTCCAACAGTAAGTGGTGTGCAATTTCTCTGTCTCAAAACTAAAATGGCTCTGTGTTCCTTCATGTGTGGAGTACATTCTACTGCACTGCGTTGACTTTGTGGCACCTACAATAAGCATTTCTAGGTCTGTCTTGTGCAAATTTGCAGACAGACACACACATACAAGAAATACGAAGAAGGGCTTTTTACAAGGGCATGCAGTGATAGAACAAGGGGGAATGGTTTTAAACTAAAAGAGCAGAGATTTAGATTACAGTCTTTACTCAGGGGTAGTGAGGCACAAATTTCCCAGAGAAATGGTGGATGCTCCACCCCTGAAAGTGTCCAAGGCCAGGCTCGATGGGTCTTGGAGCAACCTGGTCTAGTGGAAGGTGTCCCTACCCATGGCAGGGGGGTTGGAACTAGATGACCTGTAAGGTCCCTTCCTATCCAAACCACCCAGCAATTCTAGTCTATGATACACATACTTCAAGCAGTATGCAAAGTTGTGTATCTGGTATGTTCTTGGCACGCCTGGACCTGTTCAAACTTGCAAGTGGCTTTTTCTGAACTATTTTCTGCTGTATCTGCTACGCTCCATGTTAGCTGTCATGTATAATTTTACAGCCAGTTAGGCAAACTACACATTGATTGCCGCTTTCCCCCATGGAACTTATCCTTAATTTCCAAACAGCTTTAATTTCTCTTAGCATATGTTGCAAAAAAGTAGAATGGAGGATAAGATTTAATATTCTTCCCAGCAGCCAAATGATATTCTGCTAGTTCTGCCTCAGAAAACAGAAACCTGCAGATTTTGACATCAGCAACAGTACTGTACTTTTAAGAGAAAGATGAATTCTCATCTGACCTTTGGTTCTACCTCCATTTAGATGAACTATCTTTTTTTTCATCTTTTGCAAACTTTTTTTATTACCTTTCCCACTTCTGGATCCAGGTGTTGTCTCTTTCCTTCCACCACACCTCAGTGTGTACCTCTGATTTCCTCACTGTTCATTCCTATCTACTTGTGTTTTTGGACTGGGTTTGTGCGGTAAGATTTTGGTAAAGGAGGACCTATAGAGGTGGTGTTTGTGAGAAACTGCTAAAAGCTTCCCCCATGTCCAGTGGGGCCAGTGCCAGCCGGCTCCAAGACAGAACTGCTGCTGGCCAAAGCTGAGCCTGTCAGCAACGGTAGTAGTGCAGAAAGGGAAAAGAACATGTGAGAGGAGTGGTCCTGCAGAGCCCGCGGTCAGTGCAGAAGGATGGAGTGCAGCTGCTCCAGGTGCCAGAGCAGAGATTCCCATGCAGCCCGTGGTGCACACTGTGGCAAGGCAGCTGTGTCCCTGCAGCCCATGGAGGATCCATGCTGGAGCAGGTGGATGCCCAAAGGAGGTTGTGACCCTAAGGAAAGCCAGCACTGGAGCAGGTGCTTGGCAAGACTTGTGGCCCAATGGAGAGAGGAGCCAGGTTAGAGCAGATTTGCTGGCAGGACTTTTGACCCTGTAGGGGACCCACATTGGCTCCACAGTAGGGGAGGAGTGTGAGGAGTCTTTCCCCTGAGGAGAAAGGAGCAGCAAAGACAATGTGTGGTGTACTGACTGCAGCCTGCCTTACTTGTTCCCCTGTGCCTCTAGTGGGGCAGGAAGAAGAGAAAATAGAAAGTAGGGAAAATGGGGAGTCAGTTTGTTTTTTTTTAATTGATGAGTGATCTCTCCCTGTCCTTATGTTGACCTATGAGCCTATCTTTGTATTTTCTCTCCCCGTCTATTTGAGGAAGGCAGTGATAGAAGTGCCTTTGGTGAGCACCTGCTGTCCAGCCAGGGTCTGCCCACCAAAATTGCTGAAGCTGCCTGATGTCTCTTCATCCTACCTTGTTTCCTTCCTGGTTTCTGACCCCACTGATTTCCTTCTTCATCTCATTTCATCCATCCACACTCATTTTTAATCACTTCTGCACAAAGGACTAATTTCAAACAGTCTTCATGTACCTCTTTCTGTACCTGATTTTTACATTGAGACTGATGGGAACGCAGAGGACCTTCTTCTAATCTTCCTTGATCTGGCTAAAATCTCTTTAAGTTTTGGCTAAGAATTCAGGGTTAAAAAACCACTTTTTTTTTTGCCTGAACAGATTTAATTATCTTGTGCCTTTAAAGAATATACATATTAAAATCCAGTTTGTTTCCCTGATGTTTCTGAATGAATTCTGAAAACAGAAGAAACATTATTAAAGGAATCATGGATAACAAATGCAAGTCATGAGGTAATTATACAGTTTGTTGACTAATTGCAAAAAATACTTAAGACCTGGTAAAATTGTAGGTTCTAATGTCTTACACTGTTTTCAAAACTGTGCTAAACTTTCAATTTTTCCAGTAAAATTCAGATCATATTATCTATCAAGAGACAGCAATATACTCAATTAACTTGCACAATGTAACTTGTAAGAAAAATGCAGCTAGAAAGATCTCATTTCAACAAAGTAACTAGGAAGAATCAGTAAAACCTGTCCTAAAAAGTCATTGAAGAAACCAGTGAAGGTGAAGAATCTGATGAAACTTTTTTAATCAAAATGATTTTGGCTTCTTCAAAATAATTTCCTCAATGTGATACTGTGGTTAAAGACATCGGTAGCTTATTTTAATTTCTATTGTCCTCTGGGGAGCAACTGTTTTTGTGTTGAGGTTGATTTGCCATGCTGGCTGTATGTATGCTAATAAGGCATTTGAGAAAAACTTAAGGCACAATGTTGATAAACAGATTTCAAAGCTGATGGCACAGTGGGATTTAGATGCCTGGTGACATCTGTATTTGCATTCACAAGTGTGGTCTGGTATTTTCTGCTTGTTTCTGTAGTTCAGTCTGCAAAAACTGGGAAAGCATTTGCAGTTTTGGCATGAAGGCACGTGCCATATGCACTGTCCCACTTTGCAATGAGATACCCTAACTAGCCCTTCCTAAGCAGCCTTGTGCAAAGTGAAAGCTGAGTTGACAGAGGAACAAAATCAGACAAAGCTGAACCAAGAGCTGTCCTGTGATTTCCTACCTTTACCCGGGTGCTGTGTTTAGTGGGAGAGTGAAGATGAAAAGCCTTTACCAGACGAACAGAGGAATAACTACCAAAGGTGTCATTCATGCTTGATTAAAGCTGGTGTAGGTGGAGCAAGAATCAGACTCTTATTTTTACCTTGTACATACACTGGGTTAACTTTTGTATTCTTGGCTATACAATGTACCAGCTACCTCAGTGATTAGCTCTTAAAAATGGCAACATTTCACCATGATTCTGAAGTATTTGTTTTGCACTAGAGATGGAAAGGGGATCTTATATAGGATTTCTCATCTAGCATGTGCTGCTGTGTGATTTGTACAATACTGCAGCCCTGCAACTCCTACTTTGCTTAAACTGTTTTAAAATGAAAATTTAATATTGTTTCTTCTGTTTTAAAGACCACTCAGATTTAAAACAAAGATAGTCAAACAGACTTTATCTAACTCTTCAGAAATGATCCTTTAACTTTGTGACTGAATAGCATTTTCCCTTCAGAAACAAAAGAAACACATTTAGTAATTTTGGCTGAAGAGAATGTAGAAAGCAAAAAGGTATTAATATAGCGGTGAAATTAAATTTACCTTCCAAATGTATACATGAAAGTCTCCAGCAAGTAGAGATCCTTTCTGTTCTCTAGTTCTGAGTAATTCCTACTAGAAAAGACCTCAAAATATCAAGTCCTCTATTAAACTTTCAATATGTATATTGTCAATCAAACTGATTGACAAAGGCAAATTGTGCTCAAAAATTACTCGTGTGAGTCTCAGAGCTAATGCAGCTCCAGTCAGGTTGGATTACCAATATCAGTATTCATATTTCACAGTTTTATTGTGAGACTTTTGTGGCTGTAAGCTTGTTATTTCTAGATAATTTTCTAGATATTCTCTTTTCATTTGATTTTTTATTGGAATCACAGAATGGAATTAGAGTAGGAAGTCTACCCTTGCATGCAAAGACAGGGTCCTGTGGAGTACATAGCTCAGGGCTGTAACTAGTCAGGTTATGAATATCTCCAAGGATAGAAACTTCAGAGTCTCTCAGGGAAGTCTCATTGTGTAACCATTCTCATAGGGAATAAAAAAAAATAAAAAAAAAAAAAGAAAGAAGGGTTTTAAGCTTAAATAGAATATGCTGTATTTTAATTTGTGCCCATTTGCTCTGGTACTGTCACAGGGTACCACTAAGAAGAGTTCAGTTCCATTCTCTCTACATACCCCACCAGATACTTCTACACAGTTAATAAGATCCCCTTTAGCTCAATTCTTCTTCAGGATGAACAGTCCCAGCTCTTTCGTTCTTTTCTTGTATGATTGATGCTACAAGATCTGAATCTTCTTCCTGGCCCTTTGCCACTCCAGTGTGCCTGATTCTCTCTTGTGTTGGGAAGTCAAACACAGGACACAGAGCTCCAGATGTTCCTCATCTGTGCTGAGTAGAAAAGAAGGATCACCTTCCCCTTGCAGGAATTCAGCCTAGACATTTTCACCTCCTAGAAAAATATAAAATCTTTCAGGTCTATATCTCATGAACTCTTAACTTGCCTTACAGTTTTGTGGCCCAGTTTTGTGGTTCCTGAACTGCTTTACCAGAGTATTTCTTAGGGACAGCTCTGAGGCATTCTGCAATGTCATTATATGCTTTTTGATCTGTGTCCACCTCTTATTGGCATGCAAAAAAAGTTTGCCAACATAGCCAAAAGAAAGGGGGCCTCTTTCTTTCCAGGGAAAGAGTCAAATTACTTTACAATTGAGACTACAAGAATTAAAGTTACACAGTCTTCTTCTGTATTCCTCCATGTTGAATTAAAATTGCATTAATTTTAAATAGAATTTAAAGCAGCAGATAATGTAGCAGAACAACAGCAGAGCAAATACTCTTGCTCCTCTTGACAGCATTTGTTTCTCTCAATTTTACTGTTGTTTCTCCTTCTGTTTTTCTTTCTCTTTTTCTCTGCTTTAGATTTTTTTTCTCCTTATTTTACTTCCAACTGACCATTTTAATTCAATGCTCTGCTCCTCATACTGAACAAGTTTGAATGTCTGTTTGACAGAGCAGAAATGCATCAGGGAAACCTACTGACTTCTCAATATTGCTCTGAATAAGTTATTAAAAATGTTTCAGAAGTCTGTGGTGCATTTGCAGACAAGATGGTGATTGTCCACAGATGCTGTAACCATATATAAAAAGCAAGCAAGCCCAGCTGGACAGAGAATTTCAATTTTTGGGAGTGCATATGGACGGTGTTGCTGCCCACACATAGACTTTCCTCACCTATGAAGATGTATAATCCTCTTCAGCTGCCCCTGCCCAGGAGGACTTCTAAGTCTTCACTACAATAGATTTCAATGAAAAGTCAAAGACATTTAGACTGATATTCCTAATATTTGTTCCACCCCAACATACAGCAACCTAGTTGGAGAATGGGTCGTGAATGACCTGGTGTAATTAAGTGGATTTTAACCCCAGCACTTCTTCAGGTTTCATGCTAGACCACAGGATGGTATTATAACTTAAAAGAGAGAGAGGGAGACACAGGGAATGTTTCAATCTTTTGACTGCTGCTTTTTTAATATCACCCTCTCTAACAGTGCTGGCTTTTGGAAATTATTCCTGAAATTGTTCACTTATTGGCTCCCTGAGTAGGGTAGGAAACAGATATGTGGAGAAGGCAATACATTAAAAGAAGAAATAAATAAGTAAAAAATAACTCAATAAATACCCTACTTTCCTGCTATCCAGCAGCTGGTGACCCTCCAGATGATGGGTGCAAGTAGCTCTCCATGTTCCCTGGGTGTGCCAGTGGCACCAGGCATCTGTACAGGGAGTATGGAGCCCAAAGTCCAAGGGATGATGGCGCAGGGCTGGTTGATGAAAAGCACTGATCACCTGGGCTCCTGCCAGCCTAGTTCAATGCTACTGTTTGCATGCAGACACAAAAGTCCAGCACTGCACATTGCTTCCACTCATTGTCTTTTTATGTCTCTTAAACACATGAGAAATTAACTGGCATAGTTATGTATTTATCATAAGATATAATAGTGCATAAATCTGTAATAATGGTTTTTACACATACATGTCTAGAGTAATGTTCTTACATTCTGCACATAAAAATTATTCACACTAAACCCTATTTTTTAAAAATCAAGTATTTCAAGTATCAGTTAAGCAATCACTGATCTAGAACCATATGAAACAATTTCTATTTTTAGACCCTATCATGATAGCAACATGCAATTATTATGTATTAAATTACTATGGATTAAATACTCATGGTATTTGCAGTGGTTTAACATGATGTATGTCCTAAAACTTGTTGGATTTTTTTCCAGAACTTTATTTGGTTTTCTTGAAATAAAAGTGGGAAAAAATCTGCCTGGACATTGAGTCAAGATAAACCAGTACCTATTTTTATATTTCAAGATCTCTGCCACTGTTGATCAGTTCAAGAATAAAGCAGTTTAAGTTACAAGATTTGGGAAGAAGAGCCTGCTCTGAATTATACAAAAAACTCTCATTAGCTTTTGTAGAATTTACACAAGTAGGACAAAAGAAAAATCCTTGACAGGATTAGTAATATTGAAATCGGAAATGAATTTTTTGTTACTGCTTCAAGGGGGAGTGGTAATATAGGTTTTGTCTCTCTGTAGTGAATTGTCTCAAATGGCAGGACATCTATTATTTTCCATCTTTACAGCAAACCTCTAAGCATCTGAATAACATAGAAAATTGTGGTTGCTGAGAGATTTTATAATAAATTACTGGATATAAAAGGTGGCAAGAGTTATTCTTAGTAAATGATTGTACAACAGAGAATAATTAACATCATTATTTATTTTGCCTTTGGTAATGGCTTGAAAGTTGATGAGAAACAAGATAAAATGTCTATTAATTATCTTAATCAGGAAATATAAGGTGGATTTTCCAAGCACCTTGGCTAGAAGGTCTTTTTTTTGCTTTTAGGGATTTACTGTTCTTTTGCAGAGGGGCCCTGGGGGCATGCTCTTCTGTTGGGGTTTGGCTATGTGGGCTTAGGGCCAGCTTTTAATAGGACTGTTAGTCCTTGCATTGATGAGCAGTGAAGAACCTTAATGGAGAATGTGCCACTTCTCCTAGTAGTGCTTTTAAACTCAATCTTCCCTGTCAGTCTCTGTTTCAGGCATTTTGCAGGTGGCTCCTTTACTCTGACTCTGATCGGACCTGTCAACTTGTCATCCTGATTTGATCACACACCTCCCTCACCACAGTCACCTTATCCCCATCTCATACAATTCTTCTGTCGCTGGTTTGGCTGTATTATTGTAGCCTCAGCTTCTGAGCCTCTTCTCCCCTTCTATTTGATAGTTCTGGATAGTCTGG
Source organism: Vidua macroura (assembly GCF_024509145.1). Lineage (NCBI taxonomy): Eukaryota > Metazoa > Chordata > Aves > Passeriformes > Viduidae > Vidua > Vidua macroura. The sequence continues at coordinate 80,834,438 of NC_071572.1, forward strand.
CTTTAATCACTCCAGAAGAAGACACACCATTAATCATAAAATTTTTAACACAGGATAGTGAGACCTAGCATAAAACAGAGAAGATGGGTTCTTCTGTGAGTGGCAGGGATTTTGATGCAAATTAACTTTTGTTTCAGAGGAAATCATGACAGAGTGCTTGTTAGAGAGAAAATCCTCCTTAATTCAGATCTTGCTTTAGGTAACACTTCCATGGGCGATCAAATCTCCTGAAGCTTCAGGACTGTTGGTAGCTGACCAGCTGGCAAAGGGACTCCCTTGCACAGATCCTCACAGTGCCATCTCCAGCTGGACTGAAGATGGATGAGTTCAATATCTTATTTTTGTATGTATTTAATAGTTTAACCACATACCAAATACTCTCTTACATGAAGATTAACACCATCCCAGACAGAGCCAACACACCATTTGTATAAGGACAGTTAATACTGGCAGTTTAGAAATGTCTTATGTGTGCCAAACATGATCTCTCCAGAAGCAAGGGCCACATAAGGATGTGGCTGGAGGGAAGGGAACAGCTGTCCACCCTTCAAGCATACAGTGTGGGCTGGAAACAGCAGGACCTGCCCAGGGAATGTCTAAAAGTGTCTAAAATTGCCACCTGTAACAGTACTCAGCTGTGACAGTTCAGGCAATCAGCAAGCTGGTTCTTTGTCTCAAACCATTCCATAGGCACATCCCTTTAGATGGCCAGCTCCTGGACAACTCAGGGAATTTATGACCTTAGTGCATGGCTGTGCAGGGATGCATCACAATTATAAGCCAAAAACTAACTTCAGTTTCCTACTTTTCACTCATTTATAACTTGACTGTCATTTAATTGACACCATTTAGACTCTTACTTAGAATGGGATTTTTTGAGTAAAATATTTTTTGTTACAATCTTATTTCCACCTCTGATTTGTGTCAACAAACTGAAACCTGTTTGGCCAAGCATGGTATAGTCTATAGTTACTATCAAGGAAACACTAAATTATTTTTTTCTTTGTTTTAAAACTCCAGAATTTATCCAAATCAATCTTTAGTAATTTCTCTGTTGAGTGCACACAAGTTGTATAAGCTCTATTAAAATCTTATTACTGCATAGAGTTTAGACTTTGGGTATGTGAGGGTTTTTTTTAATATCATGGTGAGATTTACTCCATAAGAAGCATCTCCTGCAAAACACAGGATTTTTGCATATGGTAAATTATGCTGAGAGAAGGCAGAACTCTCCCTACTTAACACTGTTGGGCATCTGTTAATAAATAGATGGAAAAAGCTGGTCATGATTCAGTGTGTAGGCTGCTTAATTTCTTTGTAAGTATTTATTAAAACCATGAGGCAAATAATGATTTTAGGTGACATTTTAGCATCTTTCAGCTGTGAAAGAGAAAATGACAAAGGTTATGTTTTGAGAAAATAATTCCCTAATTCTCATTGAAACGTATACGCTTACCATTTGCTGTAGTCAGAAATCTGATGCATTTCATGGATGCTGTGGTTGTCATTAAGTGGTGCTACACTACTTAAAGACAAGACAGTGCCAACGTCTATGTGTCAGCTTCCCAGATAAACTTTTTATAAGCTTGTTGTATTGAGAATAAAATTTAGCTTAAATGCTCTTTATTTAAAATACATAAACATGATGCAAACGGCAAAATACAGACCTTTAGAGTTCACTGTAGGGAATCAGTAGTTCATTCGCATTATTTTACTCTGGAGGAAAATAGATACCAAAATATTCCCCAAAACAGAATAAGGCTTCCAATCCACATTTTGTGCAAGAGGAATCTTTCTCTCAAATGAGATACTAAGCTGGGAGGGTTTCTACTGACTGTGGAATTCTGTCCTAATCTTTCTTGTTTTTCACATATTGGAAAATTCATGTTAAATTTGCTAGGAATATTTCCCATTAAAGGGTTTATAAGACTTGTATCAAGACATCTTGGGAGGATAAAGATGATAACTAAGGAATAGAAAGTTTATACATTTAATATGATATAGAATGTAATGATTTTAAAATCTTACTTTTGACAATTTTTGACTCAAATATCAGAAATACGCAAACTGCCTGTGACATAAACTGGGATATTTTTACTTATAAACTGCTTAGAGCTGAAAGCCAAAAATTTAATATAACCTGAAATATATTACTTGCACATCTTAATACTGGCAATGTTACCTCCTGTACCTCCTTCTCAGGAGAATATTAACTAACTTAGTAACATCTACAAAATCACTTAAAGTGGAAAAGTGGTATGCAAGTGCTAGTTGCTTGTATTACTAGATTACTTTAGATCAAGAATCTTCTTTTTGGGAGGGGGGGACATGAATTGGAGGAAAGTGGTTGTTTTTCTGTGTTAAAAGTAAGGGAAATGATGCAATTCTGGTTTACTGACTCTATCTCTTATTTTGTTTTCCATTATGAGCCTACAGATTATGTTTTTAATGTCTATCTGGTTTAACATCACTGTCAATTAAATAACTTGCTACTAGCCTTGTATCATTGTGGTTCTGTGTCTTAATGCTGTACAGGATCCCAATGTCAGTCACTGCAGGCAAAGGTACCTTTCTGTGGCCCAAAGAATTTACATATGAATAGCTGAATAGCCCCAAAATGACAGACATCAGAAAGATGCAGATGTTCATGGTTTATTCAAGTAATTACTCATTTCATCTAATTTTGGGGCTTTCCTGTGTGGAGGGCTGCACATGACGTAGTTACCTTGATTCCTTTTTAGATCAGTGGGAGAAAGAAATACCCCTTGGCAGGCAACAAATCTGGCCTCTTTTCAAAAGCTGATTTAAAAAGGAAGGAGATGCTCTTTAAATGTTTTCTGTCTATTGCCTCTAAAGGGAGTCCAGCTCTGTAGCCATTCACTGTCTAAAAATCTGGCAAACTACAGGACAGTTTGGAGGAAGACTAAAAGAAGACTAATACAGCGGTCCTGAGGATGTTTAAATGTTCTGTAATGAAACTTGATTTGCAGTACTATACACTGAATCAGACTGAGGCTGATTATACACAAGAACCATAAAACTGAACAGTCACTGCCCAGCACAGATGTAGGGCTCTGATTGTGTGATGTGCAAAGATGTATTAATTACTAGAATTAGCTTTACTAGAAACAATTTATCAAAGCCATATAGGTAGCACATTACATTTATTCTATAAGAACTAGTATGTGGCCCTCAAATCTGTTAAAACTCAACTGACATTGTTTATAGGTTTGTTTTCTCTTTGTTTCCTCTCAGGTTTTCTTAAAGATTTTCTAGGAAAGAGCTGTTCTCCCAAAGTATAAGCCTAGGTCATTAGTTTCTATAAGTTCATTAGACAGACATCTTACCAGAACATGTTTTGATATTCCTACCTCCTTTCACATTCCAATTCCAGTTCTAATTTCAGATTGTGCTGGCCTTACTCCACCAAATAAGAGGAGAAATGTGCTTCCAAGGCAAATCCAGCTGCTCTGATCTACTTCACAATCATTAACTTGCTTTTTTGTGTGTCAATGTTTCCTGTTTTGTTGGCCTTGGAATGAAAATTAGCAGTGAGGCATGACAGATGAGTGATGCCACCGATGGCCAGAAGGCTGAGAAAGAGAATGGTGATGTTCTTGTTGCTGACAGCCTTTTGGTATTTTCTTAGTTACTAGAAGTGCTTGGGCTGCTGTTTCAGGATCTAAGGGTTTCCTGATACAAATCTCAGGAGCTTTCAAAAAGACTTTCATTCGAGTTAAATGCCTTTGATTCTCCTGCATATACCACTGATTTGCGAGAAGAGGCTTGAACAGCTGCAAGGTCTGTGCTGTCTGTTGTCTAAGCAGTCACATCAGTATGTACCCTGGCTGACAGCACTAAACAACGGGAAGAAATATCTGGAGAAAATAAGAAGTATTTTTTATCAGACTTTGATCATAGATGAAGTTAAAGCACTCAAACTGTACTGAATGTCACAGCATTTGCTATGAAGATGGTTCAAGGGTCTGTGCATTGCCTCCTCTCTTTAATCAAGAGCAATGTCCTTGTGATTTGATGGCAGATTGTTAATGTAGTCTGACTCCTCAGTTGCTCTTGATCTTCTGACTTTTTTTTTTTTTTTTTTTGGCATCAGCTTTAGAATACATTGAAGCAGATGACAGGAAGGACTTGACAAGCAGCTAGAATTTCAAAATTCGTTGTATCTACCTATAAAGCATATAATCATGGACTGAATTGGGTTGGAAGAGACCTTAAAGAACATAGAATTCCAACCTTCTGCCATCAGCAGAGAGATTTTCCACTTAGACAGGTTACTTAAATCACCATTGAACCTGGCCTTGAACACTTCCAGGGATAATACAGTCCAAACTTCTCTGAGCAACCTATGCCGGTGCTTCACCATCCCCACAGAAAAGAGTTTCTTCCCAATATCTAGTCTAAACATGCCATCTTTCATATTAAAGGTAATACTCCATATCTTACCACTTGTAAAAATCAGTCTTTCATACTTGAAAGGTCAACAAATTTATACCAAGCATGCAAAGGTAGAAATATTTTTTTCCCAAATAACTTCAGTGTTCCTGTCACACAGGACAGAAAGTCTGAAAATCTGTTTTAGAGCATTTAACTTTATCATTTCCAGAGAAGGGACAATTTTCTCATGTTACTGTTTTAATTTTTTTTTTTTTTTTTGAGACTTACAGTTCTGAGAGGCCTAAATATCCTCAGCAACTCCAAAAACTTGTTTACTGAAACTTTTCTTCTGTACCCAGTATGACAAGGTTTACATGCTAAGTATAATTTCATTGCAGTAAACAGCCAGTCAGAATAATAATTTAAAGGAAATACACTGAATAAAAGGACCTGAGCTCTTTTATTAGAATTCTTCCAAAGAAATAGGATCAGGCTGTCATGGACATTATCCTGTGGAGCATAACAACCAAGATAAAACTAACGCATGCCAATTTTCTAGAGCTGTTCAAAACAAGATTTCTTCTGTAATCTTAAAACAACTGTGGCTCACTGTGTGTATTTTCCCAGCCAATTCCTTGCTCTCAGTAGAACATACCAAGACTAGAGTTATGCCTTTGGGTCTTGTACCTTATTCAAATCAACATGGCCCAAATGTTAACCTAATTAGTGGGAATGTGTAGACATATATCTCCATCATCACTACAGTCTGGGCACCTGTAAACCAGGTAGAGGACTCTTATCCTGCTGGCTATCACGTATGAAATGAATGTCCACACTAGAGGACTGAGAAGTTCACAAGCCTCCTCCCCATTTTTCTAGTTCCTTTTCTGGTCATCTTCCTGGATATTTATCTGCTGTTGAGGTCAGAAAGTTGCACAGAGAAGAAGCCGGTACTTCAGAAACCAATGTTTCTGCATGCAATGCCTGGTACATGCACGCCCACTCCAGGCTGTGCAGCCAAGGAAGAACACAGGACAGTAGGCCTTGGTCTTGCTTGTCCCTGTTTCTCCCATTTACATGGCCTGATAAGGGATAAGATGAATTGCATAAACTGCTTAGGAAACCAGCTTTGCTCCTAATCCTTGGTGTGGGATGTAGCCAGATGGGCTGCCAGAAGACAGGGGACTTGCAGGTGGCAAGGAAAAGGGATGCAGCCATGGCATCTGCTTCTGTGGGGGAATTTATGGATTTCATGGAGGGACAATCAAAATTTCCCCATGCAGGGCAGAGCAACCACAGTGCAGAGCCATGCCTTCATTATGGAAAGCTCCATTCCTGAATTTTCCTGTGAATACATTTTGCTGAGTCTTTGGCACTTCACTGCAATGACTAATGCATGTGTACAGCAAGAGTAGGAATATTGTCCCAGTGTGACTGAGGTAACAGCAGAGGGCACTCAGTGATTCTTTATGTTTAATCTTTTGGTACACCCCACTCACCCAGACACTGCTGGGTAATTGGAGTACAGGTGCTCCTACGGTACAGGATTTATACAGGCATAATTCCTAGTTTATTACTGCACATGTTGAGGTACAGTTTTGGAGTGGGGGGGTCAGATCCTATCAAGCAATTTTCGTTGTCAGTAGTGGGGTAGTTACATGAATGAATCCCACAGCATGAAAAAAAAGCAGTTGTTTCTGCCTCTTCACAGTTTTACCACTTCACCACTTCACAGTTTCCTGTTTATTTTTTTCCTTTGTTGTATCCACATCTGCTGAAATGCAAATCTGGCCATTCAGTTATTTGTGTTTAGCCACAGGATTCCCAAGTTAGTCCCCTGCTTGAAGCTTTACGTTAATCCACTTTCTGGTTGGAAAAGACGTGAAATTTACTCAAGAATGAAATTGTATTCCACATCGTTACACTGTTCTCATTAAATCTATTATTTCCACATCATCGCCCAAGAAAATACCCGATGAGAGAATCCTCCTAGAGTTCACTTCCCTAATTCACAGGACAATTACAAAACTGTTTTTGCCACAGTGGGAAATGTTGACTGCTGGGTCACTTAAATTCTTGCAGTGCCAGCTAATAAGAAAGAGCACTATATCTCCTTGCAGAACTAGAATGCAGCAAAGTAGCCAGAGGATATGAAAGAGCTTTTGAATTTGACTTCTTTCCCTTCATTTTGTTTTGTAATTTTTCTTGTATTCTGTAAGAAAAAAAGTTTTCTGGGAAAAGTAAGTGAGATTTCTATGTGGGTTGTTGGGTTTTTTTTTCTAAGGCTGCTGTCTTTGTGTTAAATTAAAGAAATTTGTTTTTAAATCAAGTATTCCATTTATGTAAGTGATTACACTGTAATACAGGTAAAAAAGATTCCCCCAAAATTGTTTTATTCCAGTGTTCTCCTGATAGAAAAGTAAACCTTATATAAACAGTTTTAAGAGCATATTGACATATAAAAGCTTTAAAAACAAATCTCTCTCCACAATCTTTTATTCTGCGATAGTTATGAAAGCATGCCCAGAAATATTTGTTGCCTGTTACAAAGATTTGAGTATTTTTGTAAATGGCTGAATAGCCTCTCCACAGAGAGCTGAGAAAGCAGCTGTGTGGACTAAAGGCTATTTGATGTTATTCTGAGCGGGCACATGATCAGCAAAAGCACTCGTAAAATCCAGATGAAATAAATAATAGAAACATTTTTATTGATTTATGTGAAGAGTCAAGGCAACTTTGAAGATTTTGGGCACCTCATCTTAAATTGTTCAAGGCTGTGCTGGAAAAGCAGAATCTTCCTCTAAGTTGTATTAATTTGAATACAGAATCATCATGAGACAGCTATTTGATTTCTGAGAAGAACTGATTTCAATGATGGCACAGTGATCTTGTTTCTAGTTTCTGTAAAAAAACCCAACATAAAGTTTTCATATATTTCCATGACAGGAGCAGGGTAAACTCTGTTCAGCAGTCATTAGTTCTTGTCATTTAGATTACTTGAAGAGACCATTTTCTCTTCCAGGGGAAAAAAAAAAAAAAAAAAAAAGTGTGTTAGTAGTAGACAAATATGGAAGGGTACAGTCCTTCATTAGACATCCATATGAAAGCTACTTGTCTAAATGTTGCTTTTAGAGAAAAACACAGTATGAAGCCAAATTTGAACCCAGTTTTGCTGAACCCTGTCTCTGCCCAATGTCTATGAAAGCAGCATTCAGCAACTGTTCAGATGGTGCCGCTGTTCCGTGAATCTCCAACATGAGAGCAGAAGATCCCTCTCTGATACTTAATTAACAGAATGAGAGGGTAATTTTCTTTACAATTTTCTCTTAATTATATAAGTTACGGAAGCAAATTTAAGTCAAAGCTACAAGAAAAACTGTACCTTAAAAATACTCCCCCTGCCCAAAAGACACAGTATTTGCAACTCTATTTTCTGTTCATGTTAATAAGAAGAAAAACAGGACCAATTTTTATGCCATATAAATATATATACACACACATATTTATTTATGTGTATGTAGATATTCATGGGTCTGCCTGTAATATCTTCCATTCCTTCATGGTTTATAATCCATTAAAGCTGCCTCTAGAAGTGCTACAGATTTTGCATACGCAAACAAAATGCACACTCTATATCTAATTTTGATGTGATTTTAAAAATCCTAACAGATGTTCAGGCAAGGGAAAAGTTGCACACCTGTTTGAGTTTGTAAATCTCTTCTTGCTTAGTGTAGTTGCATAATTATTTTGTGTATATAAAGCCTTGTATACATGCTTAAATGAAGGTTCTCATCATGTATTTGCATGTTCACATTAGCAACAAATGAAGTGACTAAACCTGAGCAGTTGCAAGACTGAGTGTAGTAAAGACTGAAAAAGAAGTTGAAGAAAAAGTAATAGTCACAAAGCTGCCAAATATTTCTTTATCAGGAGTTATATATCTAGTAGGAAAGAAAATGTGCACATTTAATCTGTTTCTGAGTGAATATAAAAAAGAATTATATTTTTGAAACAATGACATGAAAGATCTCTCTCTAGGCTTTCCTTATTTCTCTCTCTCTCTCTCTCTCTCTCCCTATCTCACTAATACCAAACGGCAGTTTTTAATTTATCCAATTAAATGTTATATAGCAGTGAAAGGTGAATAAGCAAATATTAAGGAACAAAACGAAACAAACAAAACAATACAGCAAAACATAAAAATCCCCAAACCAACAATGGCTAAAGACAGCTCAGGTGTACTCACTGAGAATTTTCAAAAGACAGAAAACACAACAGAGGACACTTGCTAGAGGTTTAGAGAGAGGACTCTACCAACTGTCTTTAAACTGCTTATGACTTTTGACTGGCTAGTAAGAACTTAGTATTATATTATGAAGAACAAATAATAGTCAATCAATCTGGAACCACAAAGATTATCCAGAATGGTTCTTGTGTAAAGTAGACTTGGATTCCTTACTCAGTACAAGATGTCTTCTCTCAAGGCTTGTGTCTCCTTCCACCTTTCTTGCTAGAGACAATGCAAAGAGATTAAATTCTGTGTAGATTGTACTTACTGATGTAGTGAATTGTTCAAGAAACAGAGAAATACCTGAGCTTTTCAGAACATCACTCAAAGTTGAACATCCTGAAAGTTTCTTAGCATATCACAGTTTTAACTCACCAAGATTTTTAAAAATGTCTGGAGAGTTTAAAAGACTCTGGAGAGGCTACTTTTTAATTTTTATGAGAAAAACATACGAAAATATTCTTACTCTATTCTGCTTTAGTACTTCATTTAAGGCAAAACTGCTACCTTCAGACTGATCAAAACCTGTTGTCTGGACTGGATTAGAAGTTCTCTCTGAGGAAGGCTGTATCTTAAAGACACAGCTCAATGATAAACTTCTACGCTGTTCAAAAAGTTATAGATGAAAAAAATAACACACTCCATTTTGCGTAAAAAGTGAATGTTTCAAGACTGTCTCCCATAGCATAAAAAAACCCCTAATTCTTCAGTGGTTCGGTACAGCACTGACTAGTTTATGACAGTTGGTGGAGTTAAGCAAATAATCCTTTGTTTTATCAAAATCTGTTACTGTGTTCTCACCAATATCTAAACCAGAAACTTAGGGAAGAATGCTACTCAGAGGCATGTAACTCACCCTTCTTTCAAGAGCAGTGTTCCCCAGAAAACTTGAGAGTTTTCAGATCTCTAGCAAATTTCCTTAAAAATAACCTATTCAAAGTTTTTCATATATTCTTTAGAATGACAAACTATTTGTATTTCACCTCAGTTTTAATTTTATATTATTTTTATCTTCTATGTTTCAGTAACACATCAAAAGCTGCCATGTACTAAGGAAGTTGGTTTGAAATGCTTTTCATATTCTAATTGAGGGAAGACCATAAATATTTTAGTACTGGAGGTTTTTGCAAATGCTTTTTTTAAACATGACTAGTCAGTTCCAGCTCCTACATATTGCAGTCTCAAGGGTGATATGCAATATGTTAAAAATATTTCTGCCAGATTTTACAGGTCTTAAAATGTGAGATTCAAAATTATTGATTGACTGGAGATCTTAGTAAAGGTAAATATAAAAAGAGTAGTTAAATAAAAGAAGAATAGTTAAAATGCATATTTTCTTTCAGGCTCCACACACATATTTTCATCTTCCCAGTCATATTTTATCTACCATTTCAAATGACCAGTTAATATTTCTGATGTTGACTGAACAACCCAACGAAGTTTAAGAGCTCCAAAGAAGGTTAAACAGGCCCAAACCTACCTGAAAACTGAAGTCAATGGAGAGAAATCAATCCACCAATATTGTTACAAATGGACCCACTTTATAAAGAAAATGGTTTAATTATTCATTAAAATCATATGAAACTATATAAGCTGTCTTGAAGGCGTTTTGCAGCAATTACACAGAGTCACAGCTCTGTATGGCCAAACTTCTCTTTATACTGCAATCCTAAAGTCAAGATGTGTTAAAGAGATAAGATTTATTCAGACATGGACTCTGATTGAAACTTATAGCAATATCTGGACTATTCAGTTGTAGACAACCAGGGGTTTGCTTGTAACTTAAGAAGTATCTACTTTACTAGCTAGGCAATGTTTGTAGGAGATTAACACTTTCCATTAAGTTGGATAATATACTTGGGGGAAAATGGACAAGAAAGCCAAGAAAGAGATTTAAGGACAAGTTGGCACATCAGAATACTTCTCCTTTCTTTTCCTAGCTAGAGCAGTCTCATAAAGCTTACTACATCTTCTTAAAATTGCTGCCATGTTGGTATCCTTAGGCCTTTGTGACATAACAACTCTGTTACTAAGAGGTCTAGAGGCTGTATAAATTGAAAGTAATGAGGGACTTTCCAGCTTAAATCAAGAAGATCTGTAAATCCATTGTAGCTTTCTTTTGAGTCTAGTAGAGAATAATTAACTAGGCAGGGAGCAGAGGAAATGTCATAGTTTCTCAGTCTGTGTGTCCTGGAAAATATCTTACTCAAATGTAAGAGGAGGGGTTGGGGAAGGCAGTCTAGGGTTGCCATGGGAAACAGCAGTTGTATGAGTTCCCCACCCCCTTTTGTAAGAGAATTGTACCCTCCCCCTGTCCTGTCAGTTATTGTTCAAGTCTGCCCCTTAGCCTAGAATCTTCTCTGTTCCACGTTTTCCCTTTGGTTCTTCCACCAAGGACACTCCTTTCCCTTTTCCCCACTGGTTAATGTTATATCTCCCCTCCCTTTAGCCTTCTCCCGATTGTACCCTCGTATGCTAAACCCTCCTACCCTTACGCAGTTAAAAGATCCCTCACCCCGCCCCTCGGGGCTCTCGGAATCTGCCTCCCTTCTGCTTCGTGGTCTCCCTGTCTGCCCCTTCTGCGACCCTTCAATAAACGAGCAGGATTTCAGCAGCCCGAGTGTCCCTCCCGTTCTTCTGGTGGACCCTCAGATGTACCAGCTATCCGAGCTTCGTGCCGAGTGGCTACAAGCCCCCACGGCTCGGCACTCAAAGAAAGACTTTCTTGCTTAAAAATATGCAAAAATACTTTCTATTCTTGGTATCAATGCATATTAATCTGGAAGATACTGTACCACTGTCACTCAATCATAAATTTCATCTATTAGGTCAATGCAGTGTGCTATTGCCTCTAAAATGCGAGATATATTTTTTAACTCTACATTTGTGATTTATGATTATGATTATGATTATGATTATTCTGCAGTAAAGACCCCTGAAAAAGTACCAGAAACATAATTTTGTATCTTGGCCCAGCCTTTAGATGGAAAATTTCAATTTATGACTTAGAGCCTCTCCCATACATTAAAAAGTCACATTTAAAAATCTAATAAAATTATCTTATTAAGAGGCAATAATGTAACACATTATTTCTTAAGAGACAGGGCAGAAACAGTTCTCATGGTGCCTTTTTGATCTTGGCATGTATTTGAAGTTCAGCAGTGATTGTGGTATAAAAACCGTAGAATATATCATATATAGGTAAATATATCAAATAAGAATATATCAAATATTAGGTAAAAAATTAAAGTATAGGTTTACAGCTTAGATATCACAGCTTAGGAGTCCAAACTATACTTTCTAAAACATACTATATTTTTACAAGTTCATTTATGCTGTAAGCAAAACCCAATGTTGATAAAATCCTTCTTTATAAATATTTAATTCTCTTGAATTCTTAAGAAAAGCAAAACCGTAGCTAATAAACACTAGTTTGAGCCCTTCAGCTGATGTTTTCTTGAGTTTTCTACTCTGGACTTTCAATTAAGCTCCTCGGTAATAGTATAGATAATTGACTTTTTCTGACTGCATGGTGATCAAATGTCCTTCTGCTATAATTCATAGGAGCTTTCAGGTATGTATACTTGAAAAAAGACCTTTTTCTGCTTTTGCTGTGTAGAGTGGGAAATAAATAAAAATTCACATATATATCCCTAAAATAGTATCCTAATCATGTCATCCTCAATGAAGTTTATGCAGTAATAAGGCAGGGTGTTATCATCTTGTCTAGTAAATCTTTGTGATGGCTCTGATGTGGATTCCTCTCAGTTCTTTCACCTCTTTCTCTTGTAGGGTCTTTTACCTGAATTGGTACAGCAACCCAATTTGTACTATTATAATTTTCTAGGTTGGTCTACTATTATGCAAAAGTTGAACAGGCTGTGTGTATTTGAGTGCTGCAAGTACATGAATCTGTATCAGGCAGGCTAGTTTTCAATTAAAGGCTGCTGAAGTGTTTATTTTACTTTGGACAATTTTGATTTTAACTTTGTTCCATTATTCAAGGAAGTGGTCTTCCGCTGTTCCTCTTGTGTTGGTTAATAGATGAAAGAATATTTTAAACATTTCACAGAAACCTTTTTCAAAGGGAAAGCCAGCATCATAAAAACAGAAAATACGTCATAAGAATGTGTTTAGGCAATGCTTTTTATAGGAGAAATATATTAACATATATTTTTTTCTCATTGTCAAAAGTAAAGTTTTCTTTTTTACAAATATTTAATACTATCATGTACATAACAAACATAAATCAAATAAATTCAGATAATACAGTAGTAATAACATATTTTATCCTATTAAAAATCACATTGCAAAGGCCTCAAGCTATTGACGGTCATGAATTAGAACTTGGATGATTTCCTGCAACCCTCACATTGCTTTAAATCTCCCAAAGTTTTCATTTGTAGGAATTTTAGTTTAAATTTCAATGTTTCCAATTGGAAGGGGTGAGATGATGCTGAATTAGCTCAGTTGTGTTCTTTGCTCAGTGTGTGGATTGCTACAACTTCAGCAGCGAGCTGGAGCAGAGGCTAATTTCCAGTTGTAACTGAAGCAGGATGTGCTTGGTAGAGCCTCGTTGGCTATTGCCCTTGGTTACAGTGTGGTTTAGAAATGTTGGGATTGCTGGCTCAGCAAGGGGCTACCTACAGACCATGGCTCCTTCAATGTGCAGACGGGTTTGGAGCACATTGCAAGGTGCCCTCTTGCACAGAAAACAGTAGAGGCTCTAACAGCTCTGCTGCCCTATTTCTTTACACAGCCCTTCCTTGTCAGTGAACTTGTAGACATTTTCACAAGCTTTTCCCTAGCTGCTGAACTTTCAAGGAGCATCAGTTACTGTTTGCAATAGTTGATGACCTGGGTTAGCACTAAGTGCATTTTCAGAACATTTCTAGAGCAAACAAGGACATTTTTGTGAAAGGAATCCATGTCCATAAGTCAGTTCATTTCACACAGATCATAATACCTCTCAGTCACATTGCAATGGACCTGGATTTAACCCAGATGGGATAAGGTTTTTACTTTTCATTTCAAAACTTTTCAGTGTGTTTTTTAACAGCTTCTTAGTATCTATTTTCATTACCAGCTTCTTAATTTCATTTTTTTCTTTTAGTTGAAACTTCTCACAACAGGAATATAGAAGACTGTATTTTAAGAATCCTGGCAATTGCAATAACTCACAAAACAGATCACAAAATGGGGACTACTGGGGCAAAGAAACCGAGCTTTCTTTGGTTTCCCACTTTGAAAGAGTTTAATAATATGAGACAACAATTGTGTGGTACATTTTAGTCCCAACACTATATATTATTTTGAATGGATACTGTGAAAGGTGGTTTAACAGAGAAAAACTGTTGAGCATGAGGTTCTAATTGTTATGTATTAAGCAAAGCCAACAAGTGTAATTACTAATCCATTGCAAACATAATAACTACCACCTTTGTCATTACACAGAAAGTGAACCCATGACCTGCAGGGTTAGAACATCCATTTTCAGGGTCAAGATATTTTGCTGAATAAAATCTAACAGATCTATTATCTTGTTTTTATTTTTCCTTCCACTGGTTTACTTCCTAAAAACATAACTTTTTATAATGCAGGATTTTCTAATTTGCCTCTAGAACAAAGTAAAATTAGAGAAATATTTTAAAAGTATTCTTTATAAATGAAATAAGCACTTTCTGTTCAGGGATGGCTGGATTTTGCCAAGTTCCCTTCTGGACTACAGTATTTATGAAAGGACCAACAGTCTGGTTGAGGCATTTTTATATTATCTAGAGAATAAAGAGGGAAATAGTTCCCAGTATCTTATTTTCCACCATTTGGAAATTGATACAATATATGATGTTTTAGACTGATTTTAAAAATCCTGTCTCTGCAGTAAGTGTGCACAAACCTTTTGAAACCTGTTTGCTTGAAGTTTCAGTAATCTGCTCTTGTATGGGATGATGATGTTTCTTCATTGATTTATTTCTGCACCTTTCTGCTTGAAAGGCTGCTTGAAGAGAACTTGTTCTGAAACTGAACATAAGTAATTTTCTCCCAAAGAGTTCTGCTAGAGATTTTTTTTGTGCTGCAGTGAAAAGTATCAGGTGATATATTTTAAAAAATGTGGTGTACATGCCTTTGGCATTTTTCATTAGTGCTGCAAAAATAGTTGTTGCTATTTGCACATCTTATGCTTTGAGGAAAGATGATTATGTGTTTTAGATCAAAGCACTTAAAAAGGTTACAAAAGTCTGAGCAGACACCAGGTCCCTGATCAGTTTAATCAAGAGTGAGCTATACAGCAAGGCATTTCCATTTCTCCAGCCATTTTAACACATGGAGACCAGAAATTTTATAATCATCATATAATAATTCCCATATTTTATTAAGTATTTGTACAATAAAGATGTTATATATATGGTATATGAGGCCACTGGCACTATTATTACAGTAGTGGGCTTCTGCTGATGTTTCATGTAGGGCTGAAGGGCTGCAGTGTTAATAAACTTTCTGAATTTTCATCACTGTTCCTGTTCTCTGAATGGTTGTTCTGTAACAGTTTTATATCAGAGTATCATGTGAAATGCAGATACTGTGCAAAAAAGATTTATATTCAATCCTTTCTTTTTTTTTTTTTTTTTTTTTTTTTTTTTGGACAAAAACTGCATAGATAAAGGATTGACACACTACAATGTTAGCACCATTTAAATTTTTTTTCTGGATAATTATGATACCACAGCAATCTAATTTATTATGAACTCTTTCCACCCATGGTAAGACATCCATCCAATAATTATTTTTATTTTAAAATGTAGAAATAATTATTCCTCTTTTCCAAAGAGAACTCTGTATGTATCCACTGAGGCCAAGGGCAAAGACAGGCCATGTGTACTTCCTCACCTATTGTGTTCATCCTAATCTTCATTTCCTGCAAGCATTTAGATGGTGAAAACTGGCTTCTGCTTAAATTTATATGATGAATTTTTCATCACTGGGTTCTGTCCTTTGTTCTTCATCACAACAGAATAGATATAAATACTAACCAGAGAGTTTCATATGAAAGCAAATATTAATTTTAATTTAATCAGTTACAATTTTAGTATCTCTGATTACCAAATCACTAAACCAAATAATATCTTGGATTACCAAATTGTCTAAACATATACTTTTTTCTCTTTGCTAAAGCTAATATATATTATTTGTAAAGAATTTATCTGCTTTCTCTTTCAGAATTCTTTTCCTTTTCACCTGACACAGAATATTTATAGCAGGTGTCTGCAAATAGAGAAATATTTTTTGACTTTTTGACTGAGCATTTATTTTGCTGGCCTTGCAGCAAACCATTAGGTCAAACCATTTACAAAAATTTCTGTTCATAATCGCCTATACTCAATTTGGAAGCCGCAAAGTCATAGCATCTGTCTTTGGACTGGTGATTTCCAAGATTTGAGACTATACCTTGCATCTATACACACAACCAAACATTTTTCCCTTACTTCTTAAAGCCCAAATAATCAAAAAGCCTTCTCTGATGTTGCTATTTTTCCTAAAACATATATTTTTTTCAGTGAAGTGTAATTTTACCCCCAAAAAAGGTATTGTTTTAATAGAGATGGAGAAAATTATGCACATTGTTTTATAGTAAAATCGCCAGTCTGCACTATATCACGGCTTTATACATGTGCTATAAAGTTAAATGCCTTACATGCAGGTTAGTGCTCTTTTATGTTTTCAATACGTTCAGAGTATTTTGCTTTCCTTTCCCTTATATCTTGAGAAATCAAAGCAAGCTGTCTCATTGATTTGTTCCTGCTGCAGAATGCCATAAAATGCTTCCACCTTCAGCCTGTCCTGTATGTGTCATTCCAGAACAAGTGGAGCTGTTTGTTCTTGGATGAATTCCAAGAGATTATCTTGATTTGTGCTGGTAGATGCTCATTTCTCATAGTCTTCTTAATTCCATGGGGGAAATCTTAAAACTATAGAAAATTCTAAACCCATGGCTTTTTGGTAAGTTTTGTTAGGTCAAATCCTAGCCGTTATCAAGCAAAGCGTGTGTCTGAAACCTGATTTTTCTTTGCTGATGTATGTAATGTGCCCAGCATTGGCCACATTCCTGTAGGTGGTTAGGATTTCCATAGTTCCATGCTTCAGGCAGGGCATATAGAGGGTGCTTTTGGACATCCTACATCACTACTGCATTATTAAGCTCACAACCTCCCCTTTGGCTGGCTCTCAAGGAGCACCCCTGGGAAGAATTTATGGACATCTCTCCCGTTGCTCCAGGACCTTCCTGTTCAGTTTCCATTGGCTCATGTGGTTTATGTAATCAAGAGGTAGCTCTGGTTGACTCTTGAATGATGTGGCTAATCGGGGGTTTATACTGTCCTTATGAATGCCTGTCACTGGAGATAGGCTGGAGATCAGTATGCAACAATTTCAGTAAGAGGTATCAGCCTTTTCTCTAAGCCCTTTTCTTTGCACATTGTAATTATGTTATGTACGTTTTTCTTGGCATAGATGAAATCTCTGCAGATAAGAAGCAGGTGTCAAAATAAAGATCTCAGTTTGTCTGAAAATAGTACAGCTGAACATATTTTATACTCTCATTTGATAGTCGAGTCTTTAGCTTCATAATTAAGCTGAATATCCTGCTATCCTGATGAGTGCATTTTTATAAAAAGAAACCATATACTTTAAATTTTTTCTTGGTTTTGTTTGTCTTATTTCATAGCAGATAACTGCAAAACTTATGGAAAGCAGAGCAGAATATTTTTGTCTGCATTTTCTTTTTCCACATGTTTCTATCAGGTTCATAATATTGCTGGACCATGTTAAATGACTGGCATGTCTGTGTCCATTTTTCATCCCTGTTGATTAATGTGTTATTAAACCAAATATTAGCTAATTCTTATGCTGTAATGAAGATTCCACCTACCTCACTTTTTTGTGGGCTATTTATCAACATTTACAATGGTTTATTAATAATACCTCAAGAGATTTCTGATTTGTTTTGCCAAAATTTGAACCTCTGCTGTGTGTAATGCAATCAATACAGTCAAACAACTGTCTTTAGAATAATTATGACTCCATTATACATTTTGTGTAAAGTCAGCATGCATTGTAATTAAATTCTCAAAAACGTATTTTTCTCCAAAAAGAATACTTTTTCTACATCATGAAAAAGTGATGCAGTTTCCTTGTACATATTATACAGTTATCGAAGGTTATTACTGGTTGTTAAAAGACCAGTGCAAATGTTTGGACATATGGGAGAAAATCTCCTTCAGGCTCCTGTTGCCCATCACGTCCTTGTAGTTTATTCATTCCAAAAACATCTGTGAAAATAATGTCAGTCAAAGCTTCTGTGGTGGTCTGGTAGAGATCTTTACATCCAAACAATAAAGCTGAATGTCTTGACATGCCATTGAGTGTTTCTTTCCAATTGTATTTCTATCACTGTTTTCCCCATTTTTATCAGCTTGTATTGTTGATATATTTTCTCGGTAATTCCAAATTCTTTTCTTTAGCCACAATAACAGCACACACCATAGTTATTCTTCTCTGTGAAGTATTTCTTAACTTTTCAAAAGCAGCAGTACTAGGCCAGAAGAGTAACATTGCATTTTATTGCAGAATTCTGTTTGCAGAAGCTGCTATTTGTCCAAAGTCTGTATTTCAGTAAAGTACTGAATCAACAGGTTGTCTATTCCTTTATTTGTAATCTCTTTTGAATACCTTGAATAAGCATATTGAATAGTCTGATACCTCTTTGCATATTGAGATGTCTGCTGTCAGGAATAGTTCATTTAGACTTACAACTTGTCACCAATTTGGCATAAATTGGCAATGTGCTTTCCAAAATTTTGTTTCCTTTAAAAGCAGCATTATATAAATCTCTCTTGACATATAAAATGGATTGAAGACAAAACAATGGTCTTAAATATTTCTCATTCCAGTGACTATCTCTGTGTGAAGTCAACACAAATTGTGAGACATGTCTAGTTTTTCCAGGGATTTTTCTAGTTCTAGCACTGCAAAGATACAGAAGATATAGAGATGCATAAGATTTAGAAGTCCTGCACTGTGATCTTGTGCTGCCTGTAGCATGCTTTACTGGTAGCTAGGATTGTCCCCCAAAGCATAAACTGAATATCCACTTTGTTTCAAACATTGCCAGTATTTCCCTTGAACACCATCACCCTCACTGCTACGGCTGACTGTGGAGCTTTCTTTGCTCTCTTGCTTTGTCAACCCAAAGCTGTTTCAGGAATTTGTTTCAATGTTATTATTGGTCCCAATGAAAATACACCACCTTACTTCCAAGAAATTGTAACTTCCAGTCATAAAAGACATTTGTTTCTCCAAATGCCTGACCATACTAGGTCAGTTGTCTCAAAGTCAGGACAATATTCTTGGAAGATCTCACTTGGAGCTTATGACAAAAGAGGTGCCACCATGAACCAGACCAGAAGGATATATTGATCATTGTAATGCTGAAACCATATAGTGGCATTTGGGGGCATGGTTTAGTGGTCAATATTGTGGTGTTGGGTTAACCAAACATTAGTTGGACTCAGTGATCTTAGAGGTTTTTTATAACTTTATGATTTAATGATCCTGGATTGAAGACTCAACACCCCTTTTCTAGTTGTTTCCAAATCATTCAACATATGCTTAAATAGTCTTAAACAGGAATCTGGAGATACCCAAACTTTCCATGCCTGCTTTAATTTATGAACTGTCTAGATCTCAGAACTCTGAGGGAAGCAGGCTATCATCCTCTGTATTTTCTACAGAAAGCCAAACAAGTTTCACTTGCAATTGAAGTGTGTCCTCTCCACCCTGCCACTTCTCACCAATGTCATCCAAGTCTGTGCCTGGCTTTGCTGACACTTTGCAACAAACTGACTCTGCCTATGGGTGAGGAGAATCTTCTTCCTGCCTGTGTCTGACAGATGGCACCTTCATATCCAATCATATCCCAGTGCTTAAGTAGCACAGAGATTTCCCATGAAAATGGGGATTAAAAAAACCCACAACCTCTTAACACATTCCTACCCTATATTTTTGGTGGCTTCTGAGGCCTAAAAAGTAGATGGTCAGGAGAGATGACTATAGTAGAGATCCTAAGGGCCCCTTCTGAACACACCCTATGAAATTTCCATGTAAATATCTTTATACAAGATCAGGACCCTGGAATCTGTTTATAGATTATACAGGACAGTTTATACACCTAAGATGTGACTTATTAAATCCCACAGTTGGTCAGATGACTCACATAAGTGACCAGATCTATTGCCTAAAAAGGAATTCAAAGGAGACATGGTTGAATGCAGACATTTACACTATAGACATCACTAGACTGATAAATTCACTCCAAATATCTTGATACCACCACAAATATTCCAATGAAGTGGTCAGATGCTGCTTTCCCGCTTGTATGCAGAAATCCCAGTGAACATTTTGTAAGGTTCACAGTTACTGGGAACATTATATCAGTGAGGAAATGCCACCACCATTCCCTTTAAAGAAAAGATATTTAAAAGCACTTCATTAATATTTTACAGTTTATTTCATATCTCATGTTTTAAATTAGAGTGTTTTGAAATGTTAAACACTTTTTAGTTTTAATAAGTGAGTATGCCTCCAGCTGTTCTGTAAATAACCAGGAAATGAAGGCCAATTGGTTCCCATTTGCAGTCTGAAGCTGGATGAGATCTGCTTGCACGCTTCACAGTCAGATATGAGCTTGCAACATCTTTAACACATTTCCCTCTTATTTCTGAATAAATACACATACTAGATTTTTCAGTGGTCTCATGCTTTATAGAAAGTACAGTATAACTTTTTTTTTCTAGTGCTCCTCATCCTTTACTCTTATTGTCACATTGAAATACTTTTGATGTTTGGCAATTAAATTGATTAAATTTTCTTTTTTTTCCCCTCTTAATTTTCTGTGACATGCTAGCTTATAATCAGAACAGTCTCATTTTTCTCTGTCAGATACATTTTTTTTCATTCAATAGAAAGTCTGATACTACATTTCTTATGTACTAGAACCTGTCTTCATTTACTAATCTTCACAGAAAAGACCAGTTTCTTTTGTCATAGTACAAATAGGTCTACTACATTGTTTTCTGTGAGATATTAAATTAACAAAAAAATTCTCCATATCTCTTTTTCTCTCTTTTGAAAAATCTGGGTAGTCACAGACTTGTATGATTTTCCTTTCCCTTGAACCACAATTATCTGCTAAAATTGGATTACGTGGGACAAAAGCCACAATCTATATGCATGTGAAATTGCCTTTGATAATCTTGTTCTCCTTCTGAGAGAGCAATAATATTGTCAGTATCTTTCTTGGCACTTGTGGCATCACTGAAGATAAATCATAAGCATCAGAAGACAAATCTGTCACCAACAACGTGCACTTACATCCCAGAAAGCCAAGCACGTCCTGGGCTGCATCAGCGTGGCCACCAGAGAGGGGCCTCTGCTCTTGTGAGACCCCACCTGGAATACTGCATCCAGCTCTGGGGTCCTCTGCACAGGAAAGCCAGCTGTTGGAGTGGGTCCAGGGGAGGCCACAAAGATCAGAGGGTTGTAACACCTCTCCTATGAAGTCAGGTTTAGACATCTGGGGTTTTGCCTGGAGAGAGAAAGGTTCAAGAAAGACCTCACTGTGGCCTTTCAGTACCTAAAGGGAGCTTGTAAAAAGTGGGGAGTGGGTCTTTTTATACATGCAATAGTGACAGGACAAGGGACAACATTTTAAACTGAAAGACTGCAGGTTTACGTTAGATCTTAGGAAGAAATTCTTTGCCCAGAGGATGGTGAAACACTGGAATAACTTGCCCAGAGGTGCTGTGGATGCTCCATAGCTGGAAGTGTTCAAGGTTGAATGGGATTTTATGGGGCCGTGAGCAACCTGATCTAGACAGTGGCATCCCTGACAGTGGTAGGAAGGTTGGAACCAAATGATCTTTAACATCTCTTCTAACCCTAACCATTTTAATTTTGAAAGGCAGAATTTCATTCTACTATATTTGTGGAAGTAGCAGCCATAAAGACTGAAGTCCTAATCCCTGGATAGATGACTAAAAGCATATAGTTTTGGAAGACAAAATTCCTCTTGTACTGTGGTGGTACTTCCAATGAGTATTTGTGATGTTATGACAGTGTCTCTGCAATAAAACTTTTAGCAGAATAAAACGTTCTTTAGAAAGGTTTTATTCCTTCTTCAGGAAGTTTACGGAACTCCAATATCTCCATTAGGCATCAGGAGACAAATGACTGATTGTCATTCTTGGGCTTTCAGCATTTGTTTGGGCCATTTCACATCAAGTGTCTGGCTCATTTAGTACCTTATTCCTCATTTTTCTCTGGAGTAGAAAGAAGCTATTGTTTTATTATGATGTTTAATTTGCCTGAGTTCGTTCAAGTGTTTTTTCAGGTACATGAATCTCTACTGTAGACTGCTTGTTAATGTTGAGACTGCAGAGGGGCTTGTTAGAACCCAAAGGTTTGGTATGATCTTTTTTTTGTCTTACTATTTGATATAATGGGAGTGACTCAGTGTAGGCTGAAGTGAGCTTTTCCACTATTACACTCCGACTCCTGCCCATTGGTGAGCATGACCATCCGCCCTGGACATCTAGTTTCTCACTGCCAAGATGATCTTTCTACTGTTTTCATGCCCCACTTGGAAGAAAATGTACTGGATTTTCTCCCTCACTTCAATAACTACTTACCAAGAAAGGTTGTGATGCTGTCTAATCCACAATGTATCATGTTTTGTATTGTTTGAACAAACATGAAATAAATAATCAAACATTTCTGGTGCAAGTATTTAAAAGTTTTTGAATAATGTGTGAAGTCACAGTTTGGCGATCTCTGTGTTTACAATAATCTACTGTAAGGGCTGAATGTAGATTTGAAGATATTTTGTCACAGATTCAACGCCAGTTGGACTCATTTCAGAAAGCCCTTTACTGTCTAGAAAGGAAAATTAGAGCTATCAAAACTTAATTGCAATTTAAACTAACATTATAAGTGAAATACAGGTGTCAAAGATATCTTCAGAAAGCAAGTTCAGCCAAGAATTTCTGTGGAAAAAGAAACAATCAATTGGTATTGCCAAATTCCCTGACATGTTTGGTACAGTTGGTATTGTGTGTGTTTTCTTCTTTACCCTGTATGTTCACATCTCTGCTTTCTCTGGGAGGCTATAGTGACTAAACTCTTTTTTTGTCTTCAGGCTACTTTAGAAAAACCTCCAGGCTGTGTGATGAGTCATCCAGCTTTTCTTTAGGTATTTTATTTGTCTTCTGTAGAAATCAGACAGCAGCATTATCCATTTCTTACTGCTTTCCTAAGATTGCCTATTCACAGGGACAAAAGTTTCAGCCCTTGAAATCATTATTTTACTCATAAAAATGTCTTTAATTCACATTGAACAATGGTAATACATTTTGTTTTGGGAAGATGCCAGTCCTTATTAATTCTCTTTTGTACCCTGAAATGAGAAAAACCTGTGTACCAAGAAAAGTTGCACCAGTTTTCCAAATAACCATTACTAAGAAAAACAGTGGGATTCTCATTTAAGCCATTCAACAAGATACTGTATAAAAAATGTCCCTCCTCCCCTCTTATCAACCAAGCTAGTCACCTCATTGTAGAAAGTTATCATGTACCCTGCTTAATGCAAAAAGCATGCATTATATTCAGCTTTCCTTACTACAGTTCCCTTTCATCCTGAACACTGCTGATATCTGTTGTAATTGGAAATCATTGTAGTCCTGGGCAGGGCTTCAGGTGGCCCTGCCAAAGCAGTGAGATTTGAGCAGATGACCTCCAGAGGCTCCTTCTAGCCCCAGCTATTGTGTGACTCTGAAATTCTGTGTAAGTCAGAGTATTTTAGATCTTTCACAATGTTGCATGCACTTCTCATTTCTCAAAATCTTTTTCCCCCTGGATTGATTATTATTGTCAGATATGTTTAGGTTATGCTTTGTTACTTTTTTTTTTGGGTTCTGTGGAAGGAGGGAGATAAGAACTACTATTTCCCTGCAGCTTGCCCCATTTTGGATAGTGAACCTTCCTTTTTAACTATTTGTCTTCAACAAAGGAATAAAAACTTTCCTCAATACTGGTGCTCTGGAGAAGCCAGATTGCAAAAAAAAACACAGTAGTTTTCATACACAGAGCTGTTTCTCTCTTAGTGATGGCTGCAGGACTGTACAAACCTGCTCATGGATTTTCTAGCTTCTTTTCTATTTCAGAGATGAAATAGAAAAGATGAGAGATGAAGATTTGACATTCCAACACAAACTGTAAATAGGTATCATATTTTCCTGCATACACTGTTCTCTTTCATGTTGTGATTTCCACTTTTCAACATCCTGAATAGGAGAAAGCATTTTTCTACTGTCTCGGGAAGGCAGGACAAAAGCAACAACCCTATGGTGGTTGCAATTGCTTTCGTCTGTCTGCAGGGAGAAAATAATGATTATTCCCTCCTCCTTTAAGTCATGTCCTTGCCTCCATAGTGAGACTTAGTCCTAAAGCCTTGAATTTTCCACTTTGATCCTACTAGTGCTTGCCCTCCTTCTCTTCTGCTTTACAATGTCATATTCAAATTTGCTATAGGTAATTTCCACCTAATTCCCATTTTCTCTATAATGGCATCAGAGATGCTGCACCTCTGCCTCTCCGCTATACCCACCTGCCCTTCTCTCCAACACTCATTCTTCCTTCCATTGTTTCCCTTACCAAATCCTTCCCATGACTCACACAGACTGACCATGCCTTCTCATTCAGGATTACAGTGAGAAGCTGACTTCTCTTTGGCCCTTAAGGTACAGATAGAAGTATTTTTCACTGTTATTTGTATAGAAAAGCAGAATGGCAAACAGATGATGATGAGGCAGATGTCAGCTTTATCTTCTTATGACTGTGAGGGTGCCTTCTTTCTCCTGATCCAAATCAACTCTGCATGTTGCTGTGATTGGAAGAACTCTCAGGCACAAAGTCTTTTCATAAGATATTGTTAGACCGTAAGACTACAGAATGAGAAAAATTACACATTGCAAAATATTCCCTTTCTCATTCAGTTCAAATACCCCAAATACCTGTTTAGGTTCCTTTCTCAGGTATTTTACTATATGGGTTTGCACTTACATACATTCACAAAGAGGTTTTTTGCAATTAGTGAACTTCAGGCCAAATCCATCCTATCTCTTGTCTAACCTCAATATAATGACTTTATAAATGAGCTTAGTTCCTGAAGTCTGCAATTTTAATGTAGGAGCATTAAGTGCTGTTTTAGACACAGTCTCTGACTGTCACTCCATTACTTTTTTTTCTTTTATCTTAGTGTGGTACAACTACAACTTTATGTAGATAGCAGTAGCAAGCAGCTGCTTTAGATAGAATGAGATATTTATGACTCTAACACAATAATCAGTACAGAAAAATTCTGGCAGGCAGGAAATGGGGCAAAATCTGGCACTGTAGACTCCATACTATAAACTATTCAGTAATAATCAGCTAAAAAATTCATATCTGTAATTGGACAAAACTACGTTTAGAGGTAATGAAGAGAACAATGAAATAACATTGGTAAAATGCATCTTATATAGTGCATTTGTGTGCATCCTGGTGTTACAGAGCAATGAAGAGAAAAAAGTGTAAATATATAGATATATGTGAAAAGAATTTTCTTTTAGACAGATATATTCAGTTTTTTAATATCTTCATATTAATATGATATTAGGATCTGTTAGTATGTTAAGTGGGACTCTGTTCCATGTTGCAATGAGTTAATGATGTAGTGGGAGGCTTAGAATGGAAGAAAAGTGTGTTACTTCAATAGGAATGGGATAACAGGTTCCACCAGCCTCAATTTTGTCTGTTGTTCTCTTCTTAACACAATTGACTGTAGATTGTTTTCTGTATTAATTCTCACTATGAAATACCTCCCAGTTCGAATGAATTCCTATGAACATTCTATCCTGATACATTGCGCATTCTGTGCTGCTCTCTGTGTTTATACCAAATAATTCATTTCCTTATGTGAGTTCCGTAAAGATGCATTATTATCATGAACTAATTTGAAAATGGAATGTTTATTGCTTGCATTTATTTTGGAACATCAAGATAGAAGCATTTCTGATTGATTCTCTCAATTTTATACACATCCAAGTTGGGTTGCATTTTGCAGTAATTTCTTCACATTATTTGCATATATGAAATGCTGTATTTTATTGTGCTGACAAGATTGAAAGGATTTCCTACCATTTTTTCTTCCCAAGGGAAACTACAAGCATAGAAATTTTCTACTGCTCAATTTTCATAAAAGCACTTGTCAAAAAAGTTTTTATATAATGGTCTATTATAGTAGATCGTTTTATTGCCAGAGAAACAGAAGCAGTAAAATTATTCAAAGCTCATAACTGCATACTCGTTCTGTCTTCCTTCAAATGAGCTGAATAGAAAGTATTATTTATTCCTTTTTTAAAAAAGTAAGGAGCCAGTCAATACATACAGAGAAATAATCTTTCCACAGATGTATAGTGCTCATAAATAGCTTGTACTAATTCACAGAAGGTATATCAGTCCTGTGTAATTGTTTTCTTTCTTGTGATACCTGCACAATGGGAGTGCTCCATTAAACTATCTGCATTGGGATGTTTGTTACTGCTGTACAATATACAATCATGAACTGCGCTGCAAAAACAAAGCAAACCAAACCGTCAGGTCAGTTTCACAAGTAGCTGTGTGTATTTGTGTGAATCTATAAATTATATATGTTTTTTTTATTTCCATATGTGTTCAGTAGGAATGACTATACTCTGAATTTTCAATTTCAGATAGAATTCCTTCCAGAAAACTTTTCTGCAAAAAATATTACTTTTGTTTCAGATGTGAGCTCAGACATTCCTAATGAATGTGACCAGCTTTCATTTTCCTGGGGTAGAAAAACCAACAACTAACACTCACAGAATGGTTTGTGCTGGAAGGGACCTTCTAGATCATGCAGTTCCACCCCTGCCATTTCAGGGACCCCTTCCACTAGACCAGGTTTCCCAAGGCCTCATCCAACCTGACCTTCCTCTGTCATCTGGAATTCTGAAGAAAGTCATCAAGGAAAGACAGTTGGGGTTTTTTTGTTGTTTGTTTGTTTGAAAATCTGACAGTTATGTGTTGTGACATAAACTTGAATATCACTTGGGTCTTGGTTTAAGTTATGCTTAACAGAGCCACAATTTCACAAGATTAAGTATGATATTAAGACACCTAGTTTAGGCTACATTAAGATTAGCAAGTAGTTTGTCATAGCAGGAGTGGACCAGCAGTATGAAATATGTCATACCCATCTACACAAAGTGCCCAGAAGAGGACCCAGGAAACTACTGACCCATCAGCCTAACTTCAGTTCCTGGGATGAGTTCTCTAAAAAGTACTACTAACCGGAAGAAGCAGATTATTTGGAAAAAACAGGAGGGATTTGCCAAGTACAAATCAAGCCAGACTGACTTGAATCCCTTTTTACACCAAAATAACATCTTGCATTTATATGGGAAGTGCAGTGGATGCAACAGATGATGTTTATCTCATTTCAAGCAAGGGTAGAGACATGATCATTTGACTCTACTCGGCATTTGTCAGGCCATACCTGGAGTATTGACTCAATTTCTGGGCCCCACAATTCAAGAAAGACAAGGATAGACTGGAGGTCTAAAGGGGAGCTACAAAGATGACCAAAGGCCTGAAGAACTGCTCTGTGAGGAAAGACTGAAGATGTTGGATCTCTCCTCTCTGGAGAAGGATCAGGAAGGATCTTATCACAGTTTTCAGTACTTCAAGGGGAGCTAAAAAGAGAATAGAAGCTCTGTTTCCACAAGGCAGAAGACAAAGGACAATGGGTAGAAGTTGCACCAGCAGTTTTACCTTAGTGTAAGAAAGACATTTTTTGCAGTAAGAACAGTCACTAACTGAACGAAGGGAATGACCATCACCAGGGATGTGGTAGAGTCTCCATCACTAAAAGTTTTGAACTGCCATTTGACAGAGCCTAGATCATTGCATACAGATTCTCTTTCCCATGAAAAGTTGAACCAAAGGATCTTTCAAGGTCCCTTCCAGCCTTGGCTATTCTATGATTCTACAATATGATGATGCTACCACTGTACCTACAGTATTTGCCACTTGACAGGATTAGAATAGACAAATTCAGTCATGCAGTTCAGCTGCTGGTTCAAAACTTATGGTTTATTACAATTTTCATGTTGTCACGTCATTTACATATTTAGGAAAAAGTAAATCTGTTACACATTGGTCACATCTAAAAAGAAATTATTAACTTCCTGCACAAAGTAAAAGTAATCAAAAGTAAAAATAGTCAAAATGTTATACATCAATTAGACTACTGTACATTTGTGAAAATAGGTAAATAAACCAATAAAATCCATGAGCATGTGTAAACTGGGAGATAGCATAATCCTTTTTTATCCCCACTGTTACATATCTCCAGAAAACAGTCACATCCTCTCTACCTCTGTCTTTGGTTTGTCTACACTCGAGAAACAGTTATTCAGTCTACAAGACATTAAAATTGTGTGGTCATCCGACAGCTGCTCTGCCTACCTGAGGTCATGTCTTAAATCTACTGAAGTTAATTAGCACATCTGTGGAGAAATTCTGAGAATAAACTTTCTGTCATTGTTATTTAACTTCATTGTCTTA
The DNA here is from genome assembly GCF_024509145.1 of Vidua macroura. Lineage (NCBI taxonomy): Eukaryota > Metazoa > Chordata > Aves > Passeriformes > Viduidae > Vidua > Vidua macroura. The sequence goes on from NC_071572.1 coordinate 80,862,858, forward strand.
TGCAGCCCTGTCTATGTACATTGAATACAGTTAACTCTAGTAAATGGGTTTAAATATACCGTTTTTGAAATGCATGAGACCAGCTGGCAAGAGATAAAATCATTGTAGATTGTGGAAAATTTCTTGGTATCCTTTCATAGCAAAGTCCCAGTTATTTTGGCATGGTACCAAATTATATTTTTCAGCTGTCAGTGATGCTTCGAATGGAGAAGCAAAATAGTTGACACAATCATTATCATTGAATCACTGCAGTTTTGCAACTCCACCAACAATAGTTTGTTTCATAATTTCTGTTACTACAAATGAAACATTTGTGAAAGAATCTTTTTCTAGCTGACTTCATGGCTCTTCTTTATCCATTTACAAAAGGAAAGGGGAAAACTTTCTGAAAGCAGATTTTGTCTGTAGGAGCAAAGTATTCTGTCTGAAAGCATTGCACATCCACATCTTGGAACTTTTCCCTGAAGACCTGCATATTGCCTAAGGTAACTTCTTGATCACTAATGAGCATTGCTTGGCAAATTGGCATCACTGTTAGACCTTTTGCCAGATGGAGGTGACTCCATTCTCACCTATGAGGAATAAAAACTCTGCTGAGAGCGCTATCTCAAATTCTCATCATCTTTTGCAAAGTCAGATGAATCATAAACAGATGTCCTCTATCTTTTGAACTGCCATCTGCTGCAACTCGTTGGAAGATCTCTGGCTATTTCTGTCAAAGTATTCCAACTTTATTTATGAAAAGACTATTCTTTAGACAGCATGTTTTGAAGAGTAACCCTGGAAAGACAGCAGCTGTTTTTTCAGAGCCTAGCAAGGCTCTGATTCTGTTAATTATTTTCATTTTTTCCTTTCCTTTTAGAATAGAAACAGGTTGCTATTCTCATTCATCCTGAAAGTCTTAAAAACTGTCCAGGCTGTATAATTAGGATTTCTTCACAAGCATCTTCTGCTGAATGGTTCACTACCTGAACCATTGGGATCATTACAGATGGAATCGTAACAGTTCCCTGAGTCATTATTAAGCTGGTCCAATGTCATCAATGAATTTTTGTATGTGTGTGATGTGGTTTTTTTTTAATTCAATGGTCATAACTTTCTAATTGAAGGAGCTCCTATTCTAGCCTATAAAATTAATTTCATAAGCATGATAGTATGTATGCACTTTTTGTGAATTATATACATTCTATGTGAATAAGTCTGTCCACATGATTTCAAACTTTAAAACAAGACTTTCTAAGTGTCACTAACTTTCTAACTTGCAGAGACAACAGCACAATTAGCATATACCTGAAATATTTTTTAGGTCTTGGAACTTTTTGTATCTCATATCGTTCTGTATGAAGCTTCTTACCAACAACAGTGCTCTTATTCCACCCAATCTGGGAGACATCAGGATTAAGATGCATCCCTGCTACTGGTTTTCCCTCTGCATAGGGAAAGTGATTTTTGTAGTCTCCATTCTTCTTTCTTCCTCTGCTTGAACACCATAAATTACATGCCAGGGAAAGACAAATTACAGTGGTGCTTTAATTGTGAGTAAGATTTCTTGTAATACAAATTGCCAGTCACTTAAAAAAATTAGTTAGTGATGAAAGAAATCACACCTTAACTGTTACTTATTCTCAACTTTCAAGTAACAGAGGCTATGAATACCATAGGTCCTCTGTTTTTTAACCATTCACAAAAGTATTGCCTTGTGGTCCAATGACTTTCCAGAGCTGCCCGTTTCATTTTCTGAGCCCAGGGAATTACAGGTTATCACTTGCAAAAAGCATAGCTTCACACCATTTCCCATCAAATGGGACTGCTCAGCAAAAACATTCATTTTTTACACCAGGAGAATACTTCAAGGAGCTTGAAACTCACTTTGTTTCTAACTTCTAGCCCAGTGCCTCATTCTGCCACACTGTACCTACTTTTCTTCTTTCTCATTTTAATTTCAAGTCTGTGTATAACAGAACATTTATGTGGCATATATTAATATGCAAAACTGAAAGATTTTTAATGTGATATGTTAATGTGTATTCTGCAGTGGTCCACAAATGCCTATGTATCTGTTAGTCTGTCAATCTACCCATGTATCCATCTCTCCATGATGGAAGCAAATACAAACAACTTGGAAAGAGAAAGTTTCTTTCCCATAGTTATATAATATTATTTAATTTGAGATAACAACAGTAAATGCAAAAGTAAAGATATGAACATGTGAAGCAGAGATATGAACTAATAGTGAAAAATGAAGAAAAGAGAAGGCAGAGATTTAAAATGAAGAAAAAAGGTGTTGGGAAGGAATAATTCATGACGAACAGAAAGAAAACATTTTTAAATTTTGTAGTATTTTTCCTTCTACTCACACTCCTGTGTTTGCAAGGTGAATCACTTACTCCAGGACCAAAATCAATTTGTTTTTCCATTGACAAAGCGTGATTGCCGACTTCCAGTTTAAACAACTTTGGATAATTTGTTCAAAGGAAACAACAATAATGGAGAAAGATAAACATCTGCAAGAGATCACAATTATGTGTTTAACTTTGTACCTCCTTCAGGAACCCTCCTTCACATATGACTGACTAATGCCTAGAAATGACTGAAAAAAAAACACTAGAAAGAAAACAAAAATACCAACACTAAGGTCTTCCCAGCAGCTAATAAAAGGATTTGCTTCTGACTCAGTAGATTTGAGAAAGGGAAATAACAATAAGAACATGATATACATGATGTTGACAGAACTGAATGATGTTTGAAAGCAAACCAAGCTAGTACAGCAAGAAAGAACATTGAAGCAGTGACCAGAAGCAATGAAAAGTAGAAATGCCGTTTTGCATCCTTACCAATCTAACCTTCTCGATTTCCTTACTTATAGGGCAGAGGAGAAGTTTCTCCAAAAGCTCATACCCTTCCTCATTTCCTGAGACCTCAGAAAAGAGTGTTCTGAGCCTATGAACCACAGGAAGCTTTTATTGGGCCTGTGGTATTTTTTGTAAGCCTCATCAAAGTTAGGAGGACCTAACCCCCAACCAGCTGCTTGAATTTACTGAGGATACTGCAATAGCCTTCGGCCAACCAAATCTAATATTATTGAAGTGTAATATCATTATTAGTTAATTATACACTCACCATCAGCCCATAGCATACATAAGCAGATGTGAGAGCTTTTGTTTTTGTTGGAGGAAAACATGACTGTAGGGGAATAATCAGCAGAAATAAGTTTAGAATTTAGGGCTTCACAGTGAGCATATCTATCTTTCTATTTACTGTTGCTACTAAAGAAAAATAGAAAATAAATGTTCCACCTTCAGGTCAAATAGCTCAAGACTCTTCCCAGCCTCCCGGCACTTTCTCACCTGCCTTTAATGTGGCCCTGTCTCTGAGGCACAAAATGTCAAGTACGGTTGTAACTCTTCAACCAGTCGAGTCTACAGTTTATCAGTGCTGATGATCAGCACAGGTTAACAAAAACATCCTGTTGCTCCTTCTGATATTGTTACTGAATTTCATGAGTATCTAGAGAATTGTTTATAACAGCAGGTTTTTTTTTTATATTTTCAATGTTATCGGAGCATCCTGACAGAATAGAGAAGTGGCCTGGGGACAAAGCCTCACTTTAGCATCTCCTGTTGTGTCAAAGCAGTTTCTAAAGCTTCAAGAAGATTAATGTTTTTTCATAACTATTCATTTCTTCCTCTCAAATGCTGTGTTGATAAGCTTTTTAGAGTAGCAGATAATGTAAAGGACTTCAAAGGCTTATGCAGGCATTCCCACTTGGCTTCCTGAATACAGCTGGGAGTCAAACTAATTGGCAGTCTGCAATGAGGCAATTAGCTACAGGATGAAGTAAATTGGAAACAGAGACCTAACATTAAATATGCGTCATTACTTGAATATGTGCTTTGTTTTGTGTGAGTGAAGCTACTATCAGAGTATTGAGATAGTTTCAATACAGAAATAACGGAAATTCATCTGTGGGGCACAGGTCTGAACCCCCGCTTTGTATCCTGTAGACAAACTGGCCAGCCAAGGAGGGTAAAACCATTATTTAAAAATTTTAAACCATTATTTTAAATTATTTTAAAAGCATGTGTTCCGACTGCAGATTTTGTACTTGGTAAACCAGTACTAAAGAAGGTAGGTCCTGACCTCTACCACACAGTAAAATGCAAATTAACTATTGGCTTCAATTACATTTTTCTTGTTTCCTTCAGAGATTAAAATCTAATTCAGCTCAATTATAATCACATCATACAGAAAGAGTGCTTAAATTTTTCTTGGGCAGATACTGGCAGTAAAATAATGAGATTGCCTCTTTCCTTTTTTGTTCCTCTGAGATCATGGGGACTGCGGCAAATATTCAAAGATAATAATCTTTTATAAATGAAAAAATGAAGTAGTGCTATTCACTGTGACAGATTAAATTATTTGAAAATATCATAGAATAATAGAATGCTTTGGGTTGGAAAGGACCTTAAAGACCATCTAGTTCCACCCCCACTCTCATGGACAGGGACATTTTCCTCTAGACCAAGTTGCTCAGAGCCCCATCCAGCCTGATTTTGAACACCTCCAAGGATGGGGAGCCCACAACTTCTCTGGGCAATCAGTTCCAGTGTTTCACCACCATTATAGTAAAGAATTTCTTCCTTATATCTGTAAATACAGAAAAGGAAATCTGAAAGTAGCTTACACCTGGGAGTAGGAGCATTGAGAATCTGCTCAGGTGAATAAACACTATGTTCTGGTTTGAAAGCAAAACCAGTGAGAGACTCTAAGTCAGAAATACAATTTATTGGGAAAAGGGAAAATAAACAAAACACATGCAATAATACAAAAGGAAAACCACTGACAAAGTCAGAATACAACCTGACACCCCTTTGGCCAGTATGGCAGCCTGGGGTCCCGGAGGTTCGTCCAGCCCCTGGGGCAGTAGCCGCCGTAGGTGTCCCGGATAGCACTGTGCTGATGAGGGGCAGCCTGTCTGGGCCCCCCGGCTAGCTCCCAGCCACAGGCAACTTTAACGAGCACTTGTGGAGTGATTTCAGCTCTAGTGAGTTCAGCTCTCAGTGATTTCAGTTCTGTGCTCACAAAGTGCCTCAGCAGACGCAGGGATGGACAGAGGTGAAGGCTGTGTGGAGTTCTGCGGAGATGTCTTCATTGGCAGCTTCTGCAAAGGGTTCCAGTGACAGCTCTTCTGCTGAACTGGGCAGAGGTGAGGGTTTAAGTAGGCTACTGGGGGATTGGAAATTGTCCAATAGCTAGGGTTGAAGAGAATACAACCTACAGCCTTACAGAGAGATAACAGGGGTCTGAGTGCGGAAGAGGGGCAGCTCTGGTCCACTCATCATGACTCTGCATTTCTTATCTTAGGCTAGTGACTGCCATGGAGGCCTTGCAGGGCCTCTGACTGCTACAGGCCAGCGTGTTGGTAGCAGTCCAAATTGGAGTGGCTGCAGTCCTCCTGGAGTGGCAGATGTGGTTCTGTTGGAGCAGCGGTCCTGTAGAAAAGGTGTAGTTATCCAGTGGAAACCCCAGCTGTCTCCTCTTGGAAACCTGTGGAAAGGCTGCCTGCTCTGTCCAAAATCCCAGAATATATCTAGGTGGGGACGCTTAGCTCCTCCTCCCTGGGCAGAGCATCTCACAATGGGCTGATGTCATTCTGAGTCATGTGGTGCGTCCTTGATTACCTGTTAAACAGAAAATGGCTCCTGGAGGGAGTTATCTCTGAGTCATGTGGCAAGACATTGATGGGTCCATTAACAGGAAATAAGGAAAACTGCATAGAAGACAACTGCTATACAGATGGCAATAGAAAACATCTTGCTCAATCTCGGACACACTAGATCAAGAGCAAGAACGCCCTACTGTCTCAATTCTGAGTTACCATACCAAGCACATTTCTCTCTTGATGTTTCTCTTTCAACCCTTCAGTGGTTCACCTTGAAAAGATGTGGCATGAGCCATATTCTACCTGCTTGGAAAACAGAAATATGCAGCTGAATCTGTGTTTCTAAGCTCTGGGCTATGGTACAGAGCAAGTTCACTGCTGCTTCTTTTCCTTTTCCTTCCTACCCTAAACCAAAATTCAGTGCTCTGTTCAACCGCTAAGACCTCTTGATTTCTTGGTGTATCCTTTGATTGTATCTTCACCTCTTTCTTTCAAAACCCTTTGGGATCTTAATAACATGAATTTTCTACAAGTTTTTTTTTAACTAACTCCCTAAAAGGTGGCTGTAGTAACTAATGCTGAATAGATACATAAGGGCCTTGTTTAGGTGAGCAAGAAATAGTACCATAAACACAGTGAAATGTAGTTTTATGAGGTTATTTGATATTTCCTGGTGGCAAGTGATGCTATGACCTTGTCATCATCAGGTGTTGCTTCATATCTGCTTTCAAATTGCCCTCAAGTGGCCACTGCATTCTGAAATCAAAGTGGTGTAATCCTAAAATAGATGTTCTTGTCATGAAGTGGCTTTGTGCATTTCTGAATGAATTACTTTTATTTCAAAGCAGAAAGCCTACAGGGATTACACAGAGAGAGCCAAGTTGGTTGCATTCCACTGTGTATCATTAATATCCTCATTGCATTTTCCCACTCACTTTTCCCTCTTGAACTGAATTTCATCTGTTTTACAGGGTTGCTAGGGAAGTTTGGGAAATCTGGTGAAGTATTGGCACAGTCTTGCTGCCAAGGAGAAGCATTCATTTCTTCAATTTGTGGCTAAATGGACTAAATTTATCCAGAACATGACAATTCAGAGGAAACACCATGTTGGAGGATCTGATGTAGATATAGTGTAATCCTACAAAAAGAAAAGTAGTTTAAAAATGCCGAACTCATGCATAAATTACTCCAGAAACAGAAATAGTTCTTTGCAGAATTTATTTGCAGCATTTCATATTAAATTATGTCTTCCTGGATTGCTGTTTGTACTAGGGCATGACAGGACATTTAATGGACCTATAAAGAAGCTGGAGAGAGACTCTTCATCAGGAACTGTAGTGTTAAGGAGCAGGACTAATGGGTTCAAACTGAAAGAAGGGAAATTTAGGTTAGGTATAGGGAAGAAATTATTTAGTATGAAGGTGGTGAGGCATAGGAACAGGTTCACCAGAGAAGCTGTGGATGTCCCAACCCTGGAAGTGTTCAAGGCCAGATTGGATGGGGCTCTGAGTAACCTGGTCTAGTGGAAGATGTCCCTGCCTGTGGCAAGGGGGTTGGAACAAGATGCTCTTCCAACCTAAACTCTTCTATGATTCTATGACCATGCAGACTAAAAGCTGAAAGGCTTTGGCAAAAAAACCCTATAATAAAATAACAAAAAGAGCAGAGACAACATTCTAATGAAACAATGAAACTCAATTGTCATCATCATTACAGTTCTGAGGCACCTGCTGTTTAAGCCCTCCAGTTTTGTCATTAATCACACAAGAAAGACATCAGCTGTGACACCTCACTGGCTTTTCAATAGCAGCTCAAGGGCTCTGACTCTCCAAACTCAGACAGTTGGAGACTTGTAAAGGAAATAACTTCAAAACATATCTACTTTTGCTCAAATCTTAATTGCACCAAAGGCAATCGTTGACAGAAATTTTCAACCTGCTGCAGTGTTGATGAATTACGTTGCTGGCAAAATTCTTTATTTAACAGATAATGCCTTGTGCTCCCACACAACCATGCTTTTTGTTACAGTGAATTTGACCTTTCTAGATTTATGCTTCTCCTAAACTATCAATGCAATATTTGTAACACCAGCACAAGTTGCTATCTCAGTCTACAGTACCAGTTAGATCCCTTCCCATTATGTCTAATTGCATGTATTAAAATGGCAAATGTGCCATTTTCTTTGTGCCTTTGAAAATATTTTATTGCCCTCTGAGCTCAGAAACACCATATATGGAGTTGCACACATTAAAGTTTACAGTAGCAGATTAACTTGTTCTACATTTCTCCATTTAGCTTTTTAAATATTTGCTTGGATGTTTGTTGCTGCAGTGAACAGGATTTAAAATTATATAAAAGCAATAATGAAGCAATAAAGTGCTCCCCTGTGTAGAGTTCATATTGCATTTAATTGGCACAATGGAGCAGTTTACAGCAAGTATTCTTAGGTGTGTGATAGTTTACTGTTATTGTGCTACAGATGTTTCTAGATAACCTTTAAAAGGAATGGGAAATATAGAAATTTCAGATTTCTGCTTGAGTTTTATGAGCATATTTTATAGAAATCTATAGAGATAAGAATGACAAAAAATAATGGTGACATTATTGCACAAGAATAGACCACCATTATTATGTCTCAAAAGGGGTCCCATAAACCCCACAGTCATGGCGCAACTTAGTGTGAAAATCAAGTTTGGCTTTTTCAGGCATAGAGACCTACAGCAAATCAGCAGGGGCAAAAGCTTACAGGAAAAATCTTATAGCCAAGGTTGAAAGAAGGAATACCAAAGCTAATTTAGAAAGAATACGTTATATATAATATTATCCTAAAGCATAAACCAGCTATATATATTTAGGTATGTACACATACATAGTGCATACATGTTCTAAATACTTTCTACATGTTATGCCCTTGCTGGCAATACCTGACAGATGTTTAATATCAGCTCTGGAATCAAATGAATGAAGATTTTGCAACACTCTATTTTTTTCTTTCTGTTGTAGTGTGCTGTGAACTGTTAGTAATACCAATTTAACCTGTCTGAAGTCCCTAGATGTTGCTAAGCCTGAAGGGTTTGGCAGTGGCTAATCTGCAAGTAGAATTGTCTGGGTGTTATACAAGAGCTGTAAAACTCTTCAGGTTTTGTGGGTCTTATCTCCTCACACATTTTTCTCCTATGGTGTTACATTTCCTTGCTAGCCCTCTTTGCCATATCATTAGTGAATCTCTTTACCAACACAGAATTCTGTAAAGCTCACTGGCCCAAGGTGCAGGAAGTTGAACTCAAACCCAAAGGACTTCAGTAGAAAAGACTGTAGTCTTGGAGAACAGGACTTTTTATGTGTTTTTCTGGGAGAATATATGCATGTGTTCTTCCAGAAAAACACATAAAAATGAACAACAAAACCCAAAACCAAATAAATGAGATCCCAAACAAAGAAACAAGGGAGAAAAACAAAAAAAAACAAAGATCACACATATACACACACACCAAATGGAAGGCATGCGTGGTATCAAAATTCCACGCCTATGTATTAAATTAAGCACAAATACAGGCTGAGCAGAGGATAGGTTAAGATTAGTCCTGGGTAGAAAGACTTGCGGGTGTTGGTGGACCAAAAGAATAACATGATTCAGCAATGTGCTCTTGCAGCCTGTAAAGCCAGATGTGTCCTGGGCTGCATCAAAAGGAAGGAGACCAACAGGTCAAAAGAGTTGGTTCTTCCCCTCTCCTCTGCTCTAGGGAGACCCCACTTGGAGTGTTGTATCCAGCTCTAGGTCCCACAGTACAAAAGGAATGTGAGAATTTCTTGGATTTTACGGTCCACAGATTATAACAAGTTTAATATATGAGCAAAAGAATTGCTTTACCATGATGAATTTGCAGAAGAAAATTGCCATCTTAGTTACAGACATCCTCCACTTGAGGGAGTTTTCCTGTAGAAATGAAGTCCACAAGTTTGGGTTTGGATGTGTTCCCATTTGGACTCGAGAATACTGGCAATAAAAGTACATTTAACTTTAAGCAATTTAACAGTTATCATCTTATGTGATGCTGCCTAAACTGAAGGCATTTTTCATTGCATTTAACAGTGACAGCCATCTCTAATTGTTTTCACTGAATGTTTGAATTCAATATGAGATGTATATTTTCTGCATAACTAGAGAGACTATTGCTTTTAAAATCCTATCTCCCTGCAATGATGTCTTTGTTTCTGTTCATTTGCTTCTGGAAAGTTGCGTTAAATTTGCTGCCTGAACCGGTCCCAAAGGTGTGTTAGCATCTCTGCAGAATAATTCAGGAGATGACACCCTGATTGTATCCTAAATGGTCTTAAGGGAGGTAGTGAAAACAGCACCACACCCTTCTCCAAGGTGCACAATCAAAGACAAGCAGCAAGAAACACAGCTTCCAGATTTCCAGCAAGGAAAATTTTTAAGTTAGTTGGTGGAACTGTCATCCTTAAAGATTTTCAAAATTTGACCAGTAAATACCCTGAGAATTCTCCTCTAAGTTTGAAATCAGACTTCCTTTGAGGAGGCAGGTGGACTAAAAGGGATACAAAGGTCACTTCCCACCTAAATTATTCCAAGTAGGAATCCAAACCTTGATGCAATGAAAGCACTTTCTCTGAACAGTGCTTGGCCAATTGCTTTCCTGTTGTCATTCCCTTCAGAATTCCATAGACATGCACAGTCTGAGATCTCTGTTCATACTTTGAACAATGTTGATGCCGTTAAGCAGGACGTGAACAAAGAACTCCAGATCAGAAGGCAAAGAAAATGAACTCTCTCCTTTATTTCAAATGCACCGCTCTATATATAGAGAACATCGAGAAGATTAATTTCATTGGTCTTAGAGTGAAAACATGTCACACCACTGGTGTGCAGTGAATGACGCACAGAGGCAGAACATATCTATAAACAATATGAATAACAAGATAGATTAGAGAATTATTTACATTCTTTCCCAACTGCTTCCCAGGCTCTTGCCTGGTTAGAAAACCTTTCTCTTTCTCTCTGACTGAGCTGAGAATACCCACACAATGTCATAAATTTTCATAGAGATTATTAGCAAACAACCCTGTTCTACTCATTTTTTGAAAGTTATCATTAAAAGAAGTAACTTTATTCATAATAATCTGTTCCTTTTCTGCAATATTATCCATGCTGAAAGACTGTAAAAGGTTTTACACATATATGTATATATATATATATATAAATTATACACAGGTTGCAATTACAAATATGAATATACAACTTGATTAGAAAACAGACTGAATATGCTTCGGTAGCAGGAATTACATTTTCCCTCAACACTGAAGTTCAGGACTGAACTTTGTTCCTGCATTATTCTGATTCTACAGGACCATGCACAATCCAGCTAGATCAATTCAGTGTTCAGAGAAACATCATGGCTTCACAATCCTCCTTTTGTTTACAAAGTTGAAGGATGCTTTATTTCAGTCTCTTGAACACTTGCAGTAGCTACCTCTAGAATGAACAGTGATGAGTTACACACTGCTGGCTCACTTGATTAGTGCAGAAATTAATGCTGTATATTCTCTGATACCTGTTTTGGTTGTATATTTTATCAGAGACGAACACATCCTTTCATGATGAAGATTTTCTTCCCCCAAGGTCTATAGCATTTTCACAAACATTTCTGCCTAAGATCTCCAACATTTAAATCATTTCACATACATTCATTTCCATAGCAAAAAAAATTAGACATTTTTAAATAGAAATTTGTCTAGCTCTCCCTGCCCCTTCATAAATTGGCAAGTCCTGTATTTTATATGTTCAGTGAATTACAATCCTGTATTCTAGTTAGAAAAGCATTTTCTGGCCAAGGACCGTGACTTAGAGGTAGGATCCCTGGACTGGATTGACATTATTTAGATGTGACAGCCACCCAACACTTAGACTCAGTGCAGATCCTGCCAGTGTCAGGAGCTCAGCACATTTCAGAGGGAGCTTCTATCCTTGACAGCAGAGAGTTGTGAGTACTAGTCTAACTTGCTTGAAAAGGGAGTTTGCAATATTCATTGCTTAAAATTGATGGGAGAAGTACCATCTGATTAAGAATGGGATTCTTTAATTGTTCCTTGCATTTTTAATGTGAAAAGTAAGGCTCGTCCCCACAGTGCAGCAAGAACAGAGTAGGGTAATGCAGGAGTGATAAATGTCTGTCTCAGAGAGTCTGTCAGATCCAGCTATGCAGCACAGGCAATGCAGACGGATGTTGAAAATGCCTCTGCAGGAACATAGACAGAAATACCTCAGCAAGAACTGCAAGTGCAGAATCCCTTTAAGGCCCAGTAGGCCTGACTCAATGAAGCATTGGGGCATATGATGTCTGGAGATGTCTCTAGATTAAGTGCCTACTCTGAGTGTTCATAAAATAGCTGAGTTTTATGTTGTTTTCGAAGTAAACGCATTTGAGAGCACAGAAAACTGGGTTTGGGGGGAATAGGAGGAGGAAATTAATGTCCGAGAGTATAAATCCTGGAATCCTGATTTAGGAAAGCACCCAAATTTAAACACAAGCCCAAAGCACTTTTCTGTACAGAATGTGTGGGATGAATCCATGCATTACAAAGTATGGCATAATGCTTAGTAGAGTGTAACATTAATAAGAGAACATGACTACTTAGCACTTGAAACAAGTGTTTTAATCTTTTAATTCCAGCATTACTAATGGTCTAAAGCTTTTTAGTTTGGTGGTTTCTTGCACTCTAGCCTCTTTTGTTTTCCTCTCTAAGATAAGGAAAGCAAAGAAGTGCTATAGGGAAAACAGCAGCACATCTTTTTCTGTTAACATTGGCTGAAACATCTAATCTTGCGTTAATGACCCTGGTAAGAATAAATATACACAAAGAAACATGATCAGGTGGACAGCACACAGGGTGGAAGTCTGCTAGTGCAGAACTACTGAGCATTTGTTTTTCCATGAAGTAATGTATGATTAGGCAAATGGAGCCACACGGAGAAAAAGACTAGACACACATCTTCCTGTGGGACAGTCAGTGGAAGATTTGTTTTTTTCTGTGTTAAAATGAAGTTGGATATAAGGCCCCTTGGCAAGCCTTGGTTGTCTCTTCTGGTAGTAATGACTACTCTCCTGGTAGTAATGTATCATAATGTTTATCTACTGATCTAGATGGCTATCCTTCTCAGGAAATTTGTTTCTTTCTTGAAGGTTTATTGTCCCCAAAAACTCAAATGTAGTATGCTCCCAAGAAGATTCTTGGGGCAGTGAGAGACCCCAGACAGATCTCAAGGCAATTGTACTTTTTGCATCCCTTCCTCTTGCAGCTCAGAGGCAATGCAGTACAGGAGAGAAGTATGTTCAGTGCATTGTGAAAAGGAAAATTATGCATTTGTTAAAACCTGTGGTGAATGTAACTGAGTTCAATGCTGTGTGTCCTAGAAAAATCTCTCTTGGATGCCAAAATATGGCTTCTCAGGAGGAAAATTTGAAAGAGATTTCTCTAGACTTCACCCTAAACAGACTTGCTACTCTGTCATATAAAGAGATTTGTCTTTCAGATTGCTGTTTGTTGACCAGAGAATGTGTGGACTCCCTGTCCCTGGAAGTGTTCAAAGACAGGTTGGATTGGGCTCTGAATAACCTGGTCTGGTGGGAGGTTTCCTGTTCATGGTAGGGTGTTTAGACATAGATGATCTTTAATGTTACTTCCAACCCAAATTGTTCTATGATTCTATGATTCTGTGACCTGGTGGCATCCAGACATTGCGAGCTGTGTGGTACATTGAGCCCCAAGGGCAGACAGTGAGGCAGCAGCATCCTTTACAGTTTAACGAGGGCAGAAAGGAAAACCTTATGAAGTAATCAATGTAATGAATGTCACGAGAATGTCTTTTGAAAATTCTCACAGTATTTCTTGCTTCTGAGGCACAGTGGGAGTTAAAGTCAGCATTTTAAGGTAGTGGGGTAGATCGCTTACAGTGTCAGCATTTCTTTTTTGTATGCTTTGTATAGAGATGTTTTTCCATCAGCATTCCTTACTGAGAAAACCACTGTATTTTACAGCAGTAGGTTAAATTGTTCACTTGCCTAGGTGCACAAGAACTTCCTGAAACACATTTCATAGTCTTCTGATTCACTGAACACAACACATATGCATACAAGATATTTCATTATCAGAAAATACCCTGATCTAACATTTTAATGCAATTTATATGATTCTGGTAGGTGGAATAATAAAACTAAATCATTTCAGAGAACTATCCACAGAAACTGCAAAAAAAAATTTCCGCTACAAAGTCTGAAAAAAATATTTTAACATACTGGATTATTCCTGATATTTCAAATGTTCCTGTAGGAGTAGCTCCATTATGTGACCTGTTATACAGAGTGAAAAGTATTAAAGCCACTTATAATTGAAATAAAAGCCAGCAATAAAGTAGATGTGTAAACTTACTGCTATCACACTTTTGTGGCCACATGCTTGAGTGCAGACAGTAAATATATCACAAATCTGTCAAGACAAGACCTATAACTTTTGATTAACACCTGTTAGGGCTACCTTCATTGTATAAAGATAAATAATAACAGAGATTTTATCCCACCTAAACAGGCTGTTGGTTCACCTACTGAGTAATACTCTTGTGTTTGAGCAATAGCAACCTTTGTGTCTGTGAAGGATTAGCAGATTTGTGAAACTCTATTGGAATTGAATTCTTAAAATTGCCCTAAGGAAATCAGTACTTTTGCCATTTCTTTCTAATTCACTTAACATCTGACTGGTGGAGTGAGATGGTAGTTTTCACTAGTTACAACCCAATTCTTTCTAAATCTCTCCTTAATGAGTCTATTTCTAGGACTTCCTGTCAGGCAGAACTCTGAGCACTGGAGAAGCTACAAAGAAGGGATGGACTTAAATATTCCAAGTAATTTTCTGCACATAGGAAAAAGAAAGAACACTGAAGCTTTTCAAGCTTGCAAGCTGCTGTTATGTACTTACAATTCAAATGATTTGACAGTTTCTGTGTTAATTCCACTTGCCTGTACTAAAATGACTGTTCTTTGTGCATGAAATGTTCATATATAATTTGATTATAACCTGGTGGAAAAAAGGCTAAGTTGCTAGAAATTAAGAGACTGATTTCTAAAGGAAAGAAATGGATTTTGGTGGCTAAGGCTTTAGCAGGACTGATTGTTCAGAGGAGCTTAACATGTGGATATAATTTGCTAAAGGATTTCCCAGAGGGCTAATGTGGTAAAAGTCAGATGTGTTACATGATTAATACAGCTGCTTTGTCATCAAAATTCAAGTGGTCATCAATTATATCAGTGTAATGGGGTCAACCACAAACTGTCAAGACTACAGATCACAAATGGGACAAACATTGAAACAAAGATGGGGAAAAATAGAATGCAACAGAGACAAAACTTATATCGATTTGTTGGCCGATAAAATGTGTTATTATAGATTAACTAGCTGAAACCTCATAAATGAGTTATGAAAAGATTAACATGCTTATAATCATCTAGAAATGGCAGTATGTCTTCTACCAAATGACCTGGAGGGGATCGTTTGTTGCAGCATGAATACTGGTTGAAATTGGGTAAAATCTCAGCTGGAAAAGAAAAAAATTGTGTTCGTTACCTTCATTACTCTCTTTGATGAAAGATAAAATAGACAAAGGCAAGATAGCATCAAGAAAAAAACAATTGACTCCTAATAAAAAACAACCACCATAAACTGATGTCTCACTTTGTCTTGTAAAAGGGCATCAAAGAAGATGCAAGGAAGACAAGCCATTTCAAATAGGAAAGGAAACTAAGAGTATATGGACAAGAAAAGAGAAATCTAAACTCATTTGTCTCAGAAAAGCTATAGTTCCTGGCAAAAACCAAGATATTTTCAAAATATTAAAGATAGATATAAAATTAAAATTTCCTTACAGGACTTACTGTTAACCTAGGATTATTAGAAGAAAGAGAATTGTTTCATGTTATCTAATTTTCCATATTTTTGGTATATTCCTTATCTTTTTTCAATTAAACTACTCTACATTTCAGTTTTATTTGTTGAAGGCAGACTTACTAGAACACTTGATAATGCATGTCACCCAAATGTTTGCTATAGGTCAGCCAGGTATTTGTGCTGATTATGTGTGTTTCTGCCAGATCTAGTGTTAAATCATATCCAAAGACGGTTCCTGGCTTCCTAAACCTAAACAATGTATCCTTCTCTTGGGATGTCTTTCTTGTTCTCCACAGTCCAAAGGCAGAAAAGGAAACAAGCTCAGAGTAGATATTGGCATCTTTGGAAGAGTTGGGAGTGGCAGACATGAAGTGTTATGAACGGACTACAAATCCCATTCCCCATCCCCCTGTACTACTTGTGGGAGTAGTGAGGGGAGAAAGTAAAGTAAAGAAAGTAAAAAAATTTAAAGTGAGTTTGAGCCTGGGAAGAAGAGAGAAGGTGGGCAGAAAGTGCTTTAAGATTTGTTCTTACTTCTCACTATCCTACTTTAATAATAACTGCCAATAAATTTAATTAACTTCCCCAAGTCAAATCTGTTTGCCTGTGGCAATAACTTCTGGGTCATGCTTCTGTCCTTATCTTGACCACTGAGCTTTTCTATCACATTTTCTCCCCTGCCCCATGCAGTTGAGAAGGGGAGTGATAGAGTGGCTTGGTGAGCACCTGGCAGTCAGCCATAACATGCTATGCATAGGAGCATTTTACCTCATGCTAAGAATTACAATTTAAATACTCAGACTGTCAAATTGCTCCAAATTTTCCTAAAACACAGTACTGCATTATCTCTGAAGGCAAAAAAGTTGTTGCCCAATTATCCTGGATTCCTATTACTTGAAGGCTTGTTATCCCCCCAACACCAAAAGATTTCAGCTGTCTTCATTTCACTTACTGAATAACATAAAAAAGTTCAATCAGGACTCAGACTAAGAGTCTAGTGCCCTATTCTCACTAACTATCAAAAAAGCAACAGAGAGAGAGCAAGAAATGTGTAAGCCAGTGATATTGTCTCAGCTATTAACTATTCTTATCTCAAGAACATCTAAAGCTGCTTGTGGTTCTTCAGTGGATTCTACTCCCTCTAGTTTTTCTGGTCTCTGAATGCACATGAAGTCTTCTCTGGCTCTTATACAGCCTTGTTGCCCTGAGATTCTTGCTTTGTTAGAGCTTATTTTTGTTGTCATTGTTACAAGAAAATGAGAAGATTTCTTACTAATGACTGAAATCTTAGACAGCCTAATGACTCAATCAAATGACAATGATTTCTGCGGCTGACAGACCACCTCAGGTTTTAGTGAAGATTTCTTTGAGGCCAGTCATTCACTGGTGCCTGTATGTCACTGCAAAAAATGGGCATAAGAAAAGGTGTGAAAAAGCAATTCAGCTGTTGGTTTGAAGTGTGGCCTCTGGGAAATGGATATTTAAATGCTTTACTGGGCAATTCTCACAGAATTGGTTCATGTACTGAATGATGGTTACACTTCAGCAGCTCAGCTGCTGAGTCATTCCCCTTGGTATTCTATCTTCCTTACCTAGGAAGGAAAGATACACTTGAGACTTAGATTCTAAGAGGGTGGTTTTCATTGATCTTCACCCTATAGCTCTTGTATAAGAGTCACCAAGAAATAGGAAAGAATCACTCTTTCTGTAGCATGCTAAGATTGGTACTTCCCAAGAGACTACAATGAGCTGCCCTTTCTTACATTTTATGAAGATATTTTAATCAGCGAGTTATGATGTAAAATACTACCTTCCACTGAGCTTTCCATTTCCTGGATCTGTCCTAGTTTTCTGACTTTATAGGTCTGTCTGAGGGGACCCTCTTTTGTGAGAAGACACCACAAGCTGCCCCCATATCACGCACATACGCACAGTTCCAGCTGGCTCCAAGATGGACACACCACTGGCCAAAACTAGACCCATCATTGATGTTGTTGATGCTTCTGTAAAAAGAAATTTGAGGAAAGGGGCAAAATGCTGCACAGCAGCTGGGAGAGAGGAGTAAGAATATGTGAGAGGAACAGCTCTGCAGACGCCAAGGTGAGTGCAGAAGGAGGGGCAGGAGGTGCTCTAGGCACCAGAGCACAGACTTCCCTGCAGGCCCCAGTGCAGACCATGGTGAGGCAGCTGTGCCCCTGCAGCCCATGGAGGTGCAAGGTGGAGCCCCTGGAGGATCCCAGAGCTATGAAAGAAGCTGCAGCCTAAGGAAAGTTAGGACCAGAGCAGGTTTTCTGGCAGGAGCTTTCTCTTAGGAAATTTAGCATCCCTACAGCCACCGTTGCATACAAATTGGCTGTATTTGTACTAAGCAAGCTATATAGATAATACCAAAAGTGCATACTACATGTATACAGAGTATTATTACTATAAATTATATATACATATGTATAGTACTATATGTTGTACTAAAGCAAATATTTTCAGAAATGACAGTTGAATTTGGACAGTCACTGAAAGCCACTAGTTAATACAAGTTAGTGGCAATGCTTTTGCTGGGCCTCTAGTTTCTGTAATCATATAGGTCTGTGGGAATTTTCATTGCCTTTTTCAAAAAAAACGATATTCCTGATTTTGTTTGATGAGAAAAGCTGGAAGAAAAAAAATGTATGAAGCCTTCAGAGTTCAGAAATCAGAAAAGAAGGGTGTATTTTTTTTTTTTTTTTAAGAATCTCATGACTCTGAAACCAATAGGCTTGTATTTGGGGACATTTTTTCCTCATGACTTTTGAATACTTGATAAGCATTGTTGTTGATTTTGTATTTTCTGTGTCTCCCTTGTATAACAGAAACACACCCACCAACAGCTCAAGAGGCCCTGCAGGGCTCCCACAGTTCCAGAATTCAGTCTATTTTTACTTCAGTTCTTGGAAACAGATACACTGTGTGTATCTATTCTGTGGACAGTGAGCATATACAAATCTGAGTCATGGATTTTCAGTCTATGATTTTGATGTCATCTGCACAAATGCATGGCACAATGATTTCCCCTCTTATAAATGTCGTCTGCTTGGGATAATTTGGTATTGCTGATGCAGGTTTGCTCAAAGAGTCATAAGAAGAGCTATAATCCCTTCTTGTTTCCTTTGTGAATTTGAAATGTTGTCTTTCTTCCCCATGTAATTTTTAAAAATTTCATCATGTTATTTCCTATATTCCATGTTTTTCCTTTAATCACCTCAACACATTGCTCCACCATGTTCTTGCTGATAGTCCCATCCATTTGACATATGTACTTGTTCAGATTTCCAATTATTTACTTAATAAGAGTATCCTTTTATGAATCTCCTTTGCAAGATTATCCCTTATACCTTTATTAATACTCAAGAGATATTTTGAAATTAATTTCTCCCTGTTCACATTTTTAAATTTTTATTGTCCCCCTTAATTTCTTTATTCAATGGTAGATTACATCACAAATGCCTTTATTGCTTTCACAGCAGAGGACCAATGTGCATCCAGATGTGCTTATAGTTTTTGTATTTCTTCAATCAAACTTGGCTTTACAGAAATGCAAATTGAAGCGATTTCATTTCTATTCACAAAATTTACTTGTGATGCATAAACACACAGAGGCAATATATAAAAATGAAAAGAGACAGTGCTTATAAAACCACAGAGGATATTTTATAGATTTCAGAGACCTTGTACCTCTCAATCTTAAGCTTGATTCTTAGCTGTATTTCCACAGCAATCCCCAGATCACTGGGCCATGGGATTCTTGACCTGAGGTATAAGGCTTGTAAAAGCTGTGATGAAGCTTTCACCCTTCATCATGCAGTTCAGGATTTATTAAGAAACAGCAAACCTTTGGCCATGTGCATTTGTACCACGTTGGTTATTGCAGCAGGCCAGGAATGGGAGACATAAGATCCTGTGCTTTTTCTCTTTTTTATAAAGCCACATGGATGTTCAGTCCCAGCCAGCAACCAAACATGACACAGCCACTTGCTCACTGCCCCTACAGCAGGAGAGGTGGGGAGAAGAGAGCAGCAAGTGGAAAAGTGAGAAAAGGAACTATGTGGGGGAAAAAAACTGAGCATTAGTTGGGTCCTAACTTCTCAGTCTTGTCAGCTCAGGGGCATCCATGAGCATGCCAGGAGGCAGAGCTGAGGCAGCTGGAGCACTGCAGCTGCCAGGAGCTGAGGCACTGCAGAGCTGGACAGCTCAGGGCTGGCAGTTGCCTCTGCATTTTGAAGACCACGAGGGTGGATATCAAACTTTGTCATCCACTAAGTGATTACATCCCATTTTAAATCTGGCTTTCCTTAAAGAGTTTAATCAGTGGTGGGTAAGTATGCATTTCAAGTCGTGTGGGGCTGTGCTATCAAAGCTCAGGTGAGGCTTCACAGGAGACGTGAACTGCTGCTTTGTGTGGCAGTTTGGACCCATTCCTGGGGTCCAAAGGATAAAGCCTGTGCTGGCTTTATCAGGAGATAGGAGTTATGTCCTCTTCAGCTGCATACTTGGGCTAAAGCTGTGTGGCTGCAGCCCTTGTCTCCACTTGCCAGGAACCCAAAGCACTGCCTGGGGCTTGTATTTCCCTTGAACAAGCAGAGAATGTGAGCTCCAGCAGAGAGGATTTGCCACAACATTGCAAGCCCCCAGCTGCCCCAAGACATGGTGTTTCCAGGTATATTGCTCTGCATTCCCACACTAGATTGCAGCTTAGGGCATGAAGATGGAGGGTGACCCAGGCAAAAAATGCATGTGAGCTTATTGAGATGGAAATCCTAAAATGATTGCCATTTCTATGTATACATACAGCCAAACAAATAAAGACTGCAGGAAGAGGCATATAAAATGGGTAGATGGAGAAGTAGGCCTAGTGAACATGATAAATATTCATCTTGTTTTATTATGCTGGTCATAGAGTTTGCAATATTTCCAATCACTATCTGTATATTTTTGAGTGTTTTGATTATAAGCCTCTTTTGGACAGAGCATTTCACTTTTTTCCATTAGTCTAATGTCTGCACTTGGATAGAGATGGAGACAAGAGGAAGAAGCATAATTCTTGGCCTTGGAGACCTTAGAACATCAAAGGCATCTACTGTAATGTCAGATTCTTAATGTTAATAACTATGAGAATTATGAAAGGGCAGACTCTTACCCCTACTTCTGCCAATTTGCTCTATTTGTGTAGTTTTCATTAATCTCAGGCAACCCCACTCATCACTTTCCCTGAAGGCTTTCTGCAGGCTGGATTTGTTACTGTCTGAACTACCTGAAATAAAGAGCTTTTATAATCCATTTGGGGTAACTGTTTCTAGAGACTGGCTCCCTTTCCTCTCAGCTCGGCTCCTTTCTCAATTTCATCAGCAAGGCTGCTGGCAGAATTCCTCCTCTTTCTGTTCCACTGTGACTATATGTTGAGGGTATCTCAATTTTGTCACCTTTCCCAGGTAGTGAATCTTTTCTGATAGACTGAAGTTGAAAAGACATGATGAAGTTGAGACCTAACGACAGATCACTTTTGGGTAGTTACCCAGAACCACTGGTGCAAAATAAAAATTTTTATCAGACTCTAACATTAATTCTTAGTGCATTCACATGAAAAAATACAACACAAAAATTTCTCCATGTGTGAGCATATACCCAGCAAACAGTCTGACATTACAATTAAGCAAAGGTTACAAACCCCACAATGTTGCATTTTTTTGTTTTATTGCCCCTTATTGCCTCTGTTTTCCTAACTCATCTGTGCCTCCAGATCAACAATAACAACAATAATTTGTAATGAATAAGAAAATAACAGAGTGAAATAAAAGTTAAAAAAAAAAAAAACCAAGCAGTGGAAATGAAAATAATTTCTCACCACCAATCAACTGATGCTGAGAAAGTTGTCCAGCAGAGACGCCCACCCCCCACCACTAACCTTCTCTCTAGTTCATTGCTGAGCGAGATGTCACATGGTATGGAATATAGAATCACAGGATCATAGAAACATAGAATGCGTTGGGTTGGAAGGGACCTTCAAGATCATCCTGTTCCAATCCCCCTACCATGTGCAGGGACATCTTCAAAAGGATTAGGTTGCACAGAGCCCCATCCAACCTGGTCTTGAACACTTTTAGGGATGGGGTGCTCACAGCTTCTCTGGGCAACCTTTGCCAGTGCCTCACCATCCTCACAGTAAAGAATTTCTTCCTAATTGCTAATCTAAACCTACTCTTTTCAGTTTGAAGTCATTCCCCCTTGCATTGTCACTAGGCTTCCTTGTAAAATGCCCCTCTCGAACTTTCTTGTAAACCCCTTTAGGTGCTGACAGGCCACAAAAGGTCACCTTAGCGCCTTCTCTTCTCCAGAATAAGCAACAGCAACTCTCTTGGTCTCTGTGATCTGGACGAACCTCTGTTCTGGTTTTGCCTGGGATAGAATTAATTTTCTTCACAGTAGCTAGTATGAGGCTATGCGTCCTTTGTCTGAGCATAGCTGACATTTAAATAAATTAAAAACCTTAGAAACCTGACAGAAACTAAAAAGTAACAGCCTCAGTCTTAATGACTCTGATAAAAGCTCCTCACCCAGTGTCAAGTAAAAGAGACAAGATGGCACCAAAGGCCAAAGAGAGAAAAATCCTGAAATAAACTAGACATTTTTGGCAAGGTAGCCAGTAAAGAAGCAAAATTCAAGGCACAAGGTAAAAACAGCAATTTGTGCCCTAGAAAATTCATATACCTCTAAGTGATAAAAACTTCATGCTGTGTCAGATTTTCATAAAACGTCTTGCTGAGGAAATTGTCAAGCATCAATGCTTCTTGAATTGGTCCTGGATCAGTCCCAGATGTTTCTGTTCACCCTGACCCTGGTTGCTTGCTATTTCTTGCTTCCCCATTCATTTTGTTCATCTCCTTTGCAGGATTTTGCATGTGGCTGAAGCATCACTGTTGAAGGAACATCTTGCAGTGGCCCTTTCCTTTCATGATTCCTGAAGACTAAACACATGGATCAATGGAAACAGAGAATACATGGATGGATTTGCATGGAATTTGCATGGTACAGCAAATTAAGCTTTATCTACCACTAGTTAGACACCACTGACTTTTAAACCTTTAACAAAGATGCCATTTCTGAAATTTGAACTTTCAAAACTACGTAAACTCTGTAGATGTCAGGTGCAACTATTACCACTTGCTGTGGAATTAAGCTACTATAGCTTAACAGAAAGTTCATTTCCTGGAAGAAACCAGGCAAATACCAAACTAGAAGAACTTTCTGTCATTGACCTGCAGAGAAGCCTACCAGGAAATTTTCATTTGGTCAGCTTCCACTCCTTGGATTAGTGTGCTGTGGCTTTTCTCAGTTTAATATCTCATCTTTGTAAACTATTACTGCTGAATTTGAAACATAGGTCACAGAGGTTCCAATCTTAATTAGGCATCTGATGCACTGCAACTGTAAAGGGGATCATTTTCAGGAAATTAACATTCCCAAATTGTGCAGTCAAATATATTTCCTTGTTGAGAGATGCAGTCAGTGTAGCTACAACTGTGCCATCAAGTACTGGGGATTTGTTGAGGGTCTTGTAGCACCCTCAGCCATGGTGTGTGAGAGTGTCAGGTCG
This sequence comes from Vidua macroura, assembly GCF_024509145.1. Lineage (NCBI taxonomy): Eukaryota > Metazoa > Chordata > Aves > Passeriformes > Viduidae > Vidua > Vidua macroura. The sequence goes on from NC_071572.1 coordinate 80,886,101, forward strand.
CATCATTAAAGAAGCAAATGAAACCAGAATGCTAATATTTTTGGTTTTGTAGCAGAGACGCTGCTGTAAAATAAATAGTGTAAAATAAATACTAGACCTACACTGTATGCAATGTCCTTTTTTTTTTTTTTTTTTTTTTTTTTTAATTAATAAAACAATCTAATTTAGGGAATCATGAAAAGTCAAGTATGTAACACTGCTGCAGGTACCAGCTTGTTCTGACAGCTGAAGAAAATTGAATTTACTATATCCTAGACAGGCAGGTGCCATTTTACATATTTAGGCCATTTTTTAACCAGTCAGACTTCCAAGAACTGAGCCTGTGATTACTTATGAGCCTCCAAACTGATGATGCATCTATTTGTGAGCCAAAAATTCTGCCTGGCTACATATGAGGAAAGCTGAATTAGCTTATGGCTACTTGTATGTGCCTAGTTTGGCTAATGAATGAATTTTACAAATTACTCATATTCCATGTTTTGTCAGAAATACCATCTTTTATTACAATAGAGCCTGCGGTCACATGCATAAATATTGGTGCAGTAAAAGATATTTTGATTGGCTGTTTCCTGGCAATTGACACTAAATTCATTTCTCACATATGTTTACCAGTTTCACTTGATCCAGCTAGAAAAGGTGTTTCAAGAAATAAAACAACATTGCTGTTTAAAGGTGCACATTCTCCTTCCCTCTCTCCCTCCCTCCACATTTTATAGAGTCACATAGGTTAAAACAGAAAAAGAAATTCGAAGAGAAAATATTGATGTACAACAATTAAAGCTGAATGCATAAAGTAGTGTTGGAACAGCTATTCCTGAATAGAAAAAATATTGAAAATGCATTATCTAAAAAAAAAGGTGTGTAAGAATAACAAAGCCTGATTTTCAGATTTCCAAATATCTTTCTATTGAAAGATGAACCTGGTCAATTAAATTATGATCTTTCTGGAATAACTGAATAATTATCTTTCACTCCATCCATTTTCCTATCAGCAATATGTCTGTGATACCCAAAGTATTTAGGGTCATGAGGTTTTATTTGTACGGAGTTTCAATACAGAAAATGAAAGACATTCTGTCATTACTGGTGTTGCAGATGAAGTCTGGGGGTGAAGATGTTCAACCACTGTGTTCTTTGAGTGTTTTGGGGTGATCTCTCATGTCCAGCACCTCCCTTGCTCATCAACCTGTGGTTTGAAGTGCTGGGACATCCAGAGGGGTGTATTTGGAGAACTAGAATGAAAATGAATTTTAATTCCACTTGCAGTACCTTTGCCCATTTGCAAGGCCATAGAGACTGATTATTCATTACTTATTGCAAACAGAAAGGGAAAATGTTTAATTTTGAAATGAACGTGTGATTAAGATGCCTGGTCCCTGGTGATCAGCAAAGAGGACATAACACAGAGTGCATCAAAAAACCTAAGGAAATCCAAGCTGTTAGGGACTGACACAGTATAATTAAACTTTACATTTCTTGAAAGGGTATTGGCAAAAACTGAGCTCATTAATTCTAAATTAAAGCTTTTATTCTGGCCTGCCTACAAATCCTCCTCTAAAAAGGCTCTGTTTGCTAGATATTCAGGTTGCATTCACACATTTACTGAGTTATAGAAAAAGACTTGACAGATTTTTATCACTTTAGTACAAATAAAAATGAACATATGTAATTATGTAACCTCCTAAGGAGGACTGATTTTTGAGTCCTTAGTCTAGCAATTGGCCACACTGTCCTCCATCTACCTGTGTTGGAAATTTGCCCAAGAAGTGACTGCAGTGGAACCTGATATGACAAACATTATGGAACAGATAATGAGCCCATATTTTAAAGATTATTTATTGCACAATAGAGTGCAGAACAAAAATATCTCTATATGTCATTTAAGTGTTTTATTTATGCAGGGTTGTTTTAATTACTGGTATACCAGATCTTTAGCCATAGCTCTCAAAGTCTTGTGGAATTTCCCAGTATGCTTAGTGATTTTGCTAGAAGCCAGCAAATGAAGGTGATATGAAGATAAGCAAAACACATTAGGAACTGCTAGGTTTGTTGCGAGTATTTTTGGATGAAATGGCAATTTCCTCTGCTTCACCTGAGACCCACAGATTCATAAGTGAAGTACAAGGCCCAACTCATGAAAAATTAGCCCTTTAGAAGCTATCTGAAATATCTAGTTCCTTGTAGTCTCCACAGTGTTGGCTCAAGATATGAATTGTTATCCTTAATAATGCACCCATATGACTTGACTTAAATGATGCTTTAAATTTGAAATAACTGATGTGGCACTAGTTCTGAATTGCAGCTTTGTTGCTGAGATTATTAAACTAGTGCCATGACATCTGTGCAGCCACAGTTTCCATTTGCAAACCATCTGCAGCCAATCTGATCAGCCCATGAAATCACACGTTGCTTTATAACCTTGACCAGCTTAACTGAGGTGGAATAATTGAAGCTAATTTTTGTAGCACAGGCAAGCCTTTGATAGATTTAGAACACTAAGGCTTTACAGCACCATGTATTTATGCTAGAGGGCACTCATATTTCGTTCTGAGCAGTATCAGAGCTTGGCATTTGTAGAACGTGTATCCCCAAAGCACGGCGCCAACAGTAACTGTCAGGGAGTGCTGAGAGGTAGGTGTGTACATAGATCCCTGTTTTACAGCTGAGGAAACTGAGGCAGGAAGCTTAAGGTATTTGACACAGATCACAGCAGGAGTTAAAGAATGTTTAACACAGGTATTAAAGGATGACACAGCATTCAAGACAACTTGAGAATTACTCTCAAAAAAGACAGCTCATTATATATATGTATCCATACATCTATGTCTGTGCAGATTAATTCTGGATGTGAATTTTTATTTTTAAAATTAGAGACCTTGTTTTCTTATTCCAAAATTCTGTGAGAAAAAATGGAAGGCTTTAGGAAGAGCACATAAAGAGCTATGTCTCTGTCCTTGGTTCTCCAGGGAGTGAAACATATCTCTTGTCTGCAGTGCCTGTATAGTAACAGTGCGTTTAGTTGAAGAGGCACAAAGTCATAGAACCATTTAGGCTGGAAAAGAACTTTGAGCCCAAACATACACCTTACATTGCCAAGTAGGATGAATTTTACAGGTACATGCACCTCATAGGTCCCACAGTATAAGGTCAGCTTGAGGAAATTTTTCTTTTTTTTTTTTTCTTTTTTTTTTTATTTTTCCTATGCAGCAGGTATTCACTAGACTGAGAATTGCACCCCTGCATTTCCAGCTAAGTGTTCAGTAAAGTACTGAAGTGACATCTGCAAACATAAGGTGGCATGTGATTTTGCTTCTTCCCTTCCATGCTGTTACATGTCTCTAAGAAGAGGAAAGTTATCTCTGAAGACAGCTCCTGCAACTGAGAGTTCACAGCTTAGGAAGGAAAAGTCTGAACAGAAAATGCAAGTGATTTGTCTGTGGCAGGATAGAGGCAAAGTTTGTCTTGAAGGGGCTTGCAGCCAGATGTCAAGACTTGCCTTGACACACTTCTCTGAATGACTCCACCAACCTGCATTTTTTGTGAGATGCTGAAAATCAACAATTTCATTTCCACAGTATGGCTCAATAAATTCTTCATATCTTCCAGAAGTGTCTCTTAAGACTGTTTCATTTTGCTTGCTTCCTGTGATGATTCATATACATTTTAGAAGAATGTTTTCAGAAAGCAAATACCCTTCTACTCAACACAGATGGATTCCTGAAAAGTTCTGCTGGTATCTTAGAGTGTGGATAGTGAATTTTCCCATGAGAATAAACATAATGAAGGGATGCATGTTAGGACTTACAGAATACACACAGTTTAAACACATGGGGATATCTGTGGCATGAGAGAGGAAGGAAAAAAATCAATGTGGGTTTTCCAGAGGAAACGCTGGCTTTATAGAATCAATAACCCTTTCTGAAAACCCTGATCTGCTTACCCAGGAGACTGTATCCCTGATTGCCTGTTTTGTCACCCCCTACCCTTGACTTGTTCTATTTTGCTTCATCTAAGATAATGCTATCAACCATAAGAATGCAACTCCTCAGAAAGAGGCAGCCAATTCTTCATCAGTCTTGGAAGCTCAGATCTTCTGGAGAACTGAAGGATGTGAAATGTTCCTGCATGTTCAGTCCTGTCACTACATCCAGGAGACTGAACTTGCAATTGGAATATTTAATTGTGAGCATTCTTGGTGTCTCTTTCTGAACAGCTCAATTTTCATTTTCATCATAATCTTCCTCATATGAAACAAGATCATTCAAGTCTGAGGGGTGACAAAGAGTGCAAAGATGACATTTGCCTGGTCAAGGTATTGGGAAAACAGTCTGGAAATCAATGGACAAGTAGGGTGCTGCTGCAGTCCCATCACAAATACGAATTTTCAGAAACCACATGGCAAAGAAATGGGTTTTGATATCACTGGTCCCACCCAAATAGGAAAACACAGCCATCACTGTGAGTCTTACTTGACCAGTAGCCATAGAGAGTTTTGAATAGTTGCTATCAATGAACACCTCATAATAAATTTTAGCTGAAAAAAAAAAAAAAAGGAAAATTTAAATATACTTTTGAGAAAATTACAATCTGCTTAGGGACAATATGGGCAGGCTTGTTTCGTTGAATAAAGTATAAATTGTGAATCATAGTTGTTCAGCTCTTCTAATAGTCTGGAAGTCTCTTAGGATTTAAAGCAAGCTGAACAACTGACAATCTTGGAGGAATTCAAGTGTGGTTTTATAATATCTGGTTCAACTGACTGAACTGGATCACTCTCACTAGCAATTATGTGTTTCACCAAGCATCTGGAAGCTTCGTTGATGTTTATATTTTCCTGCAAATGAAACAGAAAGAGAGGTTGATTAGTCAATAATAATAAAAACATGTTGCATATTTCTTGTGCATAATTAATTTTTTCTATCAGTAACATCAAAACTTTACTTACCATAATAAAGAGTTTTCAAAAATTGACTGTGTTAAATTTCCAGTTAAAACTGGAGTTTTGAAGTTGGTTAAGTTTTATATATATTATGATTAATATAGCTTTTAAAATGTATACAGCGCTGATTTTAAATTACCTCAATCTCTTGGTGATTTGATTGCTTCAACAAACTAAAAAAACAAATGCCAGAGAGGTGTTGGAGACCAATGCCTGAAGTAAAGCTCCAAAGACCATATTTCACTGCTTGAATAATGGTCACCCAATTCCAAATAATTAATTACCTACCAGTAATTACAGCCATGCATAGCACTTATTTTTTAAAGCCTTTCCCACGATTTCAAGAAGATTTCTGTATGCAATGCTCACAATGAAACCTGTGATAGATCAGTTTCATTGAATAAATGATATCATCTCAAATTACTCACAAAACAGTAAAAAGGTTCTGTATAATTTGGAGTCCTCCCTTATTTTTTGTTGAGGATGACTGCAATGCACTGCATCTCCAATGCACTGATTCAGAAGAAATATATCACCACTGGTTTCATTTGTAGGACAGAAATCCTCACTCTAGGAGTTTAAAATGAAAGCCAAAGCACATCTTTTCCTATAGGTGCCCGATATCAATGGCACATTTTACTTGCAGCAGGCCTTACCCTGTTTGTAGAATAAGTAAAGCTGAAACAGCTTGATCAGTGAGACACAGCTCAATGCAGCATAGAAAATAAGCTGTAGAACTGAGTAAAGTTTTTTTCTTTCTTTTTGTAAATAACAGCCACCAATATGTTTGGAATGAAAATTCAGGCTTTCTGGCATAAAAGGCACTCTTCTAGTGTAACTATTGTCATTGATTACTTATTTTACAAGACAGGAGATAGAAACTTCACTGTAGCTTCAATCTTCTAGGAAATTGTATCACACACCACATACATCCATATAGAAATGCATACCAATATATAGGCATACATTTGTGTCTATGCACACACTACTTTTGCTCATTAAAGATATTGTTTTATTTGCAGCCTACGATTACCCAGGTTTTCAAGCTGAATCACTGAGTCATAGAATAGTTTTGATTGGAAGGGACATTTAAATGCCATCTAGTCCCAATTCTTCAGCATGTCCAGGTCCCTCTGGATGGCAACCTGGAGCCTGCTGTACTGAGGCCATAAACTAGCTAAGAAAGAAATGTGTGTGTTTCAGTAGAGAAGACACATTTATAGGAAAATCAAAAGCTAAAGGAATGGATTCTGTGAGATTGACTTTGTCCAATCCCCTTGAAATCAATGTCAAAACTCCACAAATTCCATTGTCCATCCCTTTGCACCATAGTAAAGGGCTGAAATCTGTGGATCTAACTGAAAATGTTAATTAGTGCAAGATTTTCAGAGGTTTCTTCAATGACATACATGAACTTAAATATTTTGCATGTAAAGAATAACAGTAAGTTGTAAACCCCCAATACTTTAGAGAAGTACATATTAATGTACATAGTAACTGCTAGAAAGTAATAGGGGGCTGGGAATCGTCTCTTTACTGAGATGTTAAAATTCTGCTGTATCACATGGCTCTCTCAGATCAGACTAGAAAATTCCTCAAGCATGCACTGAAAACCCTTTTCAGAGCACTGTGAAATTTTATGAAAAAAAACCCAGACAATGAAAAATAACTCTCAGCACTGCTCAGAAAACTGAAGCCAAAACAGGATTGTTACATGTACAAAAACAAAAATGTAAATTTTTTTACATTGCGTTTGTCTTTACTGATGGACTGGTAAACATTTCATTTGCCCATGTGCTGCTTCTGTGTTGAAATGGCAGAATGTGTTTATTCAGTAAGGTCTTATCTAGGATTCTGGACAAACTGATTAATGTTCAAATGTATTAACAGCAGCCATCTTTGTCAGAGGCTACCATTTTACAGCATTGGGAAAGGGGAAAGAAACCAAGCCAACAATAGCATAAAATGGGAATATGTGGACATCCCTCATCCCTGCTGGTGATAGATGGAAATCCATGTGCCAGACATGAGCCTAAAAATGCAGAAGAAAAAAAAAATGCTCCAGCCAGTACTCAAACAAGAAAAAAAAAAAAAAAAAAAAAGAGGGAGGCGGGGAGAGAAGGGGGGGAGAGGGGGAGGGAGAGAGGGAATAAAAAGTCCTGTCCTGCTGTCCTGAGTCTAGAGAGGCAGTTTCTCATCTTTAACACTTATATGAACTCTTTAAGATGTGTGGATGACAATTTCAGCTGGGTTACAACAGGAGGAAGAGGAAGGGTGAGCCTGGCAGATAGCACAGCCAGTTTTGAGTTTGTGTCTAGCTCAAGCATGCTTCTGTGGTTCAGATGACAACTGGCACACAGTATGGATGAGAAGCAATATGTTAAGTCACCTGCTGCAAGGAGCCTGTGGTCATGCCAACAAAACAATTCCTGCTGTCCCAGATCCTTGCCTTGACCACTTCCTTTCGGAGGCTACTGCTGCCTTTTGTTACAACCTTAATCCTGTGGCATCCTAGACCTGCAGATCAGACATTGCTGTATTCTGGTCTGATTAATGAAATATTGATTTCTCCACCTCTCCTCCTATAGTGTGTTTTGCAAAAGAAAAATCTGTATTCAGCTAGGCAGTGAAAAAGCTACAGACAGTAGAAGGTGATCTGCTATCCAAACACAGACATCCAAAGGCCTGGTGATTTTAGGCCATGAAGTGTTGAAAGGCAATCAAGGGGAGGAAAGAGAAAAAAGAGAAAGTGAAAATCCACTCAAACACAAAGAAACCAACAATCAGAGCGTAAGATTGGACAGAGAGGAAAAATCATAGACACCCTGCTAATGGTATTGAGACATGGAAACGACCTCAATTATACCTGAAAATAAAATGAATTATGTTTCAAAAAAGCAAGAAAATATAGGTGAGACAGTGGAGTGAAAATATATCTTTCAGTGGGTCTCTATTGCAATGCCATAACTGTCACCTCCCATATGGCTTTGTCCTACAAAAGAACACCACAGGAATTGTGATGATTGCTGAAGTTAATTTTCTCTCCTCTCCCTCTCCCTCTCCTCTCCTCTCCTCTCCTCCCCTCTCCTCTCTCCTCTCCTCTCCTCTCCTCTCCTCCCCTCTCCTCTCTCCTCTCCTCTCCTCTCCTCTCCTCTCCTCTCCTCTCCTCTCCTCTCCTCTCCTCTCCTCTCCTCTCCTCTCCTCTCCTCTCCTCTCCTCTCCTCTCCTCTCCTCTCCTCTCCTCTCCTCTCCTCTCCTCTCCTCTCCTCTCCTCTCCTCTCCTCTCCTCTCCTCTCCTCTCCTCTCCTCTCCTCTCCTCTCCTCTCCTCTCCTCTCCTCTCCTCTCCTCTCCTCTCCTCTCCTCTCCTGCAGTGCTTGTTATCCAGCCTCCTCTGAAGCCACTTTTACCTTTACTTTGGAGAAGCACAGTTCTCCAAATACAGGAGACACTTTGTCTCCCTATATTGCTTTTAAGGCTGGTATTACTCAGCACTGCATCTTTGATGTGTTTATCTGGACAGCATTTTTCTATGATAGGGAAGTGCTGCTATGGCCATTTGTCAAAAGGAGAAAATGCAGAGCCACATGAATTCTGGTCCAGCATGTGGTGGCTAGTCGGAAAGTGGGAGATAGCATAGGATGAATTCTTCACATGATAAGGTAAGAATGCAACACTTTCTCAAGAAAAGCTCTTTCCCAAGAGAGAGCTTTTACTGCAAGGCCAAAAAGGATCTTACTGACATTATGGTGTCTTTATCAATCTTGTATGCCTGATTCAGCATGCCAGCCTTTATAATAGCCTTTCCCAAGCATCTTGCCTTGCCCTGTCCCCTGAGGTGCCTAACCCATTTCTGTGTGGCTCAGTAAGCCCCAGCATCTGATACACTATCCCAGTCAGTGCAAAAGCTGAGTTGTGAATCCATCCCTAAGTGATTTATCCTGCATTAACCTGCCTAAATCTGCCAGAGCAAGGACCTGAACCCTGCTTCTGTGACAATGTCTGACTACTTGTGCTAGTCGTTCTCCTGGCTTCATCAAGAAGGAATGGAAAAGTGAAAATCAGAACACGCTACTCTTTGTTCTATTACCAAACGAAAGAAGGCAAAGAAAATAACTCTGACTAATCTCTGAATTCCAGAAAGGAACACTGAAGGACATAAATGAAATTAGTGTTTGCTTTCTAGATCAATTTTATTAAAATATATCCTTTCAAAGGGCACTTTTATGGAAAGGATAGCAACTGAGGGCAGGGAAAGAGAGCTGCATTATTTAAAACCCTTGAACCGATAGCTATTGGAAATAATGTCTTGTAAGCAACAATCAACTAAAGGGAAAATAAATACATTATTGAATGTGACTCAAAGAAGTACACAAGCTCAGCAATTGTTTTTGATTCTGGGTTAACTTCCCCCTTATCTGCCATCTCTACTGCAGATGCAGAACATTAACATTTAGGGCATTCAATTTTAATATATGAAACAAGTTCCCACAGATTAGACTGGCTCCTAGCTCTTTGTAAAAGAATAAAGGCCCTGACAAGTTTTAAGGGCCTGTCTCACTTTCAGATGAAACAACTTTTTGTTTCTTTACCATGCACATATCTTAGATTTGACTATCTGGTTGTTTTCTGATAGAATGCTTTTGCTTTTTACACTCACAGTTTTTTCCTCTTACTGAAGCTGAAGTTTCTGAGTCTTACCTTGTAAACCAGGGTGAAGAATAGTGTGTATGCAGGCACAGAGCACTTGGGGAGCTCTAAATCAGTGCTGCCTAGAGACATGACCTTAGACTACTACTGCAGTTGAAGGAAATTGACTTCCCATAAGCAAACATTTACAAATTGTGAAATATTCAGGTATAAGATAGGAGCCTAGTGAGAAGCTCATAGCTTCCACATTTTATTTCCATACTGCACTAAAATCCAGGAGCAAGCAAACCTCAAGCTAGCACTCTGAGGGAATGGCTCCACATGCTCCCTTAGCAGAACTCCCTGGAAACTGCTGGGAACAGAGCCTTATTAAGATGGTGTGCTGTACTCCTGCAGTGGTGTTTCTAGGAAAATGCAGCCACACAAGTTAAAAGCCATCTGGATGCATGAACATGAAATTCATAGATGTCAACTGCAGTGACTGCAACTCTGAGAACAAGATCATTTCTGTGATTGAATTCTTACAGCTGGTCGAATATCCTGCAACAAAATTATTTCACTTAATGACCTTCTGATTTCAACAATTTTGTATTTCTCTGAATTTCCAGATTTGGGACAGTACTAAATAATGCATTTCATAAAAGTGATCCAGAGAGCTACAGGACAGCTCTAATATCCATAGGATAATCTGAATAGACTCCTTTTAATTACAGGAAACAAACTCTGCAGAGGATTCTGCGCAGAGTGACTGTACATCTGAAGTGGCATTTCGTGCCTTAAGTGTCAGCTTTTTTCTTGCTTTGTGGCAGAATCTGAAATATTTTCTAAGACTGTACCGTGAGATTGGTTAGATGTTTTTTGAGTGAATTACAAAGACAATCTAGGGAGCCACACACCTCTAACTGAGTCTGGCAGTCTCAAATAGATTGCTTAGATTTAAGTTACCAGATCAGCAGATTAGTTTAGAGTGCCAGCCTAATTCAAATACATGTCCAAGCCTTGTTTTGCTTTATGGAAATCAGAACTGCTTATCCAGTTCCTCTGCAAATCTACTGCATAGCTTGCTCTTTTCATCTTTCATAATACTTGTCCAGTCAAAAGAACTGAAGAATCTGTGATTTAAACAAGGCTAGTAGAGCTTGGATTATTCACAGAATTCCCTGGTAAGATAGGAAGAATTAATGTCCTTGCTTTTTGCAAGAAAGGCTGGAACAGAGAATGGCTTTCTGAAGGTAACATAGCAATGGCAAAGAAGACTTTTGATTGCTAGTCCGGCATTTGGATCCTGTAGAGGGTTGGAACTAGATTATTTTTAAGGTCTCTTCCAACACAACTCATTCTGAATCTATGGTGACATACCATGGACTGCCTGTCAAGCAAAAGCTGAATAAAGGACATCTTATTATCCACATTTCTTAGAGGCAGAAGCATAACACTGTCCTGGTCCAAATAGGATGTATCCAAATAGCCCAGAGATTCAGCCTGCTCATCAGTCTCTAGGTCATGATGCTCAGGAGACAAGGAGCTGTGTGCTTAACCTAGTTTTGTAAGGATCTGAAAAGCACAGCTACCAGCAAATTTTTGGGCAATTTGGACAAAACATGAATGTCTTTTCATCTTATTCTCTATTGCTGACAGTAGAATTACAGCAGGGAAAAGAGGAACTCGGGCATAATAACAGCACAACCATGGCCAGTTGTAAGGTATTTCAAGTTATTTCTGAACTAGGTACTTTCAAGAACATTTAGTTTTGCCTGACTTGTCTATTTTGTTGCACAAGTTCCATTTTCATTATGAAGTGATAATAAGCTTGAAATTGCTCCTTCTCTAATCCAAGTCAAAAGCTCACCTCTTTGAACTAGGCATGGTGTTGAAAACAGTTTAAAGGCTTGGAAATGTGAGTGGAGTTCTCAGCTGCTCTGGCCATGTTGTGGATAATTAAATGTGTGACAGGAAGGAGAAATTTCCTTCCTTTAAAAGAATGAATCTTTCGCAATATTTGTGGTCATGAAATTTATTAAAGAATTTACTATTAAGGGTTATTTAGTGACTGTCTGGGGATGTGCCTCTTAGACTGCAATTAATATGGGTGAAGTAAATATGCAGATATAAAAGAGACCAGGCTCACCACCGGATGGATATATGGCAACAGTGTAACTTGTGACTGTACTATGAGGTGGTGTTGCCCAATAAGGCCCTTCTCACAAGGAAAACTATCCAAACAAAACCTTCTGTCTTTGTAGAGAGAAGACTGAAAGAAGGTTATTTCCTTCAGATTAATGTAAGAATCAAAACTAATACATAAGACTGTGTTAGGTGGCTCAAATGTTTTATATTGGAGCTGTTAACTTACAAAAATAGCACCAGGCAATAATACAGTGATTTTTTTTTTTTTTTTGTGTAATCTTCCAGCGCTACAGACAAAAGCTTAAAACCATTGGCAGCTTGAAATATGGTAGGTACATATATAGCAAGCTACTTTCTGCAAGGCAACCAGAACGAAAAGATGTTCTTCTTATAAGTAATCACCTTTGTTTTTCCAAAATGCATAAATCATATTCAGTTTGCTCTCAAGGCTTTAATATTTCCAAGCACATCTCCAGAAAACCTCTGGAGATCTAATTATTCCAGGATACCACAAAAAGAGAGTTATTACTTATTTGAACTGCTAAAATTGATAGCTGCAATATGATGACTCCTTTGTCCGTGCTATTCTGCTTCAGAAGAGTTTCTATTCTCTGTAGCAAACTGAGTTAGTTTTTTTTTTTTTTTTCGGACCCAAAGCAGAGAATAGTGTGATAACAGCTCTGTGCCCTCAACTCTTATCATTCTCTTCAGAGTGGCTTTTGAAAGCAAGTCTTGTCATAGCTGGATTTTTTCTCTGTTCCTACATGATTGCATTGTCAATCTGGGGATTGCTTGGGTTTTGGAGTTAAAGAACCTAAGAAGAATCTAGATATTTACCATGTATAAAATAACAGAAATTCTTAATTCTATGCAGTTTAGAGAAACTTGGAAAAATTTCCTCTGTTATGACTTTAAAAAAAAATTATGTTCTCTATACGTCTTTTTTACTTCCATAGTTCTGCCCCAGACTGGCTCCATCATCATCATAAAACCTCTCTGTGATCTTTGAAATTGTTTGCATATTAATTTTCTCTCATGACTTGCAATGGCCCTTAGCACAATAAATGTGGTTGACCTTTTTGAGTGGTGGACATGTGCTTACTGGGGACTAATGTATGGACTTCATGGTACAGATTCCATTCTTATAGTAAAATGTAGTTTATCATAAAGAGGAACACTGGATTCTCATGGCCTCACCCAACATAAATCAGCAGATGAACCACAGACCTAAATACAAAGGAAGGAATAGGAAGTACCCTGTTGTGGAGCAAGATAGTTCACACACTTACCTAGACCAACATTTCTCCCTGTAAATTGCATCTTAACAGTGGCTAGATTTGAGACCCATTCAGTAGAGAAGCAAAGACATTAATTACAAAGACACAGAATCATAGAATGATTTGGGTTGGAACGGACCTCTTCAAGTCATCTTGTCTAACCTGCCTTCCAGGGCAGGGACTTCATCAGCTAGACTGGGTTGCTCAGAACCAAATCCAATTTAGCCTTGAATGTTTCCAGGGATGGAGCATCCACCATGTCTGGGCGACTTGTTCCAGTGTTTCACCATCCTTGTCAGAAAAAATTATTTCTTATCTCTAGTGTAAATCTACCTTCTTTTAGTTTAAAACCACTACCTCTTAAAACCACTACCCCTAGGACAACAGGCTTTCATGACAGATTTGTCCCCATCTTTGTTATAAGCACCCTTAAGTACTGAAAAGCTGCAATCTCAGCCCAGAGTTCAAGCAATGCTTAAGGCAGTCTGGGATATGCTGCTATTCCTCTGCTGTTACTTCTGCTGATTACTAGTGGAACATCTTTTAAATATTAATGCTTAAAGAATGTGTCAAGACCAGAAAAGTAAAACACAAATATACACCCTAAAAGTTCTTATGTACCTTACATAAAGTGTTTAAAAGAAATTAAACAATCAAATGTAGCATTTTCGCTTCCAGACTACTAGAAATAGGTTAAACCAGAACCAAACTGTTTACATTTCAAACATCCAAAAGTTCCCCAGAGTTGTCAATGATGACACAAGCTTTCCTAATAGGTGGGTACAATCAACACAATAGCCACTGAATTGTTGTGTTCAAATCAATATTTCACATGCCAGCTCTCCAAATCCTGCATGAACTGAAATTATCTGAGACATCTCAAATTGATCTACAGTACCAATGTACTTTCAGCCTTTGTAATTTGAAAGTCTGGGTGCCCTTTCTGATTTTTATCTCACCATTCCATGCACTCAGGAAATCTGTACCAAGGCAAAGAATTGAACCTCAGAACAGCTCATTCAGCACTTTGACCACTGATATTTCCTTCCTCCCCAGACAAGTGATTTTTTTGAAAAGGCTATTGAGAATGAGAGCTTATAACAGTGAACATTGTACAAGCACTACAATAGACTGACTTCATTTCTGGAATCTAAGGCAATGAAGCTATTGTCTCAAATCAGCATTTCTCAGGCAAAGTGGTTATATAAATATTTAGAGATAATATTGAATGTTAAGAATGACGAAAAACATCCTCATATCATTCACAAGACGTAGCTTTTATGCCTTGCCTGAGGTCATCCTCCTCCCCAGACTATTGTGCAGTAACCTGTTGACTGGGTACATACTTTACTGCTGGCCTATCATATCCCAGCAGCCGCATTTCAAAATGTTGCAATAAAAGACCTAAAATAAATAGAAATGTATACTATATATTTACAAATCTATCTTTAACCAATACCACCAAGAGAGGAGCTTTTCAAGGTGCGCATTTAGACCAAATGATCTATTTTAGGAGCTGATTTCTCTGTCCTTAGAAATGTTTGAGAAGAAATGGAAACATTACCTTGGCTGATGTTTCAAACCAGCCCACGAACCCATTCTCTTTGCAGAACTGATCCATCTTGATGCCGTTGTTCATAAGAACATCTATTCCCTGGTCACATTTGTTTGCTAATAGGACTGCTGGCACAGGTTTGCCATTTGGAAGAACCAACTTAGAGTCCAAATCCTCTTTCCATTTTGTCACTGCTTCAAACGTCGCAGGTCTTGTAACATCAAAGACAATAAACGCCCCCATAGCCTCTCTGTAATACACCCTGGTCATGTTTCCAAATCTTTCCTGTCCTGTAATGAAGAAAGTAGGAGGGGAAAAAAGCATTACCTTGTAAAAATTAGGGCTTCCAGTTTAGGTTAGTATTTCACACAGCAGGTTTTCTAAGATAACATTCCTGAAGGCAGGACTTCATTTTATGAATCCCTGGGAAACTACTCTTTGCCTAAATAAGTACCATGCTAGAATAATTTGTATGAAGATGCAGGAGAGTATTGCATGAAAAAAGAATTTTCAAGCCAACACCCAAGGAAATTTAATGAAGTTCATTACAAGTGGATAATAAGTGCAGTAAGTGAATAATAAGTGTATGGTCTTATTAGGCTGCAGATTTCTCAGTCTGTGGACAGTACCAAGAGTCTTTGGGTACATTACAGGACTTTCAAAAAAAGTCATAAAAAATATAGGTACCAGACTGGAAACTCCTTGGTACTATGGTATTTTGTCTAAAACATCTACCACAACTGAACTCCTCACGCATGAAAGAGGATCCTACATATTCTCATGCAAATTATAATAACCAGCAGTACCATAATATAGTTCTGGAGCCATACCAGCCACCAGAGTAATTACAAGTTTATTTTTATTTTTAAAGCACAGAGGTGAGGAAGGTGAATTTAAAACCTTACAAACATGGAAAGTTCTCTAAGAAATAGCACATCAGTAGCAATATGAAGAGCTGCATTGCTCCAGTGAAAAGATCTGTGAGGAGAGTTTCATACTTGATCTGTTCAGAAGCATCATGGTTTTATTTGCTGATATTCAAAGTGCTTTCTGGGAAAGGACAGAATTTTTTGGGAGTTAACAGTACATTAGTATAGTCAAACAGAGACGTTTGTAAATATCTATCATTTTATATGACTAAAAGTATGAACAAATTAACACATGACATCAGGATATGGTATATTGATCAGCTGTGGGTTTGTTAATATATCTGCTGTTTTCATGGGAACTCTGAAAAAATATATTACACAAAACTTTTCTTGAAAATAAAAAATAGATTTTATACTAATGTCTGCAGCAGAGCTGTGATCCAAAGAAGAAACATTTCACAACAATAGCAGTTTTTAAGCAAGACAACTCCTGTACGTGCTTCCATAGCTGGGAAATGTGCTACGGAAATAGAAGCATTGAATGCAAACCTGTTTCTAGCCTTATTTTCTCAACGTGAGCAATTTTGAGTAGGTTAGGAAGACAAGAAGATTGGCAGTCTGCCCCTGACCCCAGGAAGGTTATCTGTGGAGAATTTGTCTGATGGAAATTTTGCTGTCAAATATAAGGGAGGGCTGAGAAGGGAAAAGTACCAATTGCTGGGCTTCTAGACCATGCACTTTCACTTAATGGAAATAGCAATGAACCCATTTAGGGGGTCAACACTATCAGTTTGTGATGTTTATCTTTGGTTTTAAGCACTGTGGCAGCAAGGAGACAGTCCTTCACATGATACAGAAACCAAAGAAGAAGCTTGTCTTCTCCAAATTCATGTCAAATTTTTTTATCTTAAAGAAACACTGTGTTCTATTGATAAAGCAAGATAGAAATAGATTATTTCTGGGAAAGAAGAGGTCATATTCAAAATTTCTTTCATCTATATTTTTATTCAAATGTCTTATGATTCCTGTCAGTGGGCTAATCAGATGAATGGCTAAGTCATGTGCTATTCAATAATCTCCTTGTTGAGAAATTCTTTTTTCATCTGCAAGAAGGTGCCTTCCACCAAAAGCCAAGGTCTGATTAGAAACATGGCACTGAGGTAAGCAGCAACATATTCAAATAGTTTCTGATGGATATTGTATTTCATTGATACTTTATACTTCTCATACAAAGTTCTTGAGATGCTTACACTGTGGGTGATACAAGAGCACTTCAACTCAGGCCCCACACATATTTATTAGGACACAGATCGTTGAGATAGGTGGGACAGTGTCACAGAACATCAACTAAATTATTCATTTGCAGCATGAAATAATTCACCATGAAGGAAGTTACTAAAGGAATAAAATGCTCCTAAATTGTGATCTTCTGCCTTGTGGTGGCCCACAAATTTCCGACAAATTGTATGACACTGATTCTTCCTCTGGCTTCCAGCTGCTTTTTCAGATACACGGGATTTTCACTGCACAGAAAAGCCAGTATGTTTGTAAAAGCAGCATTTTGCAGAAAGACGGGGATAACCAATTTCCATCACCAACCACTTCAAAGAAAGAGAAAGAATGGAGCTGCATGATTAACTGTCTAAACTATTTTTGAAGTGGTCTTTTTCTCCATCAGTTATAATTAATGTATCAATATACTTGACAGAAAGGCGTTAGGCCAGTTTGAATGGAAAAAGAGGTGCTTTATAAATCAGAGTTTTAGTTTTATGACCTTTGCATAATGACTTTTATTTCATTTAAACTGTGGAAAAAGTGATCTCTAGTATTTGCATTGAGCTTGGAGAACTAAATAATATGTCTAAGGTTGCAGAAGTACGCTTTTTCTCCACAGATTCTTGCTTACGTGGACAAAATCCTATATTAATAGATGAGGTTCCTAAAACCTTTTTGTTTAGCAGAATTGCTTGTAATAATAGGCACTGCTTGATGTATTAAAGATGTCAAAATCTTGCCTTAGGTTTTCAGCAATCTTAGGCAGGAATTAGGCTAGAAAATAGATCAACCATTAGGTATTCAGTTGTATCTCACAGGCAGCCTTGAACATTAGAATCTGCTTTACTGCAACACCGACTGGGAAAGATTGGTTTTGCTTTTTACTGGAAGGGTCAGAAGCTTGGGAAATATTTGATCTGGCCCATAGTACTTTACTGCATCCCTTACAAGACCACTGGCATTTGGCATCTAACCCCAAAATTCCAATGGCCTTTGCCCACTGAGATGGTCCTTTATGCTGGGATTATCAGCCCTAGATTTAAAAAATTAACTAAATTAACTGGGAGTACTGAATGTTAGGATCCCTTTGTAGTTGGAGACTGAGAAGAAATGTCTGATTGTTAATTTAGATGAATCTTACTCTACTTGGAAGCGAACCCAGTGAGAACAAGGTGATAAAGCAGCAAGATTTCTACTAAAGGGAAGCATTCCCTGTCTGAAGGGCAGCTGCCTGCACATGTATCCTAATCTCAGTGGCACCTCTGCAGCAGGCAAAGCTATCAGTTCATGGGTTTAAAGCAACCATCAGCTGGACTTTCATAGCTTATAAAAATTTACCCCAAATAAATTTGTACAGTAATCTACAATTTTCACTAACCACTATCATCTCTAATAAAGGTACAAAAAGTAATGATAAAGTGCTGAAACTCAGATAATTTCCACAATCTTGACCACAGCATCTGAAATGTGGCACAAAAATTTAAATTAAAAACTGATTGAAATTGCCCAGTGCTGAATTTTATCATGCATTCTACTTCTTGCCACTGTCTTAAGAGAAAATGCTTTTGGGAGCCACCTTGCTTTACAGACAGCCTTTAGCCAACACTGAGAAGCTGGAAACTGTGGAGAGGATTTAAACATCTTTTACCTTTCACTTCAAAATATCTTTCAGAATATTCACACTTGACTTCAAATAATTGTCTTTATGGACTGAAGCTTAAGCAACCCTTGAGCTGATGTTCACCACCCCAGAATGAGGAAAAGCAGGCTGTCAGCAGGATCTGGCCCACAGATTCCAGCACCAATCTCTACGGAAATAAAACCCTCACAGCAAGAGACTTATTTATGTTTGCAGAACAGTAATTTCAAGGTAACTTAGCCTAGAAATCACCATGACTATCTTATTTATGCATATGTGCTGCAATGCTTAGCAGCTGCCCAAAGCCTGAAATGCAGAGGACGTGCTGTGCCTGGCATTAGTGAACAGGTTTCCGCTTACTCCCCCTGCAGCATAACAATCCTAAAAACTTTACAACTGCAGATACTTGTCTATATCTGTGGGAAGACTGCTGCTTCTGAAGGTGAAAGTGACTGGGAAAGGAAATGGAACTGGTCTTTCCCCAGAGCATTGGTCCAACTATTTATGAGATGAGAACCAGATTTTTAAACACAAACCAATATCTTTTTAGTAGCAGTAAATAACCCAGCCCACTCAAATGCAGAAGGAGTGATAAAGAGGATGCTGACATGGCTGTGGAAAAGGAGCAGGGAGCAGGCTCTGATGTGCTGCTCTCTGCTCTCTGATGTTCAAAGCTCCTCCCTGCAGCAAATCTATGGATAAAGCTGGTCTTCAGAGAAATCTCTGGGCTGTTTGGGCACAAAACATAGACAGTAGCACAGAGAGCAGCCTTGCAGAGAAGGGAATAGCAAATACACCCAGATCTGCTGTCTGCAACAGCTGTTTTCTTCAGAAGCGGTGTGCCAGCCTGCATCTACAGGGTCAACCCCATCCACAGTAACCTTGTGCAAAATATGATTCAGAGTTTCTTTAAAGCTTTTATTCTAACAATTTGCTAACGATTTTAAAAGATATGCACACAAAGGCAGCAGAAAAGATAAAAAGATAAAGACAGAAACTGATTGAGGAGCAAGATTTAATGTTGTATGACACAGCAGTAGAGGTGATGGCACACTTTAACAGGAACACCAAAATTAATAATTTGTGACATAAGGTGAAACAAAATGGAATTGTTGTGAAGAAATTAAAGAAAAGGAAAATTTTATCATGTATATCTCCTCCCACACTCAATACTAAACATTCAATCACCTCAAGCTTAGGCACTTCACTGAATCAGACATAAGTTCATAGATTTTAATGACAGCATGTTGTTACAAACACCATAACATCATATAGCATTAAGGTTAATCCTACTGTTCCTGCCTAACACCCACAGTTTCAGGAATAGAGTATGTGTTAAAATCACTGCCTTAAAGTAACAACGTGTGATGCAGAGCCTACATTATCCCTGAATTAATTTTTGTAATACTTAGTTATCCTTGGTTTTTTTGGCATTTCTCTATCATCTAAATAAATGCAATTTCAGCATTTAGCTGTTAAATTGTATTACAGTTTTGTTTACAAAATTAAAAAACACCAAAAAATATTAATTACATTTAATTAGATGGCACCAGATGAACCAAATTTACTTTTTCTTCTTATGTGAGGTAAGGGTAAAGCAGGCCAAACTGCTTGGTCCTACCACAGTTGGAATATCACTTCTCAGATGAAGTCACCAAGTACATAAACCCTACTAATAATGTAGATAAGCTTGACACTAGTTTTACTCACAATATTTTAAAGAAAATTATTTCTAGATTGTTAAACAATTTACTACCCATGAAAAGCAAGAAGGAGTACACATATGCTTAGTATGGGGTTCACTGCCTGTATAATGGAGAGGGAAGAGGATATAAGAGCTAAAATAATACCTGATATGTGTATATATATACATATATAAATATGTATTCATATATAATTACTGATATAAAATATTGTCTATGTGTTTGCAGAATCTGCTTCAATTCAAGGTGTTCTGCATGCTAAGCCAGCATCTTTCAGCTTGGTCAGAGACTGAAATTTTATTTTTACCCCAAAAGATAAAACTGACCTGATAACAGAGAGTCCATCAAAAGAGAAAGGTTCTTAGACCAGAGATTTTATTTTCCTCCCTCTTCTCATTGCCCATTTGTATTTTGCAAATGATGTTACATGACCAGCCACAGTCAGGAGAAACCAATTCCATTCTCTCCGTATTTCCAATCAGTTTTACTTCTCTTTCATTTTTGAACCTATTTTTCTCTCACCAGCCACATGCCTTATGCGTGATAACTTTTATGCCTGCACCACGATCACCTAAATTCAGCGTGTTGCTTGCAGAACTTGCTCTCTATGTACAGCCAGCAACAGCTAAAGCTCCTTAATCAGAAGTCATTAAAGCTAAGACAGCAGCTCTTTTTATTACTGACCACTGTCTTGACCTTCACAATGATGTTTTGAATTGGACAATTCATATGAAATTTAGTACTGTGCTGTAATTCTCTCTGTCATGTGTGATAACTCAGAAAGCATGCTAGTCATTCAGTACTACAACTAGGTGTAATTGCTTTTGCAGCCTGACTGAAAGCTACATCATATGATCTGCCAGCACATGATTAGTAGTGTAATAAATCTCTGAAACAAGGCATGCAAAATACATTCTTTAAGGCCTTGATACATTCAGAATTTACTATTAAAAGCTTTTTTCTCATGCAGAAATGTTTTTCTGGCAGTGTATGTATTTGTTGTTACAATCAGCCACTGGTGAACAGTAAAAGAAATGTTTTCCCCATTATTCTATCTTTTAATAAAGAAAACTGAACATATATGTATTTAAAACCATAAAACCACAAGACTGTATTAGCATGTGGAAAAGCAGTGTTTATATGTTTTACATAAAGCAGTGTTGTTGCATAAGTTTTAGTACCTCAGTGCCAAATTCAGAGCTCAGACATGAGACAGCTCAGTGCAGCAGAAAAGCACTCCCTCCACTGATAAGAATGTCAAGAATTTTTTCATTTCACCAGTTTTACCCGGTGCTGTTCCAGACTAGATCAATGAGCCTGAGTGGGCTCACAACTCAGGCCACAGGCTGGTGCAGCTGTCTAACAGCTAATATGATGTTCACCTTTATTCCCTATTTAATGAAAGTAATTTCTTAATTTAATTGAGTTTTAAATTCCGTCCTTTATGCTGTAATCTATTGTTACAGATGTATTTGATTCCTGCATTCACTAAATGAAAAATGATTACTTACAACATGGGATATATGCTGTCAAGATAAACTTATTTTATGGACAGAAACAAAAATGATTGATTTTCAGAAAGGGGGTGGCAAAAAAAAGTTGTGTGTTTAATTTGAATCCAAATCAAAAATGTCTGAAGTACTGACAGCAACAATGTCAAATTCTGTGGGTTTTAATGATGTAAGCATGTGGGGATATCTGGACTACCTTACTCTTTTTCTCCTTTCAGAGGGTAAATCGTCTTTTGTTTTGCTTGATGTTGGAACAAGGGTATTTAAATATGAGTAATTATATTTTTAACAACCAGAATGATTACCAAATAGAAAAATTCTCTTCCCAAAACACATAAGAAGTTGCTTTCATTGGACTGAAGGAGGGCAGGTATGAGAGAGAGGAAGAAGGAAGGTATTTGATAAACTAACACAGATATACATTATCTTGATTTTTTAAACTATAAAAGAAAGTTTAATCATCTTACTGAATGCCTCATCTATTCCACCAAATTAAAAAGATTTAACACAACATTCTTGTTATTCTTCCTCCTGTCATGAAGATCTTTTAGTCCAAGGAGGCAAAACTGAACATTGCCAGCTGCAGGGAAACAACTGGGGCATTTGGAGAGAGGTGCCTGAGTCCCTGAAGATGTCCAAGGGCTGGGGAGAAAAATCAGCTAGCACAGGTTCCACTCTGATGCTCTGACTTCCCTAGTTTCGGAGTCTGTTGATTTTAAGGAATGTCCAAAATGTCAAGCTGTCCTTAAAGTTTTCAGTTTTCAGATCAGTACAAATGAATTGGGGTCTATATTTTGTATTGTTTTTTTGATAGATTTATTGGGCAAAGGGCTCTCCTCTTTACTTACCCGCAATATCCCAGAGCTGCAGCCGTACCACAGTCTCAGCATCCCAGTTCAGCACCTTCAAAGCAAAGTCCACCCCGATGGTGGCCCGGTAGTGGGGGGAGAAGTTCTGGTGGACATAACGCTTGATGATGCTGGTTTTTCCCACTCCCAGGTCCCCGATCACCAGCAGCTTGTAGAGGTGCTCCTTCTGGCTGTGCTTCTGCATCCTTCCTGTGGCTGCGGCTGCTCCCTGCAAACTGATTGCATGCTCTGCCCGAGGAATCCTGCCAGCCAGAGGGGAAGAGAGGGGGTGAGGAACTGGGGAGGGAAGGAAGGAAAGCAAGGTAGGTGGAGGCTCTTTCCCTTCCTACGGAAGCAGGATCACCAGGTCCAGCAGACAGCCCTGCTGGGAGATGAAGTAAGGAGGGACTGGGGGAAGGAAGTCTCCCAGAAAGTTTTGTGCGTATGTGTATAAAGGTCAGCACGAGCTGTGTCTGGGATTAGTGTGGCTGCTAAAGACTTTGCAGGAAAATTCATGCAACAGTCCTGTATGCTGTTTGGCTCCTTGCTGAAAGGACAGTGTTTCTGTTGTGTACTAGTTTTACACACAGTACATTTTGAATCACTGCCTTGGTGATAATGTATCACCCAATGCTTGTTTCCAGATGTCTTTAAGATGCCAGTCACTGAAAAAAAAAACAAAAAAAAAAAAAACAAAAACAAAAAAAAAAACAAAAAAAAAAAAAAAAAACAAACCCTGAAAATTCCCTTCAGAGGCTTCATTTTTTCACTAAAGTGCAAAAATTAAATCAGTGTGACTTCAGCTTTGGATGAAATTTGGTTCTAATCTGTGTAAGTTAGTGTGAATGCAGTTACATCAGTAGAAGTGGCAGTTATAGCAATATACAGCAGCTCTACTTGTGTCCTTACTAGGAGGGCTGTACAAATTTAATTACAGCAGATACATATTTTTAAATTTTGTTACCATAATTGTAATTGTCTCTCTATACCTATAAGCATGATCCCATCTGAATGCAGCATGCAGCTTGTGCTTTGTTTTTTTCATACAACTGGACTATAAAATGCAAAAAATCCAGGTTTATCTCGTGACTCTGATAATCAGAAGTTATGAAAGCATAACAGCATTTGAGCATATGAATGCCAGAGTCTCAACAGTCATCTGTTTTCCAAAACAAGTGATACCAAACTTGCAAACAACTGAACCCATTTGAGTATATCAATCCACTGACGTGCCTGTCCCTTAATTTTGACTTTTACCTAGGCAGTTTAGCTGGAAAACTCTACCCATTACCTAGAGGTGTTTGATTCTTTTAACAGCTTTGATAGAAAACCTATAGAATTTTAATATTGTGTACAACTTATCAGTGAATAATTTTTATATTTATTGATGTTCTTGAAAATGAAAACATATTTTTTACTTATTGTAATATTATTTGATGGAGTTCTTATCCAAGCGTGGACTGAAATGGCATTAGAATTTTTTCATCTATCCAAAAAGCTGGATTTTAGTAGACAAAGAATCCAGAACATTCATATTATGCATTCTTTTATAATCGGTCCTTAAACTCAAATTTTAATTTTGTGTTTGTGTGTGTATATATACAAACACACAAAGTGGAAATAGGTAACTTGAGACGAAAAATGTCTTATTTTCCTAGAACCTTTTTTAATAAGAGGATTTTTTTTTTCAGTAAGAAAAATTGTCTTTCCAAAAACAAATTGTCATTTGTATCCCATTTGGAGACAAATTTTAAAGGGCTTTGCCTTGTTAGGTATGGACAACAACTTGACAGGCCAACCAGTTTGATCAGTTAGTAAATTTGCATGATTTGAGCTTATTATTGTTATTATTAGTAGTGTGTGCTATTTCAATTCTTGCCTTTACAGCACCTCTGTTTCCTGAGAGGATCCAATACTTGAGTACTTCTAAGCATTCACCATTACCCTCTAAAGTTGAGGATTTCCCCTTTTAGAGCTTAAACAAAGAACAGGCTGAGAGGATTTAGCAACTTCAGAAATAATGAAATTGGTGTTTTGGATAAGGTTTAAATTATATCTGATGTTTCATCCTTCTTTGATGATGGCCATTGCTCAGAGAACAGTGCTTGGAAGGTCCCTGAAAGCAGATGTTTGGTAACTGGAGGTCTTAGGCTATTTGTAAGTGTAGTTAGAGGCTGGCCTATACCCAGAAGCATGAGGCTTTATCTCTTTTCCAAAGTTTTTGTTAGAATTAGCTATAATAGCACTGGATAATCGTGTTACTTGTTTAAATCTCCAATTCTTCTCTGAATGTGGCTAAATTCTTGGCCCCAGCAGTACCCTGGTACAATGATCTCCTCACAACCTTAATCAAGGTCACCCTGGGCTGGCAGTAGGGCTACCAGTGAGATGTTCAGTGAGGTGTTCAGTTGTGGGGTGAGCATGGAGGAGGGATTGTTGCAGTTAGATGGATGATTTGCTGACCTAAAGGGAAATATGGACTGAAGCATCTTGCTGAGTGAAAGCTGTACCCAGACCTCCCAACTTTTATAGGCACCATCTGCTAAAATGCTCCTGAAATGTCCTGCCTTGCTCCACCTTTTTGGAACCATGTATCTGTACTGGTTTGGCCTCCTTGCCATCTGAAGGCACTGGGGTGGGGAGGTGTGGACCTATCATTAATTTGCAGCCCTGCTGCAGCACTGTCATAGGAGAAGGCAGATGATTTGGGCTGGTTATGGCTTAGAGGATCACTGCAAGATTTGGATGATGCCAGCTGATCCCTTCATGCACACAAACAGGTGCCTGCTGCAATTGTTTGCAACCTGCAAACAGGTGATTGCTGCAACTCAACAATCTCCTGCCGGCAGAGATGGCCAGGGAAGCACACTGAGCCTGGAGATGATGCAATGAAATCTGTCTTAGCTGAGACCATACTTAAGGACAGGTAATATAAACCATACCAGCTTGCATTTGCCACCCACAGGTAGGTGGTTAGCTGGACTCAGCTGACACCAAGTAACTTGTTTGGCTGGGTGAACCAGATGTTGCCCCTGAGCCCTTACTCTGCTGCTGTCCAGGCAATAAGAACATGAAAGCATGCCAGCAATCTGGTTGAGATTTCTGTGTTTATATTTCATTTATCTGTATTCTCTGGTATATGTATATTTTAAACTTTATAAAATAATTGCAAAAAAAAAAAATTGAAATTCCATGTGACATTATGTATATCTATGCTGTTTTATTTTTGTATTTTCTGCCTATCCATTATTGTATTTTAATACTACATTAATATTAATAGAGTCTATTAAAATTCTATTTTAATTGGCAGAATTTATGATAAATCTATACATCTCAGTTGTAAATAATAACATTTTTAAAAATTCCATCGAATTAAGGTATTACAGGCTGTGTTGTGCTCTAGATAAAAATTAAACACATTTTACAGTGATAATTTTCAGAAATTCCTCACAATTTCTCTGTCATTAGTAGAGACCTTTTTCTCTGAGAGAAGAGATAAAATCGAAGATGCAATTACATTGACAATAATCAAGGAAAGCATAACTGCATCCTGGATTCTTCCACTCATGGCATACACCACAGCAAAGTATGTCAACCTTGAGCACCAGATTTGTTAACAACATACCTTTTAAAATGACAATATTGTCTAAGATAATGAAACTACAAGGCAATAGTTTTTGCAAAAAAAAAAAAGACATTCACAGAATCATGGGAGATGCTGAGTCAGAAGGGACCCACAAGGATCATTGAGTCCAACTCCTGGCCCTGCACAGGACATCCCCAAGAGTCACACCATGTGCCTGAGAGTATTGTCCAAATGCTTCTTGAACCCTGTCAGGATGGTGCTGTGACCACTTCCCTCAGGAGCCTGTTCAGTGCCCAACCACCCTCTGGGTGAAGAACCTTTTCCTAATATGCAGCCTAAACTTTCCTTGACACAACTTCAGGCCATTCTCTCCAGTCCTGTCGCTAGTCACCAGAGAGAAATCAGTACTTGCCCTAACTCTTTCCCTCACAAGGAAGTTGCAGACTGCGTTGAGGTCTCCCCAGTCTCTTCTCCAGGCTGAACAGAACAAGTGACCTCAGCTGCTCCTCATATGGCTTCCCCTCAAGGCCCTGCACCATCTTTGCTGCCCTCTTTTGGATAGTCTCTAATAGTTTTATATATTTTCTTATATTTTCATGACCAAAATTCAGATTATTAGAAATGTATGTATTCAAAGATTTCCATATAAAATTATGTAGAGTTTTCACAGCTATTAATGTTATACCTAGCAGCTTTGAATGTCTTGAAGGGAGTGACCTACACCATCATATTCATCTTACCTAATATGATATAAATGACAGCATAATCCAGAGACATGCTAATACACATCTGTGTGTATGCATATATATATACACACATATACATACAAATCAATATCACAGACCATAAGATAATTTTGTATCCTACTTCAAAAAAATACAAAACACTGACATTCTGCACAGAGTTTTTTGCCAGACCTTTGTATTCCAATTAACTCTGGGGTTAATTAACTCTGGAATAAATACAGAGTTGTTAGCTACACAGTTAACTGGTGCATGAATTGTGTTAAGAGTGAGAGTTTGTGGCTCTCTCAGGATTGCAACTCTTAGTCTGATAAAGTGACCGAGTTTTACTAGTTATTGCATATTCCACCATAGCTTCCATATCCATCAGCCCTGTGTGAACACAGACAATGCTCAGATGCATGTTTCTACTCCAACAAGCTCAGAAATGAATAATTTGATATAATTCCCTCTCTCAAGGATATTTTTTATATAGATTATACAGCCTAATAAAATCCAAGTTAAAGTCTATCCTTTGGAGTCTGCAGCAAAAATCTTAGATGGACTGCAGTGCATTTTACACCAAGTGTATTTGAACAGTCACCTGGGAATACATGAACACAGTGCAACTCAAAAAGCAATAAAGCAAGGACCAGAATGTCTGCCAAAGATAAAAATCTAATAACAGGGGGGTCAGTAATACTCTGGGAAAAGTAAAACGGCTTGTCCCCGAGGCCAGACAGCAGTGAAAGCATCATACAGCACAGATTTAGTTTGAAATGTGCCAGTTCCAAAGGAAATTTGTTGTACCTCAGATTCAATAAATGAAGTGTAAGAGCACTCACTGAGGCTGCAGATGGAAGCATTACACTCATTGCAGGAATGCTGCTATGGAGCTGCACAAAAGCCTGGACCAAACTGACAGTGCAGCAGTTTTAACACTTTTCAGGCACTGAAGAGTACTTGTGTGATGAGAGTCAGTTACAGTGCTACACACGGGCACGTCTAAGTCAAGCTAGAATAGTTCTGATAATCAATAACCTGCATTATGCCCCTCTCATGAGGGTCAATTTTAAACCCCCACAGGAGGAATTTAGTGAATAGCCTACCCTATCCTCCACAGAGAAAATCTTTAAGAACAGGCTGAATCACATTAGTGAAACTTTTGTCCAATTCATGTAGATTTAAGATTATCAATATTTAAGATTATCAATATTTTTTTTAAGATTATCAATATTTAATGGTGCTCATGCAGAAGTACCAACATCATGTGGTAAAATTAATATGCATTGGCTTATATAATTGTAACTGTAAATTGAAACTATGGAACAAAACAAAAGATGCTACCTTTACCTGATAAAAGCTCATCAGGAGTTTCTTTTGTATTCATTGTCATTTCAAATATCACAAAGGCACTGAGGCAGGAAAGTACTTCTGGAGATTACTGAACCCAATACCCTCCTCAAAGCAGGGCAGGTAAAAACAGGCATAAAGACTTCACAATCTCTGGGCAATGTGTTTCAGTGTTTGACCACACAAACAATGAAAAGCATTTTCTTAATATTTAAGTGGAATTTTAGGGTTTTTTTCTGTATTCTTTACAGATTCTTTAAGATCTCCATGAGCCTTCTCTACTCCAGATGAACTGTCCCAGCTCTCTTGTCTCTCCTTGGTGGTCCAAATTCTTAATAATCTTTGTATTCCTTTGCTGGACTCAGTTATCCTCAATTGTTTTACTGGGGAGCCCAGAACTGGACAGAGCACTCATCATCCACTGTTCTCCCTTTATTCACACTCAGTGTGAATTCATCATAGGTGGCCATCTGTTTGGTAAGGTATGATATATCCTTGATAAACCTACACTGACTACTCCAAGTCACATTCACATCTTTCCTGTGTTTTGAAACTACTCCCAGGAGGATTTGCTCCATCATCTTTCCTGTGATGAAGGTGATGCTTACCAGCCTGTAGTTCCATGGATTCTCCTTCTTTCTCTTCCTGAAGATACCAGGAGATACCTGGCATCTGAAGATACCCCCTACCTGGGCTGAACATACATTAGTCCATTGAATCTGAGTTTTGCGGGACCCTGTGATCGAAAAGACAGGAAGAGGACCAATGGGATGCTGTTGGAATCCACGGAGTGGTGACATTTTTCTATTTAATCTGTCTCTCTGACACTCTCTTTCCCTTCTCATCTTTTTTTATACTTCTTTCTTTCTCTGCCTCACATTTACTGTTAAATAGAATTAATACTATTCATTTCAGCATATGGTTTTATTTGCACCATAATTTGGGCAGAGGCATCTCTCTAATAATTCTGATAATCAGATCTTACCAAGGCTCAGACACTGTATATATATCCATCCCCAGTCACCTGTCCCTTCCATCTCTTTTCTATATTTCTTTTTTATTTTTGAGTTTAGTCAGAAGCTCCTTATGCATCCTTGCAGGCCTCCTGCTGCCTTTGCTTGATTTGCTACATGTGGAGACGGACCATTCTTGAACTTGGAGGAGGTTATTCTTGAAAATCAGTTGGCTCTCCTTGATGCGTCTTCAGTCCAGGGCCTTCCAGAAGATTTTTCCAAGCAGGAACACGCTGGAATCTGTTCTCCTGAAATCAAGGCTTGAACCTTGACTTTTGCTTTTTTCCCTCTTCTCAGAATCCTGAACTCCACTCTCTCAGGATTGCCAGCCAAAGCTGCCCCCAGTTATCACACATCTGTACAGTACTGCCTTGTTTGTAAGTATGTGGTAAGTATGTATGTGGTAAGTCTGGAAGTATGTGGTCCAGCAGAGCATCTTCCCTCATCAGCCAATTCATCTGTACAGGAGGGCGTCACCAACACACTCCAGAAATGTGACACAATAAAGGTGTTTATAAAGACAGTGCTGGGCTTGGGTTCCTTCCACCTTTTACTAGTTGTTATTTAGCCTGCTATCAGAGTAGCGCTTCAGGGCTCAGCAAGAAAGGCTCTTGTGTGCTGAATACTGCTCCAACCCTGGATGGTGGCCAGGCCTGCTCCTGGAAGCCTTATCTGAGCAGGAAAGACAATTAGAGATAAGGAGGATAAGTAACACTGTGTGGATCTCAGTTCATCTGGTGAAAGGTTTCCAGACTGGGATTTTTGTCAATGTTCTCAGCTACAAGAAAATAAAAAAACTCCAATCCTTTCTGTTTGTGTATATATGCATACACAGAATATATTTCTTCTATATACATATAAAAGGAATGTCAGGGCTGAAGCTTTGCATTTTTCTCAAGTCTTCCCATTTTGTAGCTTTTTTATGAATACATTTCAAAATAAGAAAAAATCCCTAAGTAATTCAGAAATACCAGGAAGGTTTAGTTTTCTCACATTTTTTGAACACTTTTATCCTGGTTTTAGAACTCTTTTCAAACAAAAAAAAGAAAAAATACCCAAACAAACAAACAAACAAAAAAAAACCCAAACAACCCTCCCATTCTGGAAAT
Source organism: Vidua macroura (assembly GCF_024509145.1). Taxonomy (NCBI): domain Eukaryota; kingdom Metazoa; phylum Chordata; class Aves; order Passeriformes; family Viduidae; genus Vidua; species Vidua macroura. The sequence goes on from NC_071572.1 coordinate 80,916,275, forward strand.
TATCTTAGCAGTGAGACAGCTGCCTTCTCAACTGGTCACCAGACTCCCAGCAATGATTTTTTTACCTGATACAGAACAGAAGAGGCTGATCACCTCTCCTGGTAGAGACAGAATTTCTTTTCTTTGTGGAAGTGGGATAGCAGGGAAGGGTGTAAACAAATCAGAGGGTAAACATGAGCTTTGACATATGTGATTGTTCATGGGTTCAAGACAGCACACAAATTAACACTGAGGAAAGGAACTGTACTTGGAGACCTGTAGTTGAACTCTTAAGCCAGAGATTTTGTGGTAATTAACATTGCTTCTCTCTAGCAGCAGTGCAGCAAAATTCAATCCAACACCTATAGAAGGGGAAAGCAATTCTATTTTAAAACATACATCAACACTCTGACACCCACCTTCTCACAAGTGCCATGCTCTGTGTTAAATTATCCTACTTACCTATACCCACATATATCACAGTGCTTTGGCCAAGTTTTCTTGCAGCAACAGGACTGAAATGGATGCCAGCTTCTCAGCCCCCACCATCTCCTCATCCCTAGGTTAGCCTTCAGGTTCTGCTTTTGGAGAGTCTTGTACTGCTTCATATCTGTTCCACTTCCATGAAGCATAAAGTTTTGCTTATCTAGTCTTTTTACCTGGAAGCTGCTGAAGAGGGTTTGTCCTCTTAACTGGCATTTAGGGGTTCCCATGTATGAAAAGCTGGACATAACCTGGCTACGTGTGCTCACAGTGCAGAAAGCCAACCACATCCAGGGCTGCATGGCCAGCAAGGCAAGGGAGAGGATTCTGTCTCTCTACTCTGCCCTTGAGAGACTCCACCTGGATCACTGTGTCCAGTTCTGGAGTCCTCAACACAAGGATGATGTCTTGAAGCGAGCCCAGAGGAGGCCACAGAAATGATTGGGGCCTGGAGCACCTCCTATGAAGACAGGCTGAGAGAGCTGGGGTTGTTCAGCCTGGGGAAGAGAAAACTTTGGGGAGACTTTACTGCAGCCTTCCAGTACTTAAAGCGGTCTTATAAAAAAGAGGGAGAGGGGCTTTTTCATGGGTAGATAGCAATAGGGTTTTAAATTAAAAAAAGAGATTTAGATTGGACATTCTTTCCTGTGAGAGTGGTGAGGCACTGGCACATCTTGTCCAGGGAAGTTGTGGATGTCCCATCCCTGGAAATGTTCAAGGCCAGGTTGGATGTGCAACCTGGGATAGCTTGTGGCATACATGCTTAAGGGGGGAGGAGAGGGAGTTGGATCTTTAAGGTCCCTACCACACCAAACCACTGAATGTTTTTTTTTCTTTTTTCTTCTTTAGATTGTCTGTTTTTCAGGATGTCCCTTGGTTTATTTTGTTTAATCTTGTTTCCTGTTATGGGTGTCCATAATCAGCACCTGCTTTTCCTATAGCTCATCTCCTGTTATCCCTCCTGGTTCTTCCACACCCTGATGGTCCCATTCATTTTCCATTTGGAGAAGTTTTAATGCTGCTATTACAAACTTCTATAATCCTAAAGGATAAGATGGAGCTCAAGTTCTGGTTTGCCAGCCTTTTTAATTAAAAAGAGAAAAAGAAAGTTATCCTTTCAATGTTACAGCTTAAAAATCAGCCCCCAACAATCATGAAAATGCAATCACCCTATTTCCACTTCTCCTCAAGGCAGCAAATATAGGAAATAAGTACATTCTGTTAAAAGACCATTTCATCGCTTATATTTCATCATCACACTGCTGAGTTTTATGTATTAGATTTGGCATTTTCGTCTTTGTTGTAATTGATTTTTTACCCCCTCCCACAACTGGATACAGGTATTATCCTGCTGAAATTTAAACCTGAAAATTAAATTTAAATATAATCCCAAGGTTAACAGAGGGTTTCAGAAAAGCAGAGAGAAATGTAACTGAGTGATGAAACTCAGCAGCTTTATTAACATATGAGATTTAGAAGGAAATCTTTATGAAAGCAAAATATAGTACAGACTACAGACTTAGTCACCCAAATGTCAAACTTTTGGAGTATTCCTGTTTATGCCTAAACACCCACAGGGAGAAGTGAGAGAGTCCCAAAATAGGATCAGGATTTTAACCAGACTCCAGAGTTTCCTGGACTGTCTGGGAGCAAGAAGTGGCACATTCAGACCAAGAGCAGAGTACAGAGTCAAAAGTCAAGAGACAGTTGGTTTGGGCATCACTGTTCCCAGGTGAAGTAATGGTCTCTCAGAGGTCATGGACTGTGTGCTTTCAGGAAGATTTGCCTTCTGAGATATTCAGCTTCCTTCAGTCATGAGTGCTAATGAGAAAAAAAACCTTAAGGAATCCCACTGTATACCAGACCAAAAATCCTATTAATTCCAGCAAATGCTAAACAGAATGATAGAAGGGGCCATTATTTTATATTAGTGTTACAAGTGTTAAATAAGAGAGTAATAGAAAAGTTAATTAAATGAAGTTTTAAAAAATCCACATACTGTATCCTTATGTATCCTTTGCTAAATATAATTATAAGGGTTCTGTACAGTTAGTTAATGGTTTTGGTAAGTTTTTCCAATCTAACACAAAGAATGTCAAGTTTGGAACTGCTGGGCATTTAAGAATATTCAATGTTTTTCAAGATTCTGAAATCCTCGTAGGGCAAAGACATCCCTTTTAATATCTTTGCTGGTTATGACAGTACTTACAATTTATCACCTGTCATATTGCTAAAGTGATATCAGCCCTTCTACACAGCCCTTAAATTAATGAGGTAAGTCAGAGGTCCCAAGGATCACTTCAAGCATAAACATGCACAAATATCTTACAGTGCAAATAGCAAAATGTGCTTGAAGAGGAGTGAGCTAAACTATGAGCCTAGTGAAATGTTAGAGAGATGAAATGAGAGTTTAATTTAGCTTGTGCATCTCATGCTAAATAGCATCTGTTGGATCAATCCAGCTGATCCAAATGAAACAATTAGGAGTAATTGGCAGGAGTACGTGTCAGTGCCTTTCCTATTACAGACATAGAAAAATTTTGCTTATGCACATAGGCTGTAAAGAAAGGCTTCAACCTCTCCTCCTCCTGCACCACCTGTCATTCAGAGGGAACTGATAAAAAGTGATGCTCTGTTAATGTCCTGAACCTGACCACCTCCTAAAGTTGCAGGTTACTAATATAATTTTACTGCCATTAAATGCTTCATACTTTTTTGGAAACCTAAACATACAGATACACATGCTCACACTGCTTCAGCCAACAGCACATCCAGAAGCCATAGTAACCAGCAGAGAAATTTCAGCCTGCTTGAGTTGCAGTCTCCAAAACCTTCTCCTCAGCACATAAGATACTCTGGCTCTTAGAGAACGCAAGACATTTCACTAAAAACTCACTGTTCAGAAGGGGTAGTCAAGTATGTTGCGTTATCTCATACTGCAGTCAAAGCTTTCATCTTTTGTTTGTTTATGACATGCTGTCCCCATATTGCTCAGGATATGGAAAGGACTTGTGTTTTCTTTTAAATATGCTTAGCCTCTTCCTCAAGATTTCAAAGTCAAGGTCCAAATTGAATAAACTTCTTTTAAAGTAACTTGATACATCTATGGACTAGTAAGGAAAGCAAGAGTTAGAAAGCAGTAAGGAAAACGGGAGTTAGCCATGAATTGGTCTGGGTACACCCAGAGAGTGTTCACACCCACAGGCTTTTGGACCTCACTAACATTTTATTTTACAACTCAAGTGCTATTTTGCTCTCATGGTGCAAATGAGAGCATTGGTAAGGCTGTGTTGCCAGACACCCAGGACAGACCCCCTCTGCACAGCCTGAATTCCCCCCAGATGTCCCTTCCCCACTCCTGCAATGCCCTGGAGTTCCCACAGTCACTAGCAGATCTGGGCAAACTCCCCCTCAACTCCCCTCCTCACCCACTGCTGCACCACATCCCTGAGAGGCTCCTGGTACTATATCATGCTCTTCATTGCATTGTGGAGACCACACTAACACAAAGTGAGACAGTTCCAGTGGTATCAGGCAGCTCTATCCCTGCAGGTTGTCTAGAGCAGAGTTAAATAAGTCCCACTCATTCAGGTGAAAGTAAAATCAGTCATGGCTTTGATGTTTTAACAGGATTTTTAACACATACCAGAAATGGCTTTTCTGAAGAAATTAATAATTTGATGGGTGATAAAAGCCCCATGCTATGATGGTTTTCTTTTCCTAAAAGTGAAGAATGAAAAACTGAAAACTGAAAATCTTGGTAAAAGATGCTCTTTTGTAGACAGAAACCACTGAAAAAATGCTTCTTTAGTCCATCTTCCTTTTTGTATTCTAAAATAAGTAACACCCCTCCCTCAGCATTTGACCTTTTTAAAATACAAAAATTGAGGAAAAATGATTTTCAAAATTCTGCATTTGACATCCCTGGAAACATTCCATTAACAATACCTTCAGACTCACCTACAGCCTTGTTTTAATCACATCTCAATCAAAGTACTTCAGAAATGTATCTTAGTATTTTCAGAGGTCATAGGAAACCTGATGTTAGCAGAACTCTCAAAAGTAGTCTAATGTTCTTAACTCCATTTTAAAAGCTAGTTCTAAAGCTCTAGCAATGGATAAGAAAGCAATAGATAAAGTGTAACTCATTAAAAAAAAAAAAAGGCAAGACACTATCAAGTTATAATATTGTCCTAAGCTTGCTGTTTTAATAAACTCCATTGGTTCACTGGTTTTCCTGTCTTCCCAAGACCCCAGGAACAACACAACTTTAAAATTATTCAGTCCTAAATTAATAACTTTGAACAAATCTAGAAAAAAAAAAAATCCCTGCTTTTGCTTCATATGAATTTTATTTACACTGCAAAGTTAGACTGACAACTTTGTAAGTTAAATTGTAACCTTGTTTCAAGTCCTCAGGTCACATAGCAAGGAGTCATGATGACCCTGCCAAGTCTCCTTCATAAACCAATTGGATGAGTCTCTGAGCAATTCTAGTGTCAGGGGCAGTCCTCAGACTGAAAAATCATCCCACTCCAGTGATGGAGACTCCACCACAGCTCTTAAAAATTTTTAAGGATTTTGACTTCTAAAGAGATGTATCTTTCTTGTCTTCTGTATGTACTAATTTTCAAAACACAAAACTTTTAATATCTATGTTTGCTAGGCTGATGATAAGCTTTATTTCCCATGAAAGTATTTATCAGTCATGACATTATCTATTAACCTTTCATGATAAGTCTAATATATTAGGGCTTTACATGTTCACTACAAAACATACCTGCCAACCCTACAATTATTCTCCTGAGTGATAGCATGTTTTCCATTTCAGCTAATGCATTGTTTATAGGAAGAAGCCACATAAAAGATCTACATCCACATACTAGCTCCATCAGGCTGACTAACATTCTTCTGTGCAACTCTGGAATACAGGAAATGGGGACCTTCACACACCGCAGTCAGCCAGAGGCAAACATCTGATGACAGTCACTGGGGGCAGTGACAGTGACAGACCACTCTGAGAACACTCCCATCTTCCTATTAGCACCTGTGCAGCTGCCACACACAAGCAGTGACAGACAGATGAAGGAATTGCTAAGAAAATAACACAATGCTATTTAAAACACATGTAGTTAACATGATACAACGCATGGTGAACAGCAAGTGGTTTTGTTTTTGTAGTGTCATGAGTGTCAGCAACAGTTTGGTGGTAAGGAATCAATTTCCTAATGGCTGAAAGGTAGTAAAAAGAAACATCTAGCTTTTATATTCTTACTCTCAAGCTAATCTCATGTACTACAGCTATTAAAAAAATCTAGGAATCTAGCTCCTCTCCCACCCCCCAACTCCCTAAGCTAAATTCAATGCACACTATAACCTATTTCAGAAGTCCTTGTTCCACTTCTGGCAAAACACAAGTTCTAAATTTCCAAACACATCTGCACAGAACCATAGAACAAGTTAAGCTGGAAGGGACCCACAAGGATCATTGAGTCCAACTCTTAACCCTGCACAGGACAACCCCAAGAGATACACCATGTGCCTGAGAGTGCTGTCCAAACACTTCTTAAAATGTCAGGCTGGTGCTGTGACCACTGCCCTGGGGAGCCTGTTCCAGTGCCCAAGCACCCTCTGGGTGAAGAACCTTTTCTTGATATCCAACATTAAACCTCCCCTGACACAGCTTCAGGCCATTCCCTTGGGTCCTGTCACTGGTCACCAGAGAAGAGATCAGTGCCTGCCCCTCCTCTTCCTCTCACAAGGAAGTTGCAGACTGCAATGAGGTCTCCCCTCAGTTTCCTGCAGGCTGAACAGACCAAGCGACCCCAGCCACTCCTCACATGGCTTCTCCTCAAGGCCCCTCACCACCTTTGTGGCCATCCTTTGAGCACTCTCTAATAGCCTAATGTCTTTTTTATATTTTGGCACTCAAAACTGCCCCAGCACTCAAGGTGAGGCCACCCCAGTGCAGAGCAGAGCAGGACAATCCCCTCCCTTGCCTGCCTGGCCATGCTGTGCCTGATGCACCCCAGAACTCCTCCTGGCAACAAGGGCATTGCAGAATTGTGTCCAACTTGCCATGGACCAGGCTTAATATTTTTTGAAAGGAGACTGAAAAAACCATGAAGCTATCCTTTCCCTGCCCCTCAACTTGAGCAAACTAAAATCCAGGATTTCTTGTGGAATTCTGCTACTGAAGTAAAAGTGAGTTTTCCCTTCTAAGTTAAATGGGATAGTTTGATTACAGACAACTGTTTCGTTTTTCTGCATTTTATGAATTTCCCTACACCTAGAAAAACCACCCAATAGACTGTATTTCACACAGAAAAATACCAAGTAACTTCGGTCACATTTTAATAGAAGGTTACCAACGAATTTACCTTCTGTGTATGAAGCTGGCACTCACCTTTATGTCATTTTTGCTTCCTCAGATGAACAGCAAAGACCAGTGCTGCTCTAACAAAGTACTGTATTGCAGCTGAGAAATGGTTAATTCCAAGTGTTGCAATCCCTCCTCCCAACCCTATGTTTCTACCTAGTAGATTTGAAAGAAATAGAGCAACAGAATAACAGAAAGGATTTAAACAGGATTACTGGGCAATTATCAAATTTACTCAATGAATTGTTCTACATCCACAGCAAAGGCTACTGCACTTCTGGACAACTTGCTTCATGCTGCTGTGATGATCTTAGCTTCAGACACAAGATTACTAGCTCTTCTACCCTCTCATCCTTCTTTCCCACCAGTTTAGATTCTGCTGAAGTAAAAAGTTCTTGACAGGAAGCTCAAAACTTATAGAGAGGTCACCAAAAGAACTAACTTCTTCCACAAATACAAACTCCTATAGGAGTGGGGTGTTTTTTATTGAACTCTGAAATGATCAACAGTGAAGCACAGCAATAAAATCCAGGACTAGAATATTTAGTAACAGCCTGAAACATAGAATTGATTTTTATTGTCATAAGAATTTCACATGCAGTTTTCGCAGGACACTTAAAGCTTTAGAATTTTATTTTCATCAGCATAATTGCTCATTTCCTCCCCAATACATATTCATGTTCCAAATTGCTGTGAGTTCCTGATTTCTGAGAAGTAAGGCACTACAGCGTCCCTTCAAAGCAGTTACAGATTATCATAGCAGACACTTCCCTCTGAGATCTGAAGGTCAAGATTGCCCAAGGAAAAAAATGCAACTGATAATTGAAGGTACATCCAATGATGAGTAACTAATCACCACTGTCGCCAAAACAGCCCTTCTGGGTGAGCTACTGTCAGACTTGAGAGGAAACCTCCAGTGCACAGAGAAGATTTAACAGCTTCTCACATATGGAAACTGCTCTATTGTGGAAAAATTCCTTAAAGCTGCCTTTTCAAGCCAGGGAATAGATTTTAACCAGAATCTTCAACCATCAATGCATTCTTATGGCTCAGGACAAGGCACTGGATGAAGACCTTTACATTATAACTTTGGAATAGGAGTTGCAGCCACTGCAATGCTTTCAATTGCACACTCATCAGTGCCACGGCGGATTCTGAAGTAGCCATCTTCTCCCCATGAGGTGCCCCAGCTGTTCTTCACAATCCAGAATTTCTCACCACTTTCTGGGTCTTTACCATAGCCCACCAGTAAGACAGCATGATTGGTCAATTCAAAAGGATTTAAATCATCCTGCAGCCCAGTGTGATGGTAGATCCCCTCTTTATAAAGCATGAAATCATTATAAACTTCAAAGGCAACAGCCATTGGGCCATGCTGAACAAGCTCAAGTTTCATCAGGGCTTCATTGCAGCCTCCATAGAAACCACCAACATAGTGGTACTCAGACGTGTAGTAGTGGTAACAGCTGCGCTTGAAAAGGCACGGAGAGTCTTGGGCTGTGTAAGGGAAGCAGTCCTCTTCCACCACACCAAAGTCTTGGACATACTTTCCACCAATGAGATATGGGAAGCCACCATCACAGCCTTAACAAAAAAAAAAAATAAAAAAAAAAACAAACAAAAAAAAGTGCTTCTTCCCTTCCCTTGGAAATTCTGTTATTTGAGGTGGGAGACTCTCCCACTTAAATCTTTCATAATTCTTTCAGATACAGTATTGAACACACGTCAGTGACCCAGATCATCCTGAAACTCCAGTTAGCTACAGTCAGCTTTCTGAAACACACAGCAAAACTCACATCTGTGGGACCTATATTGGGCACACTAATACTTGGACCCTTTCTCATCCAATTGCTCCTGACAATCCCTGTCAGAAAGAACAGCTAGTTACATGCAGTACAAGGATCCGTTCTAACAAGGATACAGTCCTCTAGAAAGCTTTAGTCATTGCTTTCTCTCATTTCCCCCTCCCTCTGAATATGCTACTGAATATGCTACTATTTAGTTCCATTCTTTCCAGGTAAGCATTGTAATCAGCTACCTTTTGAGCCATACTCGTTAGATATTTCCCATCTCATAGATAGATGTAAAATCCAGTAACATCCTGAGCATAAGGGTGACTTCTCCTTATTCAATCCCATTACTCCAGTGAGGTGGGCTGGACACTCTGTTTTTTGTTATTTTTTAATTTCAAATAAAATACTAAAGTATATCTTACCAAATACTTTACGAAAAGTAACTTGTGTGTGATAGGGAAGGGATGGAAGTTTTCAAACTAGTCTCCTTCTCCAACATTATCATTACTTGAAAGGTGTTTTTATATACACCATCATCCTTACCCTGAGAATACCGGCTGCAAGACACAACCTGCTGGGGACTGAAGACTGGTTTCTGAGTGTTGTTTGTGAGGATACGTATCCTCGCTTCCAGCATGGCCATGGAGGAAAACGCGTAACAGCTGCCACATGAGCCTGAGAAGGGGAGAAAAAGGAACCACAAGGAGCAGTCACTAACATAAAAAAGGCTAGTCACCTACCATAAGGTATATCTAGTCCTAAAGTCCACTGAAAGGAGTTAAAACATACCAGCCAGTGATTAGAACTTGAACACCAATAGAGCAAAAACTTTAAATCTTCATTTAGCTTTCATGCATGTAATTCAAACCCACTTCTAACAACTTCTCAGGGAACACTGAGCTTATTCAAGAATAAGAGGCAAAGTACTGCTCCAGTGTTTTTCAGCAGTAGCACTTAAGAGCTATCCAATTACCCTATTCCTCCAGAATGAACCTTCAGGGACCACATTAGCAGGGCTGAGAAGGCTCTATCTACCCTTTATGGAGCACATATGCTATGGGGCAATTAACTATTTGAAGTGAATGCTGACAATATTGTTCTTATTTCAGCCTACCAATGGATTTAGTCCTATAATTTCCAGTTGAAAAAATATTCCACCTCTACAGCTACCTCTAAAATAACTGACTTTTAAGAGAATAGTGGTATAAATAGCATGTTTAATATAATGGATTCATCCCCGCTCCCCTTGCTTCCTAAGGGCATGTAATTGTACACTGGCTTTTCAGAGGCACCTTAATTTCCCTTCTGCTTTCTGGCAGACAGTTAAGTCTCCTTACTTTCGCATCAAAATTTAGTAACACTTCTAGCTTTAGGCCTCTGCACTCTCTAGGACCTTCCTTTCACTCATTAAAAGCCTTTGGAAATGGAATGACAAGCCTCACAGGAAGAACGATTACTTGGATGAGGTCTTATTTTATCCACTGATTGTCATCAAGGTACCTGATTTCCTTTTGTTTCCTGATGGTGGGAAAGTCAAATATTGCAGAGCTATGAAAAGGTGAGAGCCTTGAGGAACAAAACAAAATACTTTCTCTTGAACTGTGTAGGTGTATAAAAGCAGTGCTATTACAACAGCAAGACTTTGTGAAATTGCACCTTCACTCAGTTAGATGCACCTCTGAAGAGAAGGGACAAAATCAGCCTGAACAACAACACTCTTTTCCCAGCAGGGCAAAGTGAAGCAGTGAAAGATGCCTCCCACTCACTGTACAGTTGCAGTATCTGAGATGGGCCGCATTGTAGAACACTTTGTTCCATTATGTGTGCAAAAACATGAAAAATACAATTCACTCAAACATTTCAGTCTGAAGTCTGCTGGATTGGCTGCTAAATTTCTTTTCTGTTACCTCAGTGGTATTTATTAAGTCCACAGAATGACCTCTTTTGTAAGTTTTGTTTGTTTTTTTTTTAAAGCCTCAAAGCTAAAATTCTAATTTGATGGAGCAGAATGCATATTCCACAGACATTTAACATACTCAGCATGGACCCTCAGATTACATAAAAAGTGTAGGAAGCTATTTCATTGGAAACAACAGACTAGTTCTCATTTAGAGAAACTTTGAAGCAGCAGAGAAAGGGTAAGTCTGGAACTGAGTGTTCAATTGTTTGGAAGATAAAAGAGACATTCATAGTTCACACCTTGGGACATTCATAGTTCACACCAGGAGAAAGTACAGGACTCACAATTACAGAGGACCATATAATTTCCTGTTGCCATCTTCCAGCGCTTCCACATAACTAGAAATTCCACAAGCCTTCCTATGCTGCTTCTGCTACCAGGAGTACAGCTGGCAGAATTTGTCAGAATAACTAAGTCATAAATGAGGGATTGGTGATTTAAGCCATCCCTTTCCCACCATGCTAATGTTATGCTCCTTTCGCCCAAAAGCTGCCACCAGATAGATGCAAGTTTATGGTGGCAGGGGACACATTAACAGAGCTCACTCCTAGCCCCCATTGTATAAACATATAATTTAGGCATCACACACCACAGTGCTACAAACATTCCCTACAGAATCAACACATACCAGCATGGTATCCTTCTAAGTTCTTACCAGTATTTTATTTTTAAAATTGGCTGCAATTTTCATAGTGACTAATATCTCCTCTTGTAACTAGCCAGTTAAGTAACACCTGAATTTATCAGGGTGATAAGATTTGGAGGCAGTATAAACAATTTTCATGGGTTTATTCATTAAAGCTGCATGATAATTTTCCATCAAAAGAAATCAGGGAAAAAATTAAATGTACATCAGTCAGTGTGCAGAAAATCACGGCTAAGATTGTTTGGACAAAACCTGACAACTGTGTTTTTGCAGGGTACGGTGGTAATAGGCTTTCACTTCAGCAAGTCAGCGCTGTCTGGACAAGCCAGTACCACCACCTATTTCGGTACAGCATTGTTAGCTAGGACTCCAACCCAGTTTCCACAGATTATTCACAGTAAAGGTGCAACCTGTCAGCTGCAAGACACTAGGCAAAACCTTCTGGTTAGCAGCAAATTACAAACTACATCAAAGGAGCTTTAGAACTTTGAATTCAGAGGTTTTATTTATTCATTTTTACCTTGATTCCGAACAGGGCTGACATAATTGACACCATTCACATTTCTCCAGTCCCAGGATTCTGGCAAGCTTGAAACTTTCTTGAGTAACTCGGGTGTTAGAGGTGCAGGCTTTGGTCTAAAGAGAAGAAAATGCTTTTGAAAAACTTATCACACTCCAGGCAAGGAAACAATTACATAACACTCAGTTTTCATCTTTGGCTTCTACTAGTTGGACTTGCTTCACACTATGCAATTTAAAATAGTCTCCATCTAAACTGAGTGGGTGTCAATATGAAGAGATAAGCTTGAGCAGGATTCAAGACCTACTCAAATTGCTTCCTGAGGGAACTATATTATTAACTATCCACTGTTGAGGAATACATTCAGCGCAGGTAGTTCAGTTTGCAAACTGTAGTGTGAACTTCAAAGAGCTCTGGGTGGCAAAATCCTTTTGTATAACAAAGGGAGCAGGGACCTGTGACCCAGCTAGGTGACAGGACACTCAGAAAGAACCCCAGACTTTCCCACACTTAAGACTAGGTGTATAAAAGCCCAGGGGCTCCTTTGCTTGTGGTCCCTCCTCAGAGGGACCCAGTTCAAACTGCTGTTTTCTTATTTAGTTATTGCACCAAGATCAAATTATTTTAAAGAACTGGATGTCTGAGACTCTGCCATGGGAACCCGGGGGTCAAGCAGATAAGGAACGCTGGTGTGACTGCAAGTGTGGGGTGTGGCTGCAAAGGGGCCTCGGTCCCAGCTCAGGTGGTGCCAGTGTGACTGCTAGAGCGGCTCCTGGGTGGTCCAACAGGGGAGTTTCTTTAACATCCATGAGCTGCTGAGGTCAAGTACTTTTACACAGACCTTATGTGCTGAGGTAACTCTCAGAAACTATAGCAACACAGTTCTACAACACTTATTTTACTGCAATCACATAGTATGTAGAATATCTGACTGCAGAAACCATCTTGCCTTGGCAGCCTGCACTGACAGCAATTACAGTTTCATTTCAGGCACAGGCATGGCTTACACTGACAATTCACTAACTGCAGTCTCGCTTGCCATGGAGACTTCTCTGGAGCAAGTTTTTACTGTGACTTTTGAAGAAGTATTGAATGTTACCTGTCCTCATCTACCACCTCCAGGCAAGTGATGCTCCTATCAGCAAAATAAGAGCTTCCTGTATTCAACTTTCACATAACCTGATGCTTGTCCTCAGTGCCATTCACAAACACCAGACTCTGGAGTCTCTTTGAAAGCAGGAGAGGGCCAAACAAATACTGTCATGGTAGTGCATGGGTGGAAGAGAGCTTCCAAATGGGTTACTGTATTTAAAATCATCTACAAGGTGACTTCTGTCTATACATCTGCATGATATTCCCATCAGCATTTTTATTCTATAGTAGGACCTTCTTCAACAAACATACGATTGCCGCAGTTTGGAAAAGCAAGTAGCATTCCTAGTCACAGAAATAGCAAGAGCTGAAAAAGCAAAACTATGAAGATGCTAGGACAGCTATAAAGAAGGGAATCTTCAAACCCTAGTTCTCAAATTTTGTAGAGCATGATGTACCCATCCTCATTATCACTCTCAGCTAAGTGATCTGCAAGACCCTGAAGGCATTCTCAGAGCTACTTACATCCTTCTTCACTGAGACACTCCACTTCTGCTGGAGGACTTTTGTTACAGGCGTGGCAAATTATCAAAGGAACCAGGGAATTTCCTCAGAAATCTTTGATACTCATGTTTAGGAGCAAAGAGCACTTCACAGCTTTTCAACTGCAATTATGAACTAGCAGAACCAAGATAAAGCACAAGCAGAAACTCTGACTGTGGCAAGTAGCTGATGAGCAGACAGGACAGCGAGATGATAACTGAGACTTACACTGAGATGATAACTTCTTCCCTGTACATATGAGTTCAGCAGTGAGTTACGGGGCAAGACTCAAGGGTAGGTGACTCTATTTGTCCCAGCTGCTTGAGACAACAGATGCTCAGAATAATCATTCAACTGAAAAATATGTTTGCACCCCATGAACATGAAGTGGAAGTCCTTGAAACTTGATTAAACGTCTGAACTAAGCACAGCTAAGAGACAGGACAAGTACAAGCAGACTCTTGGCAGCAGTGCGGTTTGTTGCAAAACAAAGTGTATTATTACCTTGAAGCTCTGGAATAGAGACCCCCAGCTCTTTTAGTTAGTTCTTCCAGGGCAAAATTCTCATACTCCTCGTATCTTGTCGCTCTCCATGACTTCTGGTGAGCATTGATAGCATTTACGAAGTCAAAGTTGTGCACATAACGTCTGTGAGAGAGTCTGAAAACAAAAGGAACAAAGTAAAGGAGTAAGAAAAGGACTGGGATTGAAACGAAAGGTGTTCTCTAAACTCAATATGTAACTCTGGAAATGTTTTCTGGTCGGTACTGATAAAGAAATGGAATTACTGGATCAAGGCAAGGTTTCTAAAACTTGAGACAGACTAGATAACAACCATCTTCCTTAGACATGCCAGTTTTATAATAGGGCTTCAACACAGACTGAAGGAGAAACTGTGATGCAACAGGCAAACCCTCCTCTGTTCTTGTGCATTCAGGTTTATTTCCAACATTATCGCTGGCATTAACTTTGTCCTCAGTACTGGAACTGGTTCTTATGATTTTAGCTAAAATCTCAAGCACTGTTATGAAACATTTTATTCCAGTAAAAGGTCATTTATCTGTTGCTTACCTTCCCCTAGGCTTCTGGAGAGGTAGCTCGTTGATGTGAACATCGGATACAGATGAAGAAATCTTGTGTCCTACGAAACAAGCCCAGTTGTGGCCAAGTACATCATGCACCCATCCTGGTAGGGTCTCATTGCAATAGCTGGTTACATTCTGGCCTTCCTTTTTGTACTGCAATGTGAAGAAGTTGTGCTTGTGTTGAGCAGATGCATTTGTTAGCACAGCCGTAGCTCCCCACCCACTCACTGCTGCTTCTTCCTGCCTGTATTTCACAGGAAGTGGCCAAACACACTCCAGATGTTAAGAAGATGAAAGAAACTGCTATTTACCAAATAGCTGCAAAAGACAATTGGGTTGTGACTTGCACTTTTAGAAACAAAGTGTGCATTCCTATCAATATCAACTAACCTGGGCTAATTATTTGGGCTCAACAGCTACTTTCTCAGTAAGATGTAAAACACCTCTTAGTACTCAACCTTCTCTTCAAGGCCCTGAGATTTCTTATGCCAAACATACGACAGTCAAGTTAACTCTGGATTGCCACAGAAGTTTGAGAAACTAAGACTCAAAGACAGGGAGGATGGCAAGTTTGTCATCCAGTAACCTCACAGGAAGACATGCACTATTTCTGTTTTAAAATTTATGTACTATTTATGCACTGTTATTGTTTCACAAGTCAAAACCAAAGTTGAAACTCCCAGCCACTTTTTTAGGTTTGAGCTGTCATGGCAAAGCATCAAGAAACAATTTCACAGGAACTAGCAAAATGAGACAGTAAGAAATTATGATCTCTTGAGAACAGCTCATTTAAAGATTGTAGCAGAGACTGCCACTAAAGCCTCAAGGCCTGAGTCCTAATTCAGCCACATGAGTCTTTTACCACTGAAGAGCAATAATTTAATATATTCAGCAAAATGTGTGTTCATACAACAGGTACCACTAACACTTTGCCCGGCTACATAAATTTTCTGGATTAGTAATTCTCTGACAACAGAATGTCTCACCATGGGGGTGTGTGTGGCTCTTTATTCATTACTCATCTCTTACGGTTAGTATTTTGTGTTACACTACAAAGGCACCTGAAAACCCCATGCAACAAAGGCTTTAATTTTACTCTTCTATTCACAAAAAAAAAAAAAAAAAAAATCACACAGAATTCAAGTTTCTTAGTCCAAGAAAACTTCATTAAATCTCATCTTATTTGAGCTGCACATGTACAATCCTAGCAGGATTCTGTAACTATGTTTCAACAAAATGTTTGCTCAGCTTCTTTACTGAAGAAGGTGGTGGCTTACAGTGATGGAAATGCCCCAAGATGAAAAAGATTAATTAAAGAGACAGGGAGGTTTGTGTCTATGTTGAGGTTTTTTGAAAAAATCTGGAGGAGAATTTACAGTGAAATAATTAGGTTTATTGATCAGCAGAATAAAATTAAAGGTTAATCCTCTGCCTGTTTTGGAACAATGGGAATTTGCTTTGTCCCCAGTCTGGAGGATGCAGAGACAACATACCTACACCCAGCAAGTGTGTTTGCTGGCTGGAGCAGGGTAGGGGCACTAGAAGGCTGAGCTTGTTCTATTCTTCCTATCTTACTGTGCAAGATTGTGCAATGTGGGAAATAACTACACTTGGCCAAATACCAAGGGCAAGGTCCAGAGATGACTTTTGAGACACACACTTTTCACAACAGCAGAACTAGAAATCCACACTTCCAAAAGCAACAGGTAGTGACTTCACATCTAAGTTACTGTGAGATCACTTTTCTGGCTCTACATGACCATAGAAATTAACACCTGGTCTTTCCTATCTAAATGCTGCCACAGATTAAAACAGTACAGCTATTCTCAATAAGCATAGGCCTTAAATTTGAAAACCTGAAGATTATCAGAGGAACAGGCCTGCTTCCTGCAACAATCCTGCATTGCAAAGTGTTAATCTGAATCAAAACAAATAACACAGATTTGGGGCTTATCTTCATGGAAAAAAAGGCAATGAGTTATCTGCTAACTAACAAATTAAAACAACAACAGAAAAAGTGTTTTTCTCCTAAAAATCTCTCTCTCTTTCCAGAGACAAAATTCATTGCTTCTTTAAAGACATAGAGAGATAATCACAATAGCATTCACACCATTTGTGCAACTTATCTTTCAGAAAAGCGAATGTAGCGAATTTCTTACACTCTTCTTTCAGTTCACATGTATCAACAAAATCAGAAAGGAGGTGAAGGGACAACCAGTAGCAATGCTTCAATATAAACAAGACATAAAAGCCAACTTCAGACAGTCTGTGTAGAAAGCTAAAATTAGGCAATTCTAGTCCTCTGTAGCTATCTTTTTGTAGAGTGCCAGACTAAGCTACTACTGAAATGACTTTGAAAAGTGGACATGGATACTTTGAGACCATAACACATGACTGACATTTGGATAAAGGAAATTTCAACTCCAAAAAACAACGTATCTAGGAAATGAAAATATACCTACATAAGGTCTCAACTGCTTCCCCCCCGACTTTTAATCGAGAACCACTGATGTAGACAAGTGGCAGACAAGCCTTCAAAAAAATCTCATTAGTGCCATAACAATGATATCCACTGCTTACCAGAAGGTACACCATAAAATCATTGCTAAAACAACTTTCCTAAGAAATGCAGCATTTCTTATTTCTACTAGTGAAGGACTGACAGACGAGATCTAGGAAATTCGACTGTACCAGTTTTAAAGGACTGACTACACCTGCCCAACTAACAGCAAGTCATATGGCAGAGATATGGCACCACTGCACAAGCAACAACTGACTCAGGCGGATGTGAATTACAATATCAGACTCAGCAGAAGCTGCCAGCACAGTACCTGAACACCCACAGAGCCCACCCCAGAACAGCATCTTTCATGGAGCCATACAACTGCGATCACCAGCAATTGCTGGACAACTGCTTACACGCATTTCTCTGCAGACTTTAAAGATGGTTTTCATTTTTGAGTTAAGACCACTCAGCTGATGATAATTTCATCAGTTGATGAAATCTACAGCATTAACTCCACCCAGAGACCTGACCAATCTAGGAAAACTCCTTTAGAAAGGAACCCAAACTATATTCATAGTTCCAATTCTGAGCTTTGAAAACAGTAAAATTTAATTCTATTTCAAATACATATTTTTCTCAATCCTGACAACTCATGTGGTTTTGCCTAATGCCAAAATTTAGCCAAGCCATGCCAACACTAACCTTCACATAGCTAAACTTCAAAGCTTGCTGTTAGGTATGTGAACCCAGGTAAGTTTTTCATTGAAGTATACTTTTAATAATACCTTTCCTGTGTTGGTCATCATGACAATCTAACTGCATGTTCAATTCTAGTCCCAGTAAAAATGATAATTGTTTAAAGCTTTTTTAAAATCTTTAATCTCAGTAAGAGGAAAGCAAGAAAGGATGGAGACCTTATTAGTCACAGCATTTTAATGAGAATTCAGCAGTGCCACATAGAGAGGCAGCCATCCCATCCTCTTTGAAATCTATTGTTCTCAATTTAAGCAATGCCTAGGTAATAAGACAACTTGAGTTCCAGGAGGCAGGACTACCCTACATATTAAACCTGGTGGAGAGACTTATCTCTCAAGTTTACAAGAGTGCCTATGCATTTTACTATGGGAAGCACACATTGAAAGAGAACAGAGCTGCAGACTTGCAGCTGCCCTACTACACAAAAATACAGTAGATGATGTTACCAGAAAAAACTACTGCATCTTGCTACCCAATATAAAATGCAAGCAAATATCAACTCCAGGTGAATTTTCTTTACTTTAGGTAACATACTGCAATTCTGAGTTTTGTGCATTCAGATTTACACTTTGGGAAAGCAGAAGTTGCTCACTGCCAGTTAAGCAAGCCCAAATTAGACAGGTTAAAAGCTGACTTTCAACTGATTTGCTGGATGATTAAATAGCATTAGCAACTCTAGCACTTTTACTTTAGCAACATGAAATAAAATGCATCCAGGTTTGGGGTTTTTTTCCATATCCTGAAAACTTAAACATTAACTGCTGTCACTTTTCTAGCTTGTTTCTGTTTGTTTCAGAACACCAGTCCTTGATTTTAACCAAATTTGGGAGCATTGGTGAAGGGAGAAAAAGATATGACAAGATGTCACCAAGTCCGTTTGGAAAAGATTAGTAACTTGAGTGGTGAAATATTCTAAAATCTATCTTTTTTTTTTTTTTCTTGCTGAAGTAGTTGTAATGTTTCAATATGGAAAAAAAAAGCCAGACTTCTGGTATTTGCTAAAGAGCATCTCAGGAGTCTGAAGTAGAACCACTTTGCTTAAGGGACAAACAGTGAGAAACTTATGAGACTGTCTTGTCTCAAAGTGGTAGCCTTAACAATAAATAAATACCTCAAGGATATCAAGTAATTGAAACAAGTTGGCCTCAACTTTCCCTTCAGCCTCACTCTAGCTTTTTATGTTATGCTGTTCCTATTTCTTTTGCCATCCCTTGGGGGTAAAAAAAAAATATCGTTAAAGCTTTATATATTGCATAACCCTAAAGAATCCTTGTATCATCCAGCAGAAGCACATGATCAAGCTTCTGCCAGGGTAAGTACACTAACGTCACATCCAAGTTCAGTACAGAGATGTTTCAGAAGCACACATTAAACAACTTATTTTGTGCTAGAAGCAGAACGCAAGAATGCAGTAGGATGCTGCATTTAATTTGGCAAACTAATTATATGTACAACAATAATTAGAAAAAAAACACTGTTAGAGCATCTTTATTTCAGATACTAAAGTAAACAGAGGAAAAAATAGGATTGATAAGCTCACTCAATCCATTCCTCTGATGTTAAAAGTCATTTCCCCACAGGCCTCAAGTGAAAGAACAGCTACCTTGTAAAGGCAATGAGACCCCACAAAAGTTTCAGTGGGTGTCTGTTTAGTAAGCCACAGGAACAAAAAGCCATTAAAAACTCCTTGAAACATGCACAGCCAAACAGGCTGTGTCCATATCTACACAGTACAGTATCTCTGATAAAGTCACCACTTAGACAAGCCCACAGCATTCCTGTCAGTAATTAACAGCTTAATTCTTTAACACTAGGAGAAAATACACTGGAGGTTCAATTAGCAGAAGTGGCACTTCTATGCCTGAAACTCACAAAGTACTGTATTGGCTTAAACACTGCTGCCCATTGTACCTGGCAAATCCTCCCTCTGATCAATCTCAGACTTGTATTTCTATTTCATATGTAATGCAGTATTTACTGAATTAAAAGTAAACAGATATGCACAGTTAAATATGTCACAAGCACTTTGTAAGGAACCACTCCCACCCTCCAAGTGCCCACTAACAGTTGTGAAATTGGGAGTTTTGCAGATAGACACACTGCATGTTGTTGCCTAATAACAGCAAGTAGCTGTCTGTGGCAAAAAATGCATTTAGTAAGTGCTGTGGTATTTCCTCATGATTCTTAGCAATAGACTTGCATCTTGGTAATCTGTTGTTCTTTTTACAGCAGCAAAATTATTAGAGAGGATAACTGACCTGGGCTCTAATCCTCCCTATGGTGTTTAAGCAAAGAAGTCTTTAACTTAAATATGTCTTGCTGATGAATTCCTCATTACTGAGAAATGACCCAAACAAGCTTGCTATTTCTTAATACTGAAGGCAACTTCAAAACTAAGAATTAATCCATCAGCTTACAAAGGGCTGAGACACATTTAATAAGCACAAAATACAAGCTATTGTGTACACGACTGCTCAGGTGTATATTTGACTTACTTTGTTTTGAGCAGCAAGATGAATCACATGACCACCAACAAACTATTCTGTAACAGTTTTGGTATGCTGTTTTAAGAGTACTTTTGCAAATCAGTGCAACACATTAAATCAATGCAATACATGACATCAGTGCTTATGAGTCACTTGACTTAGTGCTCATCTTCTGGGGATGTATTTCACAAGGTATGGAGAGCAGCAGCCTTCAATGACTCTCAGCTGTCTTCCAGTTAGCAACTAACAGATCCATTTATATCCTAGAGCAGGCCACACTGTTTCTATGATTAAATTTCTCACATTCAGGAATTTGTTTGGTAATCAGTGACTCTTTTACTGCCTAGCATATTGGCTTGTAAAGCAACGCTATATTTCCGTGCAAAATATCAGGCCAAAGTCTGCTAGTTCAACTATATTCTCCTCAAATGAATCCAACAATGACTGCTAAATCTTCCCTGCCAGAGATGACACTTCAAAACCAAGTTCATGGACAATACTACAGCATACAGTGCTCCGCTGTCCTCACAGAGGCAGCAATTCCTGCCACTTTTGAGACAGGTCCTCCCATTGCAGGTGAACTCATACAGGTGTCCTGACGTGTACTGAGAAGTTTCAGAGTAATTCTGCTCAGTTAGATTAGCCTTCAGTGTCTGTGCAGTCTTTGCTGTATCACCTGCTAAATGTATGCGGAATGCGCATCACAGCAATATAATTTCACTATCTTATATAGATGAGAATGTCAATCAGGCGTTTCTCTCATACTTTGCTTCTGCTTAAGTACAAGACCTTGTCTTGTTTAAAAGATTGCATTCTTATTTTAAAAAATTCCAGTTATAAGAGTGCACTCGGTCTTGACAATTCATTTTACTTACAGTGGCTCATTTCAGATTTGTGAAGAAAACAGTGTTGTTAATGCAGGGATGTTTTGGTTTAGCTGAGCAGTGCTAACACAGCACCAAGGCCTCATCTACCCTTCAGACAGCTCTGACAGAAAATTCACTCCCCCAACACACTGATGGCTGAGTGGTGCTTTGCTATTTACTGGGACTAACCTACAAACAATGAGCATGTAAATAACTTCCCCAGTAGTTGTGCTAAAAAGTCTATACAGTCCTTTCCCTTACATGAGCTCAAATCAGCACAGATGGAAGCTGCAAGGCATTTGCAGTTAAACTGGACCCTTCTATGTAATTTTTGTTCAGTAAAGATTCCAGTTCTCTTGAAAGAGTGGCTCACTTGCTTTTGTTGACACCTGAAAACACTGACTTTAAAATAGTGGCTGTAAAATAAACCACCTACTATGGCTCCTAGAAAGACAATTTAGAGCGAAACTTATTTCTTCATCCTCCTTAGTACTAGCCAAAGTTAAGAGATTTTATGCTTGGACAAGGCCTGGATGATTACTATTGACTCACAAGATCATGCTTCCTGAAACAATCAAAACCACATTCATTGTTCCTGCCCAGGGCTGCACTCACCAGCTGAGAAGCCCTGCTGCACAAAGCATCTGTCTTCCAGGTAGTAAAGCCATCCTGCACACATTACTTCAAACCACCCTTCAGATTCATCATGCACTCATCAGGACAGCAGCAGAGCACTCCTAACAAGAGTGTTTTCTCCTGTCTAATCCCTGCCTACCATCACTGTTTTCAGCTTGACCTGAAGGCATTAACAGGGACTGAAGAGAACAGTATTACCCCAAAGGAATAATTACAGGCAGGAGAAAGGTTCCTTAGATATTAGAGTAGTATTCTGAAATAAAATTTATAGATCCCAGAAATCCTCCATCAAGGAGAACAGATGGCTCTAAAGAGTCCATGCATTTGACAACATCCGTAAGGAAAGATAAAAGCAATCTGGTATTTGCTATTTGACTTGGGTCCACAGAGCCAAAAAAGAATAAAAAAAAAGGAAAAAAAATTCCAGGCTACCAGGAAAGTTAGTTTCATGAAGTTTCAATTGCTTTAAGCATGCTCAGAAGGTAAAGTAGCACCATCTGTATTTTTTTCAGATAACAGCCAGTGTGGAAAACCTCTTCCTTCTCTCTGCTCCCTACCCAACCACTGATCGCTGTTTCCTTATGTTCAAAAATGAAAAGAAGAAATCCTTTATCTGATAATCCAGGCAAACATTAGAGCCAAAGATAATCAAGTGTCCCAACTGACCCACTGTGGCACCCACAGACTGAAGAGAAGCCTAACTACAGGCCATTCTGGCAACAGCCAGTGGTGTAGAACACACCAGGTTAACTCACCTTAAAAAATGCGAACCACTTGTAGTCATTTATCACAATTTCAAAGCCTTGATTGTAAATCAAAGTGAAGAAACCATAGTTGCCCAGACTATCCTGAGCCACATCTAGCTTCTGAAGATTGACAACCACCTTGTTCTCCACAGGTCCTAAAAGAAAGAAACATTACGGCATGATTACTGTATGGAAGAGAAAAATAATACAACAAATGTATAAAGGATGTTGCAACATTGCTTTTATTCCCCAGGATGCTAAAATACACTCGTTGAGTACAGTCTTCCGCAAAAGGGCATCGAGACACTTCAGGACCTCTACTTACCTGTTAGTGGATCTACATGCTCATTTTTTCCACTGCTAGACAATATCTGTACATTTTATTACCAGCAGCACCAAACAGCTGACTGGGAAACACCAGCTTATTTAAACACTACTTGCTGTAGAGCTACAGAGGTGTTGGATGCTGTGTCATTTAGGCACTGCGTCTGCAATGACAACTCTTTCCCTACAACATCTGGGATAAGGCACCACTCATCCAACACTCCTTCACACCAGTGCTCCAACCCTACCACGCACCTCACTTCCACTGCTGGCACTGCCACTTGTCTCCTCTGATCAAAAAGCAGATGACACAGAAAAATGCAAAGCATCTACTATTTTTAAAATGACACTGACATACAATCATTAAATAGTAACTACCCACTACTATTATTCCCTCGAGGGAAGTGGCATTTCTATCTCTCTGGATGCTGTCAGGCTTCCCTGACTGCCAGCTCTGACAGCATCCCAGGAGGTGCCCAGGTGTCACCAGCACTGCCACCCTCTCCTGCTGGGAGCACCCTGCCTGGGCAGGCAGAGCCTCGCACGAAGGCACCTGTGAGAGAAGGGCAGTGAGCCGGCATGAGCCATGGGGCCCATGGAGAGGCCTAGTCGAGTCCTCATCGGAACAAACCAGAGAAAACCGCACACTACGGCGGAACTGCAACAGCGCAGGAAGCCGCCTCGCCGCCGCCCATGCCGGCTCCGGGGCTCCGAGCACGGAGCGGCCGCTCCCCCCGCCCCGCTCCCGGGAACACCTCTCGCCCGCCCGCAGCTCCGCGGGGCGGGAGCTGGCCGGGGCCCGCCGCGCTCTCACCCGCCTGCGAGCAGTTGCCGTGGCGGCCGCCGGCCCGCCAGACGCGGAGCTCCCAGGCGCCCAGCAGGTCGGCGAAGGAGCAATTGGCCGGCGTGTCGCCCAGCACGGCCGCGGGCAGCGCCGCCAGCAGCGCCAGCGCCAAGCCCCGCAGCGCCCACCCCGCCATAGCACCGCGCCCGCCGCCGCCGCGCCGCTCAAATGCGCCCGGCCGCCGCCGCCTCCCCGCCCCCGGGCCCGGGCCCGCCCCGGCCGGGCCTCCTCCCCACAGGGTGTCCTTGCCGAAGGTCGTCCTCTTCTGTAGAGCGCGTACACCTCACCAAAGGGCATCCCCGCTCCCAAAACCCACCTAACACCCCATGGGGCATCCTCCTGCTCAGCCCCTCTGCCCAACCCGAAGCCCCGGCAAGTCCCCAACAGGGCTTGTTCCCAGTGTCACTGCAAACCTACGTCTTGCTGCCCTGGAGGACGGGGCCTCTTGTTCGCCAGGGGTTTAGCAGCACAAAGTGACTCAGAGTTTCCACAGCAGCCACGCATCACAGCCAGGAAACCATGCGGCACGAACCCTGCCCGGGGTGTAACCCCAAAACCCTGCACCACCTGTGAGACCCTTGCACATATGAGCAGTTGACAAAAAGCACAGAAAAGCCATCCTGAAAGTGGAAGCTTTGGTGACCTGCAAAATCTTGCGTGTCCAAAAAGCGGAGTGTTTGCAGGGGACAGATGCTGTTGGGGACAGAGATGTCTCCACCGAACTGTGAGACCCTGGGTGCATGGCTGGGTGTGCAGGGAAGTGGCTCTTTTTCCATCTGTCTCTCCAAAAGCAAAATGTGCCTAATTTCACATTCCCAAAGATATATGTGCAATCTAGAAGGCTAAAGGGCTTGCTAATGAGTAGATATACCCTCATTTTAAAAAGAGTTATATGAAAAATAATCCCTTTCTGGGGAACAATAGGTGCATATAGTATGAAAATTTTGGCTATGAAAATGATGCACTAGCTTGGCTATGGATATAAATTTAAAATAAATGTTGTAAAACTGGTATAAATCTGCACGTAGATGCTTATCACAGATTTCAAAAGTGTAGCTTTAAATAACTCAGGAGCTAAACTAGGTTAAAACTGTAAGTATCCCAATCTATTTTTGTATTGATTTAAATCAGGAGATTAGGAATTGCATCAGTAAATTTAAACTGTTTTAAGTAATACATTATTTTAGGACCATCACTTTCTTTTTATGCCATCTTCTCAGCCTTTTGGGGAAGGATTAACTTGACATTTTGCTGCTGATTCTTAGAGTAACCAGCTGACAGATGCTCTTACTTAGACCAACAAAGAGATAAAATCTCTTGTTTAATACAGTGTTTTCAGGATTCTAAAGCACTGACTTAATTGGAAAAGCAGAATTTCCTCGTGTTCCAAACAAATGCTGTTTCTGTTCACTAAGATTCTGTTGTCCAGTAGTGCTATGGTATTAAAAAAATAGTTCTAGTTAGTTTTTTGCAAGGGTAGCTGGACATGACATACAAGCTGGACATTTTTCTAGTCATGGCATACAAGTGCATGCACCTTACTGTTCCTGATCAAGCCTCTCTAAAGAGATGTGGCTATATCATCCTGTCTCTTTTCCTTACCAATGACTTTTTTTCTTCTGGCTCCACATTTTCAGAGATCAATCCAAAAGTTCCCAATGACCTTTTGAAGCCTCTGTTACTGTTCTTCTGGTTTCATGTGCAGGAGCAGAAAAGGTCTGTGGCATCTCTGTCTCATCCCCATGCCTCTGGTTGTATGATCCTGCCTCTGCATTCTGCAGTGCTTTGAGTCTCAATTTTCAGTTTCAAATTGTAGCCACTGCAGGCTGTCATTGCACAAAACCATATGGGTTTCTCTGTAATTGCCTTAGAGTAACAATAGATTATAGAAAACAGAGGTGTATTTTATATAATGAGGTTGTGCCATGGTCATTGTGACCAGGCAGAGATGGTTCAGTCTGACCTATTGAGTTCACTCCAGTTCTACTCTTCATCTGTAACTTATTTCACCTGTGTAAGGTAAAGGCACTCCCTGTGCCTTCTCTCCTATAGTAATTCTAGGCTAATTACTTCCACGGGAAAAAAAAGTCTTCCTGGGTCAAAAGCGCTGACATATCTGGATTTGTCAGGGAAACACAGCCTTAAATTAGTATCGCCCTGTGTGTAAGACACATCAGATGGGACATCTGTGTTTGGTGGCAGGCTTGTCCTTTGTCATGCTGTTACTGCTTTCTTGAAGCCAAAATTTTATCACTTATAAGACCTCCCTAAAAATATGTTTTATCAGTATATTACAAAACTTCCAAGGAGAATTAGACAAGGAGTGACCAGGTCAGTATGATGATTTATTGTCCCCAAGGGGAGTGGTTGGTCTACTAACCTCCTGATAGCTATGGTATGCACTAGTCTTATTTGTAAGGTAATTGAAGTCACTATCACAGGGTGGGGGGAACCCCTCAAAAATAAACAGTGAAAATCTTCCCTCCAAAAGGTGAATAGCTTTCTGCTGGGTTAGAGAGTTGAATCAGCACAACAAAAGATCCAGGGCTCCTTGCTCACAGCAATCAGCAATAATTGCATGGGGAAAAGGCAGATTTTCCTTCGGTGTCAACATGTGAGAGGATGGGCTCACCACATGTCGACTGCTTGTAAACAGAATTTTGACAAATAATGACAAATAAACCTTTTACTTCAAGACTCAGTCCTGGCCACTTTGACTTATCACTGTCTGTACAAGCAGAAGTGGTATGTGACTGTATAGTGAAGTGCTGTGGGAAATGAACTGGCTGAAGAGAATCCTGGGAGCAAAAGTCCCAGGGGTGGTTGTTATTCAGTCAAGTCAGTTCCCCAGTCTGGGAGCTAACCATGACCTGGTGGCAATCAGCTATCCACTTTACAGGGGAAAACACAAAGATTACATGCCTGGAGTGGTTCACAGAGCTGATTTTAGGGTGAACGAAATTAAAGAAAAAGAATCCTTGTGTGTAAGACCTACCCATGTATTTCAGTGGTATCTGTCTAACCAAAAAATGATATCTCCTTAAAAACACTGCTGCACTTTCATTGGTGTGTCATCATCCCTATCTCTGATGAAGTGGTTAGCATAGTATAATGGGAGTAATTTTAAAAAATTCAGAGCCTAAACATAACTGAGGACTGCTTTTTCCTTTTCTTGTTTTGGAAAGGTGTGAGAATATGAGCATTTGCATGGTCCTGTGCAGGCTCTGAAATTAACTCCTTACTGAGACAGTAGGTGCTGTTCTGCAGGTGGCTTTGCAAGAGCAATGTCCTACTTATGTGCCTTTAGAAAGTGAAGAGCTGTACTCAAAGACTTATTTTTCAGAGCATTAATTAATATATGATCATTATCTCACTATAAAATTTGATCATTTTATTTTACTGCAGAGTACTTACACCAGTTTAGCACTATATACTTCTATACATCCTGTTTACCTTGCAGTGAAATTGTTCCTGGCTGTTTCTGGAAGGTGGGTAGATAATATGTATTCATTTGTTGCAACTATAAACTTACCGTGTTTAAAGGGAAGACACTTGCTCTACAGAACAAATCAAGCAGTTTCTAGCGGCTATGTGAGTTAATTTTGTGAACAGAATGAACGTGATGTACATGTACAACTTGATGTACAGCACTTTGTCTAGGAGATCTAAATTAACAACTGAAGTTTGCAGCTGTCTGGAAAAAAACTTGTTTTTTTTCAGAAAGTTGGTTTTGAAGGTTTTTCTGGGAATTCATTATTTATTTTGATGCAGGAATTAGTAATAAAACAAACAAAAAGAGTGTTGATTAATTCCATTCACTTTTTCTTTTTAGAAAAAACCATATAGTTCCTCATATTCTTTTGGTGTTTTTTATTATTTTCTTCACTGGCTCCAGTGGGCAAAAAGTTGCTATCCAAAGCCTAACTAAAAATAATCCTAGCAATAATAAATAGCATTGGGGTGGGATTTAAGCACAGACACATGGTTTAATGATCTGATCAGTTCTCTGACTGAGAGTATCATTCCTCTGAGGCACTGTAATATACCTGTCTGCAGTGCAGTATAGTGAGATGCACAAGGAAAATTATACAGCTTAATAGAAAATCCACAAAACAAAAGGGAAAGAAAGAAGAATAATAGGAGGGTAACTTAAATGCAGATCAATTCATGAAGCTGGGCTTTAGCACATCTCCAAACCAGTTGTGTTAGTCCACCTGGAAGACCATCCTGCTGAAGCACAGAGCTGGGAAAATTTGGATGTAGGGGAAAAGAGTCTCTGTTCACTGCAATTGCTGTGGAAGCACCCAAATTGTAGAAGGATGTCAGCAGAGTTTGGCTTCTTTTCCACAGCACACTGCAAAGTTGAAAATCCTAGTGGAATCCAATTCTATAAGTCAAACATAAATATCACCTTTCAGTTAGTTTGCCTGGCTTTTGTCCACTGAGGACATTTTTTCTGCCAACTTTTTTCTGAAAGATGATACACAGAATACTTGTCTGCATGGCCTGTGTGTGTATGTGTTTGTGTGCACAAATATAAGTGCTTTGTTCCTGGAAAAACATGTTATAATTTAAATGGTGGGGTTTTTTTCTCCTATTTAAAAACTTAGGAAATTTATTGAAAGCTTCCTGGAAACTATTGCTTTGGTTATTGTAATGACTGTTAAAATAACAGTGTTAATTCCATGTTGTTTAAGACACTATTGAAATATCTAGATCATGTTCCAATTTGGGTAGAGTAACAGAAAATATCACTGTAATTAAAATCAACATGAAAATCCTATTATCTTCAAAACTTCCAGGAATGTAATAAGTAAGTTTAAATATAAAGAAACTTGACTTTAAAAAATTTCTTTCCTTCAGGTATTTAGATGTGAGGAATATTAGGACATCAAGAAATCAAGGTGTCAGCTGGAAGATTTTGGAGTAATAACTTACAGAAAGATGTAAGTGAAGTGCTGAGAGTTCACAATCACCCCATAGCACATCATGCATGTACTGGAAGACATAAGCTGGTATTGAATAGATGGTGACCTCTTGGAGAGTCCTCCAGCCCTGTGGTTCACTGAAAGAAGATGAAGAAGATCAAAAAAATGTAAGCAACCTTAGAGTTGTCTTATCTGAAAGACATACCATTTTCAGAAATATCTCATCTCAAAAATGAACAGTTTTTCTGTCTGAATGCTTGGTACCTATCAGCATTTTAATCTTCAAAGGGTAAAGGATTTTACAAACCTGTAATAATTAAATATCTACACATCCCATAGCAAAACACTATTATTTCTACTGTTAGGAACTGGAAAATAATAGAGAGAAGTTAAATTAATTTAGTGTCTTGGAAGCTGATTTTACAATGTGTAGATCAGATGGGAAACTGAATGGCCACAAAAAGTAGAAATTCTGATAGCAATATAGCTGTATCATGTTGAAATAAAATAAGAAAATCCATTATACATAGGCTTTCCAGTCGACTTTCAAATAGTCAAACAATTAAGATGGTAACTCACTTCCCTTTCCTGGGGTGTGTTTGCAGTTTGATGTTCGGCTTTAGCTGGTGTAATTGCAGGCTGCCAAAGCAAGAAACAGTCCTGCTCTGCCTCCTCCTACCTCTTCCATCAGACCCAGCAGGTGCTTTTGTGGCATCAAAGGCAGAGACTGAGCAGTCACAGGCAAGTAAGGTGACCAGACAAAAGAAAAAAAAAAGAAAAAAAAAAAAAAAAAACCCTAGCATGCTCTCACAAAACGAAATAAAACAAAACAAAACAAAACAAAAAAACCCAACAAAAACCCAAGTATTTTTCTATTGCATCAGATCACTGAACCCATGTCTAAACAATCTCTGAGCACAATGGAAGGCAGAAGCAGGAGGGGAACAGCAGCATTTCTTTCACTACCATAACAGTAGTGGAATTGAACTACGCTCCATAACAGGGCTAATTAAGTAATGATCTAACCATTTCTCCCAGTCTTCTGGCAGGTTTTTTTATTCTGAGATGCAAGTCAGCAGTTTGCTAAAATCACTTATTTAGGTATTTAGGTACATGGTTCTTCCTATTCCAGGTAAAAAGGTCATCCATCCACTTCACCCTTGAGGTGAGGTTTATGTCCCAGCTCTTGAGAGGTGCTCTGCTGTCCATTGCAAAACCAATTCAGTTTTGTGCCATGGAGTTTGAGTGCTGCCTCAATTGTGGCCATGCAAGGTGTGGTCATAGCACCCAGAAGGCTGACTTAGTGCTCTCTCTGCCCTGCTGAGCATCTGCAGAAGTCAGTGACAAGGACATTCTCAATGCAGCAAGGTGGGTCCACAAGGTATTTCCAATGCACCACAGGCTGTTACTGCCCAGTAGGAGCTGGGGAACAGCAGACAGTCAAGTGTAATTTCTCTATCAATTGCTAAAGTGAGATGAAACAAGGTAAGCTCCCACTCAAAACCTCTCTATTCTCTGTTAATTGCTATGTATTGCTGCCTGTAGGCCATGAGAAACTTTCAAGAGCTGAATCAGGTATGCTCCTATTGGAGGAAGAGTGAAAACCAAAAGATATTTGTGATCAGAAATGCTTAGCAGCCATCCTTTCTATTATTACTATCTATAATTCAGCTGAAGACCTGCCTAGTTTTGAAATAGATCTGCAGGGGGTGAATACACATGTGCAACTGGCTGTTGTGACTTTGTGGTGTGACGTCCAAGTTAAATGCCAGTTAAACTATAAGTGTACCAAAGAACTGTGCCAAGTATTTGGTATTACTTTTCCACACTGAGTTTTGAAAACAAACACTGAATGTTTTTCTTTTCTTTTTTTTTTCTTTTTACTTATTCCCTTGTTACTCCAATATGCCCGAGGATTATACAATCAATGCATTTTAAAAATGTGTCAAGAGCTTGTCAGTTTGTAGCATGTTTTTCTGAAATGCTGGCAACCGAAAATATTCCAATTTTTGATCAGACCTGAAGTCTGGCAGGAATGAGATATAATGTCCTCTCCCAGAAAACTTTTTGTTGCTGTCTTCCTGTTTATCACTAACTTAATTTTCTAATTGTTTTTCACTCCTTTGTTATCAGGCCACAAAAAAAACCCAGTCTGTCTTCTACTCTTTCTCTTTCATCTTGTTTTACATATGAAATTAAAAAGCTTCTTATCTGAGACTGTTCCTTAGCTCTTTTGAGACACAGATGCAATCAGACTTCAATCCAAATTGCAGGTTTTGCAAGTGCACTTTGCTTGTCTCCATTTACAGGGGATAAAGGAGTCAATTATCAGCTCTGCCATTCACTCCTTGCATCTAGGCTATTACGAAATGCAGGACACAACATTGCTGGCTGTTACTGCACTGGAGGAGGTAACACCAGAGACAAGGACATGTGTAACCTGAAGCCAAATGACTACTGGCAGAGCAGCAGATGGGCACATAGTGGCCAGGTCAAAATTCAGTTTGGAAATCAGAAAGCAGTTCCTAACCTGAAAGCTGTTGGGTTATCCTAAAGAAGGGGGGAAAACTTGGAGTGCCCTGTTTTAGGAGGATTACAAGAAGACTGTTTACCACAGCCCAGTCTGAGCTCAGTTACTGAAAGGCACATGTCCAGGCTTTCAACTCGGTAAGTATGTAAAACATATGAAGAGCAAATAGCCTAATTAAGGCTCCTGTTTTGAATTACCCTTTGAAAGAGCCTCTTTCTTTCTGTTCCCACTGTTTCCCAAACTGGGAACCCAAAGAATCACACTAACTTGTGCCACTGGGTTTAAAATCGCCTATTTTCTGAATGCTGCTAAACTAAGAAAATCAGGGTAGGCTGTTCATTTCTGTTATTCAATAGATTATATTTTTTTCCTTTAAAGAGACCAAATTTTCTCTTCAGGGAAAATCTTAACTGAGATAGTGTTGGTTTTAATAGAATCAATTGAGTGTCAGAAGCTGCTGCTTCTGTTTCTAATCTGTAAAGCCACTCAGTTGTCATGAATCTATCTCATCTTTAAGCATGAGCTTTTTTAGCTTCAAATACACTTGCAGGAAGCCATTCAGTGAATATTCATTCATTTTTTCTTATAAAAAAAGGAAATGGTCCCATATTATCTAAATGTATTTTCAAAAATATCAACAAAAATGTTATGTCTGAGATAGTTAAAAGGAATTTCCACCTATTTTGAGGTGCCAGTCATCTTAATATATGCCAATGCTCTGAATTTGTGCCACAGAAGTCTTTGGAACATCAGCGCACACAAAGGTTTTTGGCAATCACAATACACACGGTTTTGGACAATACCCCTATGAACAGTGGTGCTTTAGCATTTATAAATGCAAAATTACGCAAATACATTGAGTTGCAAAATTCTGAAATATCACATCTGCATTGTATGGCTTGAGGTAACCTGACTCAAAGGTGATTTGCTCTGAAGTTGTCATAAACAAAAAATACAGCACATAAGCACAAGAAGCCTGTGTGTTAAAATCAACATGGTTGATTATTCAGGGCAGGAGGAGGCAGGGATGGGGCAGAGGATGCTCCAGGTCTCCAAATTTGAGCCTGTTTTCCAAATCATGTCAGGTGTGAGGCAGTTCAGAGGGTGGAAGTTGGTACCATGTCAAAAGCGAGGGAAGTGCTGCAGACCCTCACTTACCTGTAATGCAGCAGAGATGTGTTAATCACCAGAAAGCAGATGTACCATCCCCACCGAGATAGACCTCTGCCTTTTTTTTATTCACTCTTTTAGAAAAAAATGCAAAATTTTGCATTTTACATATAATTTTTTTTCCAGCAGTTGGAGTTACATGTCACAGCATCATTTTGAACCTTAAAAATTATAAAACTACCATTTCTGTTTTTTTCCCTTTCTGCCTTGTGCATTTTCTTTTCCTTTTTGTTTGTTTGGTTGGTTTGGTTAGTGGGTTTTTCTTCATCTTGTTGTTCTAGTTTTCCACTTCTCATTTCTGCTTTGATTCTCCTTATATTGCTCCCTCTTGCAAGCAATTTTTGCCTTATTGGAAGCAATATCAGACCTATTACAGAGCTGCAGGGCTTGCATTAACTTTAGGATTTCTTCACACCACTCGGTAAGAAATGGAGGGACAGTTTCCCACTATATCTTTGTTTGTACTCCCTATCTATTATCTCTAGTTATTGTCTTTGACAGGAAAATCCAAAAACACCTGAGGTTTATGTCCAAAAGGGAGACAGAGGAGTCCTGCAATTTTATTTAAATAAAGGGAGAGAGTCCTCTGGGGCACACATCTGCGGGGTTTTCTCTTTTGAGGTTTTGGAGGGCGCAGCCTCCTTTTATCCCAAACTCCGGGCCACATGTTGCCCTCTTCCTTTCCCCATTGCTGAGGTACTCAGAGGGTACAACCTTCCTGAACTGCCTACCAGATAATCCCCCCTTAAACCTACTATTTTACCCCAAAGTTCAGAAGTTCAGGCTTGTGCAGACCCACTTGGTTGTTTCAGGAGCCAAGCTGTCGGGCTCTGTAATGAACCTGCTGCCCAAAGCCAATAGAGACATTAAGACCCATTTCAAAGATGTTAACATCCACACTTTCATCCATCAAATTATTTATAAAGACATTGGCTTTCCTCTCATCTTGTCTAGCACATGAACAATCACAGACGTACAGAGCACAAAGATTAGGAGTTGTCACTTGATTTTGTTTTTGTACAGGACCTTGCACAACAGAGTCCAACAATTAACTCCTAGGTACTGTTGCACTATAAACAATGCATTTTTTAATGTGTTTTTCAAAATGGATAACATGTAAGTTTGAAAATCACAAAACAGGAAAAGGAGGTTTCTGTAAGAGTGAAAATCCATAACTTTTCCAGCCTTTAGCCCTGCAGACCTGGTTGTTTTCATAGTGATAATGTTCTTGTGTTGATCCACATTCAGTAGAGACACCTTCAGAAGGCATCCCATACTAGAAACTCCCAGTGGCCTCTGGAGACACGTGCAGTGATGATCTCATAGAGAATTTACATTTATTTGCACTTGCCTTATTTTCTAAAACAGCAGTGTTGATGTGGGAGAAGAGGAATAGGCCTGAAGCATTGAGCCATACCCTGGTACATTTTTTTTGCATCTGACTTCCATTTTACACTAGTATAAAGAGATTCATGAAGCTGCAATCTGGAGCAGAGTCTGGCCCATCTGTTTAAGAGACAGTATAAATCCATATTTTCACTCTGCCCCACAGTACATGAATACTTGCATGAGAAGTTAAAAATGCAGAATACATTAACACAATCCTGAAATACTTCCCATCGCAGAAACCTATGAAAGGCACTGTCAGGGACATCTTTCAGGCTTGTATCAAATATAACTTGATTCATAGTTACCTCAACTGATGATTTCAGTATGGCAATTCCAAGGCCATGACTGATTTTAATATAGGAATATGGTGATTCTCTTTCAGAACACTTGACACCGTTTAACAAAGAATAGGGATTTTTGTTCTGATGAAACCAAATCTTGCTTAGATAATGCAGACCTCATTTCTGGTTTTACAATGTGTACACTAAAATGCCCCTAGTCACCAAAGCAGTAAGAATTCAGACATTCTCTCCAGGTAGTTCCCAACTTTGCTGAAAAAGCTCACAGAACATGAAAACAACTTTCTTTTGTGTGCTGAATGCCTCTTGAAATGGCACTTTCAGATTTTAATGTTATTTGGAATAATTTGGAATTAATGTAACACCTCCGTTCAAGAGAGAAACCCTCTTGTCTCCTCATATCTGCACAGTAGTCTTTAGCACTTCCTCAAGGCAGTATCAACATCTCTTCAAGGAGGTACCAACAAAACAATGCTTTCAAAATAGCACCAATACTCATTGTGCCAGAGCTCTGGGACTTGCAGTCTGAGGTGTCACCATCTTGAAGTCCTGCTCAACAGCAGTCTCAAGCCAGCACAAGGGACATGCACAGAGGACACAGGGGCTGGCCCAAGCACAGGGCTTGCAATCACCCTGCTCAGCTCTGCAGCAGCTGAAGGATGCCTTTTTGCCTCTGCTCCCATGATCTTACTGCAGTTATCTAATCTTGCTTTTAAACCAGATGTCTGCCATTTATCAGCACAGCGCAAATACAGGAATGGGCCAACCTTTTCTAGACAAGATAGAAAAGTTGAATATCCCCAGAAGATGACCAGGCTACCTGATGGTCCTAATTCAAGGCAATGGCTAGTTCACATAAAAACAGTGTAATTTATCACTTAAATTAACATAATGTCTGATAGAGTATATTTCAGAAACGGCTATTTGAAGCTTTGTTTGGGTTTTCCTCACTGAGTTTTGCACTGCTTTGATGCCATAGTTTTTGAATAAAATAATTTTAAAGAACAGTCAAGCTCTGCTCAGGACTTACGTGTATGTGAGGAAGCACTTGATTGCTAAACATATTTATATTCACCACCTCAGAGCAATACTTGCATTCTCATTTGCATAAGGATGCATCTGTGCCTCTTGCAGTTGTGGCCCAAAGTCCTTGCTGTGTGTGGGAGGAGTGAGTTTCTATAGCAAGGAAGCAAGGAGAGAGGTTGTGTTGTCTCCTGCCAACTTCTGCTGAAGTTAGGCTTCTAACCTACCATCCACCAAGTGTGACCGCTTGGACTAAGTTGGCTTCTCTTTGTTCTCTCTTACTTCCCAAATACATCAGACAAAATAAATCTTAGCAGAGATTTCTCTGCTTTCTGCTTGAATACTGTGGTCTTCTCAACATTCTTCAGGTAGGGATGAAAATCTGACAATAGGTTCCTGGAGGAGCAGGAGACCATGTCCATGCACAGGGAAACTTGTCTGGGCCACAGAACGGACAGGGAGATTGCAGGCTTTGATGAACAGCACTCGGACACTTCTCTTCCATTCCCTTGGAAAAGAAGATGTCCAAAATATGTGGGATCATGGAATGATTCAAGGTGGGAAAGGCTTTGGGCATCTCCACTCCTAACAACCTGGCCAAAGCAAAATCATCTCTAAATGAGGTCAGGTTGCTCATGGCTTTAGGCAGTTGGGTCTTAAAAACCTGCAAGGACAGAGTGTTCAGAAACTCTGGGCCCATATTCCCCTGCCTGACTGCCCTCTTGGTGAAAAAAACTGTTCCTAATATTCAGTCTGAATATTGTCTGCCATTCTCCCACCATGTACCCGTATGGGGACCATGGCTCTGTTTTCATGAGGACACCACAGGAAAAGCTTTGCCCATCACCTTGCTGCAATGGGGCAATGAAACCATTCTACTTAGCCTGCTGCAAAGGCATGGGGCATATGATTCCTGCCTGATTTACAGCTGCAGTGATCTCTTTATCCTATATGCATGGGACAGAGACAGATTGGATGCAGAAGGAGACTGTAGGAAGGCCTGTGAGTTTTAAGCAGTTCTGAATCTGCCTGAGGATATGGAAAAGCAATCAGGTCTCTTTTACTGTTGTCATTCTGTGGACAGGAGAGTGTTTTCTCCAGTGCTGGGAATGGAAAGAGCAGACACATGAACTTCCTGCACTGCTCTCCAGCAAGGTGTCCAGCTGGCCTCTGAAGCACAGCTCTTTGGAGGTTTTCTGGTGTGTCCTGTCAACCCAGTGGGATTACCCTGTGTGTGATGCCTTGCTTTTTGGTTGGTCTGAAGTTTTGGTGTGGAGGGGACATTGTAAGTTCTATACTGCAAGGATTTTTCCCTGTGACAGTGAGCGTAGCTTTGTATGAGTGAGAACAGAAGGGTTAAATCTCCATGTGATACAGTTATAAAGCAAAGAAAGAAACCCCCAAGTCCTATTGCAATCTGGAGGTTAGCATAGGTGCCCAAAAATATAGTTTGTGTGTGTGTGTAATGTATTAGAGCATTTAAGCAATCAGGATTACTTTTACAATCCTATGATTGCTCCTTGCCTAGTTGGAAGTATTTGTTAATCATTGGCATTAAAAGCTAAAGTCCATGAAACACAGCATGTGCCTTCATTTTAGGAAGATTATAAGGAATTTTTTTTGTCATCTGGACACATACTTATTAAGCAATATCTTGTCTAGTAAAACATGCATATTGCAAACTAAGGGCTTTCTCATGACTAATTTTGTAATGTATTTGTTTTTGTTTTCCAGGATGGCATTCACTTCAGTGAATTGGCATTCACTTCAGTTTCCACTGCAGTTATTTTACAGTCACTGGATTTGACCTGAGTTTTGTTTTTAAGGAAGCATGGAAAAACAAAATTAGAAGACATATACATGTGTTATCAACACTAGATTAACTTCTTCTTTATCAGTCATCTATAATTTTGCTGGCTACTAGCTTACAATTGAGGCAGGGGTTGCATCCTCTGCCTAAGCTGCCCATGCAGAGAGTTCACTACATCTGTCCAGGACAGAGTCACCTGAGTCCTGGTTAGACTGGTTTCATGATGCACAAAATGAAGAAAACCAGGAAATTCCGTGAGTGCAGAACAAGAAAGACCAGTGTTTTGTTTTTAGACATAGCCGTCAAAGAAGTTTGAAGATTGATTATTAATATCTTGTCAGAATCTGGATGCTGCAGGCAAACTGATATGCCCAGATATCTCATTACCTAAAGAGACAGTTGGGACAAATAATAGGTGGGAGAAGAAATGAAAAAGGTATAACTTAGTGCTCTGATGAATGTCACTGGTGTTACTGTTGCTGTTTCAGCTGAGCTGGCAGGGCAGACGTGTATGATACATACACCCAGCACACACACACATCACAGGCTTGCTCGACCACAGCCTGGCATATGAGCTCAGGCTGAGGCTGGAGTGGCAGGGGTGGCTTACCTGGACAGAAGGTTTGACACAGGCATCAAGGAAAGTGGCTGTAGTGCTCAAATAATCCAACTACATATTAAAACATGCAGCTCAAGCTTCAGGAATGGCTTAAAGCTTTCAGATAGATGTGAACTCAAATATATTTCCATGGATTTAATGTTCAATATAATGGCCCTTCTCAAGAAAGAAGTGCATATGTGAGATTTGTTTCCCTAAAGCAGTCAATAAAAATGCTAGTATTTTTCTCTCCTTAAAATATTGCGTAGCACTAAAATGCTGAAGTGGTACTGAATGATACTTGATATCTGAGTTTCCAGGCACATTGCTGAGCAGCCTTTGGGAAGCACACTGATATTTATGTGAGCAGAGAATTCCCTATGGCTCTGTCTGAAGAGTTGCTCACCTGGGCTGAGCTCTCCTGTTGCTCCCTCCTTTGCAAGGAAAGCCTGGCATAAGTAACACAAAAACAGAGCGCAGTGCTAAGCTCTGCTCCAAAGTCTTGGGCAAAGCAGAGTGCATGGGGTTTAAAATACCATTCCCTGGTCATGGAGAGAGCTGCTGCTGAAAGAGCAACAATTCATCCAGTGGCACGTGCTTCTTTTGTGTTCTTGGCTTGTCAGAAGCAGCTGTAGTTACCCAGCAGCCAGATTGGACAAAGTCTATTAGGTTAACCTGAAGTTAACATTTTCAGTGTGTGTGGGGCAGAAAACACAGAGGCTTGGAATTGTTCATTAACACAGAGTAAAAATAATCTCACTATGAGGAATAAGCCTGAACCTTTTGCATGCAGAAAAAAACCCAAATTAATTCTGCAACAATCTTAAAAACTTCAGAACTGATTTCATACAATCTTGACAAAAGGCTTTCAGACTGAATTTTGGCAGGGTGTTTGGTAGATTGTGAACATAGAAATGAAGCACTCAAAGAAGAATTTGGGCTATTTACATTAGAAAAGCTGAACTCTTTTTAGTAGAACATAAAAGCACATTATTAACCTCTTCCCTAAATTGTTATTTTTCTTTCTAGTGATTCCACTTTTTCTGTTATGAATGTTAACAGTGGATGATTCTTTGGATAGTGTGTTTTTAAATTTATTTTATAGTTAAAAATAGTGCTTGTACAGTAAAATTCCCTTGGTCTGGATGTTCCCTTGCTTTTTACTTTTACCAGTACACAGAGAATATGAAACATCAATCCGGTGAGTTTTTAAATTCCTGTTGCAGAAGCATGGGTATTGGTGCAAACAATTAAGTGTGAAGTTTCTGGTTGCTGCTCTGCTGATTAACTGGCATCACAGAGAGCTCTGTGGTTTTATGGTTCATGTGCCTTGCTGAGAAGGTCTCAGTGCCTGATTTGCTACTGGATCTTTTTCTCATGGAGCTGGAACCAGATCACAGTTATGGGCCATGCTGACTTCTAGGGTACCAAGAACATGATCCCAGGCTACCCCTGTGAAAGATTGCTTTCAGTTAAACTATATTTTGTGGAATCACAAAATGGCCTGGATTGGAAGGGACCTTCAAGATCATCTGGTTCCAATCCCCCTGCCATGGACAGGGACATGTTTCACTGAACCAGTTTTCAGAGTTCTATACAATCTAGCCTTGAACACTTCCAGGGATGGGATATATACAACTTCCCTGGGCAATGTACACCAGGGCCTCACCACCCTCACAGTAATGAATTCTTTCCTAATATCTAATCTAAACCTACCGTCTTTCAGTTTGAATCCATTCCCCCTTGTTCTGTCACTGCATGCTCTTGTAAAAAGTTCATCACCCTCTCTTCTGTGGGATGTCTTCAGGTACTGGAAGGCAGCAATTAGGTCACCCCTAATCCTTCTCTTTCTCAGGCTGAACAGCCCCAATTCTATCAGCTTTTCCTTCTGGGAAAGGTTCTCTATCCCTCTAATCATCTTGGTGGCCCTCCTTGCTCCAGCTTCCGGTGCTGGGGATGTCACTGGTTTTATTTCAAAAATCATAATGAACACAGGTTTTTCTAAAGAATGAGCTGCCAGCTAAGACTGTAATGACAAAATTATTTTCTTTTAAGATAAAATGTGTGGTGATATAGCACAGAGAATCATTTTTGGAAAACAATTTGGAGTAACACCTCAGGGGATTTCATTCTCCTTTGGAGTGCTCTGCCAATTCACATTCACAATAATGAGAGCTACACACGCACAGCTCTATGTGTTTAGCAGAGCAAAGCTTCCATGGAAACCTCATGTATCATGAAGTCATCCTAGTCTGGATGGGAGGAGGAAGTGGGAGAAGGATATCTGTCTAAGCCACAAACTCCTCATGTGACCTTGTATAACTCATATATAATTGTGCAAGTTCACCATTGGTGGAGCTGGACAGTGCTTTAACATTTTAATTCATCAAGGGAGAAACAAAAAATGTTCTCATAGGTGGTCCCAAACTGGGGGAAAAGATAGAGGAATGTGATCTCTGCCTGTTACTTGAGAGCTGAATCTTCCACAAGGATTTATCAAAAGCATAGTGACACTGCTGGAGCCCAAGCCATTACCTCTGCCTTGCAGAGACAATACCAAGCATTTAATGTGAGACCTGAATGGCCAAGCTGAAGGCATTCATGGCATCTGCACTAGCCAGCTCTGCTCAATACTGTCATAGATTTTCCTGACCTATTGCCTATTTGTTTTTCAAGCAGCATTTGGCTGTCATTTGACAGTGATAGCATAAAATATAATTAAATTTATTCATTCATCAGTGCTTCAATGTATATTGCTTGTGCAATATACACAAGCTTAGCTGCAAATAAAGTGTTTCTTGGAACCTGATGACTGCCTTCATACACATTGGTGATTGCTGCTGTGTAATAACAGAAACCAGAGAAAGGAACACTTGAAATAAAAGAAAATAAAGAGCGAAGGTCTGTTAAAGTAGCTTTGCAAAATGAGGGTTTAGAAATGAAAATAGGAAGGGCAACTGAAACAGAGACCAAATGTAATAAATATGTTAGTGTTCCTTTTTCAGATAGTTTTGTAGATTTTGTCCAAAAAAAAAAGAAAAGTGATTCATGCATCCTCCAAACCCTGCATTTACAATTAGTAGTACTTATTACATGAAATATTGCTGCTCAATTTAAATGACTTCAAAATAGGCAAAGGCAATAAGCTACCTAGCAGCCAAGTTTCAGAGAAGATCTCTGAGCTGAGACTTTTAAACCACAGCTTAATGCCTTGTGACTGATGTGAGGAGGGTGATTAACTCTTGATTCATGGTTTTGGGGACAGCAGCCAGCAGCCACTTCCTCTGGAAGAGTGCTGATGTGCAGTGCACTGCTTCGAGCAGAAAGTGCTTATTACATGCTTTCACAGAAATGTTGCAAGTGCTTTCTTCTGCCCTTACCACTGGTTTGGCTCATACACTCACATGGAGCAGCTTCTTTCTTATGCTTATTACAGGACACAAAACTTGTGTAGCACTGCTGGCAGGTTGTTGCTTGCCTGCTCTAGGTAATTTACTGCCTTTAATTTTGCTGAACAACCATTTGCTAGGCTGTCATTCCCCCTTATTTACATAAGTGCCTTCCTCTTAGGGCATGCACAGTAAAATCAGTGTACACTCTATCTTTATATTTAAACAGAGACCAGAGAAAGACAAGCCAATGACTGTAGATTTAAGTTGTTGCATATACAAGAGGAGATGACTTTTTTTTATTGTGGAAATGTGTAAAAATGAGCACTTAGCATGCTGAAGACGTGTCAACTTTATGGCTTCATCACCTACCACCCATCTCTGCAAAGATATTAAATGCGTTCAAATAAATCTGTGTGTGGAATGGCTTCTCATACAGTGGGAAAAAGAATCCGTACTTGGGAATACAGGTTTGTAAAGCACATTCCTATCCTTTGTCAGTGGAGAAGAAACCATCAGATTGGAACTCAGATCCTAGAATTGAGAGCTCTTTTTTGACTGTTGTCAACATGTGATCACCTTGAGCCCATAAATGAAACTGTACTGCTAAATCATTCACCTGTTACTAACTCATCTTCACACTGTTGGGATTTGGCTTTCTGTGCTGCAGATATTTCATGGGGACATCTATTTGGAATGGCACAAAAGAAACTCAGGAGGAGAGAGTTAGCCAGCAGTGCATACCATATAGGTCCAGTACTTCAGCTTGGTTTTTCACATTCCTTGTTTAGCTTCACAGATCTACTCTTAAGAGTCTCAAGATGGGTGGGATGGATGTTCATTAACCTATGGGGCTGTGTCTTTCTTTTTCTAGGGTGTTTACTAATTGTTCCATCAACGAGCTTTTTGCTTATCACTGAACTCTACAAATGGTGCTAATAAACACAGGATGTTTCTCCCCCAGTCAGAGTTATTCCAAGGACTATTCCCGGGGAGTTTCTAGGAGAAGTCTTTCTGATGTCCTTGGTACAGTACCAGTTATTTAAGATAAGGAAATAGGAGGCCAAAGGCTCTTTAGCAGCCTGTGTGGCTGATGCAGAGTTTTTACAGCAATTGTGTTGCCAAACCATGAACAGTATAGAAGATCTGATTTCTTGGTTATTGAACCTACTACCATTGGATGAGACATAAAAACATTTCACTCAATCATACTTCTGCTAAATCTAACTGAAAGCTCACTTGGAGGATTTTTAAATTTTTAAAAAATAATTTAGTCTGGGAAAGACACGCAGTTCATGGTATTAGTGATGCCATAGAAAGAAATCACTCAGAACGTACTGACACAAAATTTCTCTATCAATATTTGAGGACAAAATAAAGTTGATAGAATTTCCTTACTTTGAAGCCTGGGGCTGTGCTGGTTATCTGATAATGAGTCTCAGAGCTGTCTTCACATGACCTCAACAGCAATTCAGAGGGAGGAGGAACAAAGAAGTGACACACAATGAAAGAACAGAAGTACTTATCAGTGGTTTTAGGGTCAAATTTTAAGTGATCTTATTGTTCACTCATGTTTCTTTTTTTACTAGTTTCCATCATGTGTTTTTGTCAGTTCTAAATCTTGCTCCTAAGAAAGACAAAGTGCAGATAAAATCTAATATTCTGATATCAGACAGCTTCATGACTTTGCATCAGACTCTGTCTTATTTCTAAAGATCAACGCTAACTTTTTTCAATAAAAATGCCCCTGGTAAGATGGGCAGGCTAGGCCCCAGCCTGAGGCTTAGCTAAACAGACCATGAGAAACTGTGGATGCAACAACTAATAGTTAGAGGAGATGGCAAAAACTATGGGTAACACTATGAAGGATTTTTAAAAAATTGATTAAAAATCAAATTTTACAGGTTTTTAAGGGGGAATTGTTTGAGAAGCAGCCAGATCCAACTGACATCTCTGGAGAGGTACAGGGACCTCTGGGAGCTGAGGTGGCAACATCTGGAAAACCCTTTCAAGCAGTGTCTCATATGGCTGAAATGATAGAGATAACAGCATCACAAGTACCAAATTTGGGTACAAAGGTAGCAAAAATGGGACAGAGGTAGAAAAGTAACATGTTGCATTGTTTATTTGGGAGAAGAGGGAGCTAGGAAAAGGGAGATGAAAATGGGCTGGAAAAAAACAAGCTTGGGAAAATGGGGAGAAAAGAGAACAAAAGGAGTTTGTTATGTATAAGCAAGTGGCTGGTTAACAGCTTGGGCCAAACCCTTTGCCCCATCTTGCAGGTTACCCTGTCTTGTTAAAATATGTTTCAATTTTCTGGGTGAGCTCACTTTCATCTCTGTGTGTGAGATGTTGAAATGCACAGGGCTCTTGTAGAGTTCTAAAGGAAGTGAAGATGTGAGCCTAAATAAATGAAGGAAGTGAGACAGATAACTTAAGACCTATAAACTGCTGTCAGAGGGCAGCTTCTGTTGCACATGGGCTTTATATTGCAATTGGGCAGAGGGAGCCAGGGAGCACGGATCATTTACCTTGTTTTCTGGAATTGAGTAGGCACTGACTCCATTTAGAGTCCCTAAGGAATAATTTACTACACCCCTAGTCAACTAAAGATCCAATTTTTAACTCTACCTATTCTTCAAAGTCCAACCACTTCTGACAAGGTCTGTTTTTTCAGGGAGGTCTGCAGTTTCCCATGCTTCATCCAATTCTGATCCAACAAATAACTTTTGCAAGTCACTGGGATCTAGGAAGCTGACTGATCTACAAAGTA
Source organism: Vidua macroura (assembly GCF_024509145.1). Taxonomy (NCBI): domain Eukaryota; kingdom Metazoa; phylum Chordata; class Aves; order Passeriformes; family Viduidae; genus Vidua; species Vidua macroura. Next base: position 80,959,828 of record NC_071572.1, read on the forward strand.
CATGAGCTTTCAGGCCATAAAAAAAAAAAAAAAACCACTGGATGCAGAACAAAGTATTTTAAAGAAGAAAGGATCTCAGTTCGAGATTAAATACTTTTTTAGACAAATTCAATAATCTATCTCATTATACAGTGTTCAATTAATTTATTTACTTTTTTTCCTTGGGAATATTCAGTTTTAAATCTGGCCTGAGCTAAAGAAAAGCGCAGAGGAAAGCATGAAAGATCACAGATAAACCCTGTGAGGACACAGGGCTTCTATGCTAGATCAGTTTTTTACCAGGACAGTATCTTACTTTTTCTTAAAGAAAAGAAGGTTTATCAACTATTTTTTTCCTCCACAAGTTAATGTCATCAAGGGTCTTAAATATGCCTGTTTCAAATGTGCAGAAACAAACTATCAGTTGAAGAGACTTGTATACAGGAGTGCTTGTTTATCACCACTCTTTCCTGAAAGGTGATACCTTACTAACTTCTGTTTTAGGACTTTTAGGGTTATTCCAGCCTCACCTTCATGGTGAGAGGTGGAATTTTCCACTACACTCTGCATGCAGTTAGGTGGAACATTTCACAGGCTCCCTGTGCCCTTGCACTCTTTGGAGAAAGATCAGGACCTGTGGGTTGTTATTGGCTTGGGAAGTTCATTTCTCAGCCTTGAGGAGGTGACTCACTATGACTGAACTCTAAGCATTGACCCTAACTCATTATTGGGTCCAACTTTTGACATGAAATACATTCAGTTGCAGTATATTTTGTTACCAGCACACAGGCCAGATTTACTTCACTGTAAAATTGGTTTCAGAGCCTTGTAAAGATGCTCCTAATTCATATCAGTGACTACAGCACCAGTCTGGGACATGGGTGTTCAAAATGTTCCAATTGTTTTTGACAGATATTTATGTGGAAGTTTGCAGTTATTATGTCTTTCAGCAAAACAAACATCAACAGCAATCACTTCCATTCAACAGAATTTATAAAAGCAAGGTAATCTCACATGTGTCAAGTTCACGGACCATTTGGATAGTGACATGTTCCAGTGGAAGGAAGAAATACAAGGCACTCACTCTCTGATTCTGATTCTGTTTCAGCTGGAGGCAAATATTTTTAAATTTTCCATTCATATCATACTTCTATATACACTCAGTTTAAAAGGAAAACACAGAATTGGAATAAAGAGAATCCAGGTCATCTTGAAGGGTAGTATCCTGTCGAGAGATCAGGAAATGCATAAATATAAAAACCAATGACAATTTGTCATAATTTTATTGGATCAAGAAAATAAATATCACTCTTGCTCATGTATTCTTAAATTGCTTGATGACCTATGCAGTTTTGAAGAGTCATTGCACACAGCAAGAAGACTTCAGAAGCAGTAAACCCCAAAGCCATATTTGATTAATATGGGTGGGATTTTAGCTTTGGAGCAGTGTTGGAACCCAAAGTGTTCCTCAGACACTCTTGGATGTTCCGGGCCCAGGTCAGAAGCATTTGAGACCCTGGCATGCAGCGGAAATCCCTGTGGTTTTGAATCTGACCCATGGAACAATTTACCAACCTTGCAGGAAGAACAAGAAATCACAAAAGTTTAGATATTATAGTAGAAGTAGTCACAAAGTAAAAGGGAGAATCTTTGAGTGCTGGACAGGAGGGTTTTAGGCCTTGTACAGAGGAGTCTGAGTTTTGTACATGGGGATCAGAAGTGCTAAGATGGAGGGATTTGGGCGTGCCCTGTCCTCCTTCTTTCTCCTTCCTAATCTCCATGTTCATGGTGATGTTGGCACTCACAGATTGGTTTAGAGTAGAAAATCACCATTCAATATAAGTAATAGGCATTAGAGAAAAACTATAAACATTTAACACATAATGTATGATATAAAAGATGGCACCAGCCCCCTGGGCAGTCGGAGTCAGAGACAGTGTCAGTGTGTGTGTGTGTGCCTTTGTCTGACCTGCTGAATGGACCGCAGCAGTTCAGGAAGAATATCTTTTAGATAACATACAATAAACTACCTTAAAACCAGACGACTAAAGACTACTGAGTCTTTCTTTAAAAACACAAGTTAGATGAGAAACTTTTCCATCTCTTGGAGTCATCCCAGTCTGGGGGTGAGCCCCAGCAGAGCAGGGTTTTCTAATCTAAGTGTCTTAACTTAAGCTCATCTCTTTTACACACTTCATTATGGCAGATCTGATACTCAATGCTTACTCAGAATTCTCAGCAACCTCAATGTGAGAAAAAAAAGATCACCTTTATCTTTTTGTTCTCACATTGAGACAAGTTCCTGCTCATTATGAGCTTCAATTTTAATGTGCCTCAGTTACCAGTTGTCTGGGAGGACTAACCCAGTTCTATTTAATGTGTTGGAGTGTTGTCTTATACCACAGATACCTAAAATTAGTGAATCTCATGTATGGTGTGCAGGTCTGCTGGAATTGCAGCCACTTCTGTAACATCCTGAAAAATTTACAATATACTGTGAAAAACATGTGGACATGACAGATGGGGAGAATGCAATGTGCCAATGAGATCAATGTATTACCTATATTTCATCTAAGTCAGACACAAAATGTTTCATATATAAAGGTGACCTTTGGCAAAATGTTTGTCACACTTGTGGTGATTTAGAATTGATAGACTTCTAAAGTTCATGGCAAAATATTGAGTGCTCTGCAATATTTTTTAGCTTTAGTAACCAGACTTGCAATAATCACTCAGCAAATGCATCTGCTCACCATCAACATTTTTATATCACATTCTGATTTCCTAATTAGTGGATTCAAGCAGTAGAGGAAGCAATATGTTTATATTGCTTTCCTCAAGGGCTATTTATAATCCCTTGATGGCCATGTCAAACTCCCATTGCTTTTGTGATAGCCATTTCCTATCCAAGGGTGTAATTTAACCCAGGGAATTTATCAGCTACAAAATAGACATAAGCATCTCAGAAGAGGCATTAAAACTATATTTTAACTTATCCCATTGTCATTAAGCTTGATGAGCTATTTTCAGGTCTGTCAATAAAGGAAATGTCATAAAAACAAAAGGCTCCAGATGTTTGGAGCTTCTCTGTAAAATGACTTCAAAGAACCAAAACAGCCTAGGCATTATGGGACAAAATTCTCTGGTACCTAATTTAACAAAATTATTAGTGAACCCAAAAACTTTTGGTGAGTTTTTTCCCCCACATAATTTGTTTGTGAAGAATACTGACTGCTTCTTCCTTTGTGAAGAATACTGACTGCTTCTTCCTTTGTCTAAGAACTAGATATAGCTCAGACCCTTGAGGAGGCAATGACAAAACACAACTCTTCCCTTCCACTGCACCTGACTGCAGTTGCCGAGCAAAGACAGCTGGAAAAGCTAAACTTCTGATCTTGTAGGTAACAAAAAGCAGAGAGTGACTTGGATATACTGCTTCGATCTAGTAAACACAAAGAGAAATAGGCTTCTGGAGAAGTATCAGCAAGCTACTTAGACAGTGGAAATTTATAGAAAATAAAATGTTTTCTCTATCAAATCAAACTGAGAGTGAGGATAATTGGTGTTAAAATAATTGCTTTCTGTAAGAGATCCAGTCCTGTTGGCTTCCTAGAGCCATGAGGTCCAAAGTGCACCACAGCCAGAACAGATCAAAACAGCTTATGTGATTAAAAGACAGTGGGAACAATTGTGTTAGTGCTGCAAACATCCATGATAGACAGAGAACAAAGGTACAGGTAGGAAAGTAGAGACAGTTCATAACCAAGAATCCCAAAAACATTTTTTCCTCTGACGTTTTATGACCAAGAACAACATGTTATGGAGATTTTAAAAAAGCTTTTTAAGGGAAAAGGAAAGCAAAACCTGGACAAATCATTCAGTTTAAAGAACATTTTACTATATCTAAGACTTAAGGGTAAACTAAGACAATAGAGCACACAAATGATGCAGTCATTAGTGAATAGTTAAATATGTGAAGAACCACACAAGCTAAATTATTCTTGCTTGGCTGCTCAGTGTGTGCAACAGTGTTTAGAAGTGCAGTTAAAAACAGTCAAACTAATTCTTCTTAGAAATTCTGAGTTGTGTCTTTAAAGACACTTTTTTACCTCAAAACATATAGTTTGAGGACAAAAGAGGGCTTTGTTTTTTTTCTATTCTACAAACTTCAAATCACAGAAGAGTTGAGATGGAAAGGCATGTCTGGATACTGCCTAGGCTCACTGTTCAAAGTAGGGTCAGCTAAACTAGTTTCCCAACATCTTGCCTAGATGGGTTTTAAAAATTTTCAAGAATAGACACCACAATCTCTGTGTGCAACCTGTGCCATTGTTTGACACACTCACTGTGAAAGAGTTTTGTCTTCCATTTAAGTATTTCTTGTATTTCAGTTTGTGGCCTCTGTGTCTTGTGCTATCACTCAGTGTTATTGGGAAGGGTTCGGCTGTTTCTTTTTCCTCCATCCCTGGTTCTTCTATACATTGTCAAGATTCCCCATGAGCTTTCTCCTTTTTGGGCCGATTAGTCACAGTTCTCACAGCCTCTCCTCACATGTCAGATTTCCAAAGGTCTCAGACATCTTCATGGCTCTTTCCTGAACTCACTCCAGTTTGTCCATATCTGTTGTACTGGGAAGCCCAGAAATGAACACAGAACTGCAGATATCAGTGCTGAGCAGAGGGAAGGGATCACCTCCCTCAACCTGCTGGCAACACTCTGTGCCATTCAGCCCAGAAGGCTGTTGACCTTCTTTGCTGTGAGGGTTGGTTGCCAGCTTATATTCTGTTTGGTGTTCATGAGGACTCCCTGGTCCTTCTCTGCACAGCTGCTGTCCAGCTGTCAGCCACACTTTGCTGTGGTGTTTGGGGTTATTTCTCACCAGGAGCAGGAGTTGACATTTTCCTTTCTTGGATTTCAGGAGGTTCTTCTTGTCCCAGTCCTCCAGCCTGTAAGGTCCCTTCGAATGTTAGCACAATCCTCTGGTGCATCAAGCCCTATTCCCACATTATATTCCCTGCAGGCTTGCTGAGGGTGCATCCTGTCCCATCACCCAATCCCTAAATAGAGCTGTTAGGCAGTGCTGACTCGAGTACAGACTGCTGGGGTACACAACTGGTGACTGTTCTTCAGTTGGACTTTGTAGTGCTGATCACAACCCTTTGAGTCCAGCATTCAGCCAATTTTCAATCCACATCACTGTTTACTTATGCAGTCCTTACTTCATTAGTTTGTCTGTGAGGAAATAATGGGAGACACTGCTCTCTCCTTTTGAAGAGTCCTCCTCACTATTGAAGAAGTCAATTCAGTCACCTGAGTTATTTCTTTTCCCTCTGCAACATACTGAGTCTTTCTAATTGACAGTTAAATGGTTTAGGAATTGCAGTCAGATTTATATGTTATCAGTTCCATTCCCATTGGTGCTACTGTCAGATTTTCAGAAAGGCTACATTTGCCTCCCAGTGAAAACTGACAGTAAAAGTAATTCTCCTCACTTGATTTTAAATGTCTAAAGAGGAGACTTTACTTCAAGTCATATATTTTCTCTGTTATGTGGAAAAAGGAGTGTGAGATATCTGTGGACAGCAACTTTTCCTGTCCTGATGTAAATTTCTAAGGTGAGGGGATTAATTTCCTCTTGGAAGTGGTTGTCTCTTTACACTGCTGATCTGTAGAATCCAAATGAAGTAACACCTTTAGTTTTTATGAAGATAAGTGAAATTATCCTTTCCCTTACATAAAAAAAAAGCTGTAATCATTCTTATATCCTTAATGTTCTACTGATGTTGGTTGGCATTATGCTTTACTCATAGCTGTGGCAAACAGGGAGAAAGGCACAAAGTATCAGTCTTGGAGACTTAATCCCTGCCATTGGCACGGACTTCTGATCCTGTAGAACAGTTTTCCTCTAGGACAGACAATATGGAGAATAATCCCTCCACTTATATTTGTCCAACCTTGTGCAGTGCATGGGAACAAAGGAACAACAGCAAAAGGTCTCCCTGCAGAGCTGACTAACAGCATCTGCAACAGGGATGCTGCCAATGAAGTCTAAGTGGTACCCTGGTGATGCTGCTTTCTTGACAGAGACACATCAGAATGCCTTCATCTACCAGAGATGCTGCCTATACTTTTAGATTCTTATCTGCCTATTTTTCTGCTGTGTTGGAGTTAATTTTTTCCATAGTGGCTGGTATGGAGCTGTGTTTCAAGCTTGTGTTGGAAACAGTGCTAATAATACAAGGGTGTTTTAGTTACTGTGGATCAGTGCTCAGAGTCAAGGCCTTTTCTGCTCCTCACCCCATCCCACCAGCAGGGAGGCTGGGGGTACACAAAGAGGGAACACAGCCCAATTGACTGAAGGGACGTTCCATACCACATGGTGACATGCTCAGCAGATAAAGCTGGAGGGAGAAGAAAAAGAGGGAGGTTCAGGGTGATGACATTTGTCTTCCCAAGTCACTGTTACACATGGTGGGTCCCTGCTCTCCTGGGAATGACTGAACACCTGCCTGCCCATGGAAAGAGATGAATGACTTCCTTGTAGGGCTTTTGCTTTCCCTATTAATTATCTCAAGCCACACATTTTTTTACTTTTATTCTTCCATCCTGATGTGGAAGAGTGGACAAGAGGCCATGTGGGGTTGAATGTCAGCTGGGATTAAACCATGACAATGGCTTACTGCTGCTTCTTTTCTCCTCTGTTTACAGTGGCCTTACTAAATTCAGGGCCACCTCATCATAAACATGATTTCTCCTCTGCTATTCATAGCGAAGCACAATTGCACCAATTGCATCATGATTAGCAGCAATATTCATCTCTGGCAGAGGAATGATAAGAGCCCTCATTGCAGTTAGAACAATTAATCTGTGAAGAAATGCTATGAAAATGTTCCCACTCTGCAGACTGAGAATGGAATGCATTAGCACAGAAGAGTCTATAAGTTTTTGTCAATATAACAGTTAATGGCTCTTTATTTGGAGGAACTAAAGAAAGGTTTTCACCAATTTGAATAAATCCATTTAAATGTTACATAAATACATGAGATTGCATCTAGCGTCTGTTATAATAGTTCAGCATTGTAGATAATTTCTCCATTGCAATAAGGCTATGACAGATCTGGAATATATTATTCTGGAATAGCTAAGACTGGAACACAATAATACATAAAGATGAAAGAAGCTATAATACCTAATGTATTTCTATATGCTGCAGAAATCTGTCTTCCATATAAAAATTAATGAAACCTCTTTCCCGAATATTGGACTTTATTGTCATGCAGTAGATACTTTCCATAAGCGTGGGGTTTGAATGGTAGAGCACACAGCAATGCCCCCACCCCATAGCAGAAGTGATTTCAGATTCTGATATTGCAATTACCAGACTTATTGTCTTAATTTTAAGTAATTGTAGGATTTGTAATTCCATAACTATTTAAAGGTATTTTTTTTCCAGGAAGACACTTGGCTCACACTTACTTTTGAGAGCACATACTCACTACGTTCCTCTTTACGGTGGCCCAAACATCACACTGGCATTTTTTATATTTATCCTGAAACATTACATGCATATTCATGTAATGAATGTTTTTCTGTGGATTCTTGTAAATAATTATGGTCATCTGCCAGGTTTTGACTGTCCCTTTTTGACAGCAACTTCAAGACTCTGTTGGCACCACAGTACTTCTTGTATATCTTGATATTGATGAATATTGAATGCCTGATGATCTGAGTGTATGATATATTTTCTCAGTTACTGGTAGCTATAATAGCTTTAAATGGTTCAAAACAGTGAAACAGCCATCCCTGAGGGATGAGAATGCTTTGCTGTTATCTGGACTGCAACTTCCATATAAACTTAACTTTTCTTACATGGATGTTAACCTAGGAAAAAATTGCTGTGAAATCATTGCCATCACTATTGATCATTATAGGAACTTATATTCCTAATTAAAGCCAAGAAATACAGTATACTTGTATTTATTATCCAGGCTTTTTTTTTTTTTATTTTTCCTTACTTGGCTTTACTAAGCTTTTTTCTGTCTTGTACTTCAGCTGGGAAGGAAGGAAGGAAGTTCGGAAGGAAGGAAGTTCGGAAGGAAGTTCGGAAGGAAGTTCGGAAGGAAGTTCGGAAGGAAGGAAGGAAGTTCGGAAGGAAGGAAGGAAGGAAGGAAGGAAGGAAGGAAGGAAGGAAGGAAGGAAGGAAGGAAGGAAGGAAGGAAGGAAGGAAGGAAGGAAGGAAGGAAGGAAGGAAGGAAGGAAGGAAGGAAGGAAGGAAGGAAGGAAGGAAGGAAGGAAGGAAGGAAATCTTGCTTTCTTCACTAACCAGTATGAAGAAAGCATTTGTTAAAAGCTTGCCAGATCCCAAGGTTCTCTTGACACTGAAGAAGAAGGATGCTGCTTTTTATGATTTGTTTTTATATCAAAGAGCAATTTGTTTGCTGATAGATTGTGCAGTTAGCCATAATATTAACCCACAAAAATGATAAAAGGTGATTTTAGGTTGGAGAAAATATAGCCAAGTAAAGGGCATACAAAATACAAGCAGCCTGAAGCTGTTAGTAAAAGAAACAAAGGGGAAGAGCAGTAAACATTAAAACTTGAAGCTCATAAGGGATGAAATGGAAGAGTACCATCACATGCAAAATGCATCTTCAATAAAGCTTATTACTCAATAACTTTCAGGTTAGTTACTAGTTTATTAGTGTAACTAAAATCTTGATGTCAGAGAAGAGAGGGAAAAATCACAGTAAGCTTGGTCAAAATTTTAATAGAATGTGTGCTTCAAGGGGGAAATTCAGAGGTCAAACAAAAGTTAAAACTCCACAAACTGTCCCTAGGCTCACTCACAAGAACAATTCCTTCAAGTTGAAGGGAAGCTTTAAGGTTACAAAGGGTCACAATATGCCTGTAGAATTTAACACTGAGCATGATAGCAGTGTAACATTGCACAGGTGTGTCACTCTGGTGGGAGGACAGTTAACATACAATATGAAAGCAGGGCTTATCATGAATGACTAAAGAAATTCCACTAAATTCACCCAGAATAAAAGTCACACAGTATATTGAATGACAAACGTTCCTATTCCTCTGTTAATCTTTGAACAAGACCATCTGGATGAAAAAGTCTGTGATCTCATCTTGATTGTGGAGGTGGTCAATGTAAATGGAGGAACACTCTCACCTAGTGAAAATCCAGAGTTCTGGAATTTTTACTGGTAGCATTTTTACCATGAGAAAGAAATCTGTTGCTGTGGATTGTAGCTGGCATCAAGAAGCTGAAGGCATGCACAACAAGGACAGCATATCCCATCCATCCTAATGAAGCACTGAGTCATAGAACCTGCCACTAAATTTAAATAGCTTGACACCACATAGGAACATGAACACAAAATGTGTACTCACAAAACAACATGAAGATGGCATAGATAGTAAAGTGACTGATGGAATGACAACACAGACAGGAGTGAAGAGGCAGTGTTGACTCATCTGTTGGATCAGAAAACACAGACAAGTTTTGTGGTTGTCTGTTTCACATGATGGACAGTCTATGGCTGCCAAGGAGAGTTGTGCAATGGGAATGACATCAAATAAAAACACAAAGCAGAACCAAATCCAAATACTGTGCAATGCACAGCATATGAAGGAGAAACAGATCAGGTGACAGTGGAGACTGTGATTTCCATCTGAAGATAGATTTTAAACTTTCTCAGACAGAATATTAACTAAGAAGTAGAAGAAGACCAGGATTTCAGCAAGATTAAAATAGGACGGTGGGGACACTAGAACAGGTTTGTGAAGTCCCCATCCCTGGAAGTATTCAAAGCTAGATTGTACAGGACTCTAAGAAACCTGGTCCAGTGAAAGGTGTCCCTGTTCACGGCAGGGAGGTGGAACTAGATCTTGAGGGTCCCTTCCAACCTGAACCATTTTATGATTCTGTGATTCCATGACTTTTTGTAGCACATACTGAAAACAAATCTCATTTCAGACTAAACAAGGCACCCAGTAAAACAATCTTTGGCACAAGGTCAGTGTCTCTTGCACAGCTTTGACGTTTTTTGAAATATTTGGTAGTGCTATCAAGCTTTCATTACTTCGCCTTCAATCAGTCAGTCTCAAGATATGGGATTTAATTGGAGAATTCACTCAATTTTGTCAATTCAAATGCCAAACAATCTCTCTACCAAGTTGCCTAGGTTCTTTCTAAGAGAAATAAATAGACCTTTCCATAGTATGATCCATCTCCATGCAGAGTGGTGTAATGAGGCATAGAGGACTGAAGGGATGCTCAGAATTATCCAGCAACAACCATGAACCATGGATCATTTCTACTAACTGAAATGTCCAGTGAGGCATCAGGCAGAGGTATTCTCAGTTACACAATGAGTTAGCAACTGTATATAAATCATATAGGCATTGTTTAAATTTCCAACTCAAATAAATAAAGATCAATTAAACCAGACTACCACCTGATTCTAATGTATTCTAAGACTCATTCTTGCTGTGGAATATGATAAATCCCAAAATTATTATATATTTTCACTTTCCCAGTAGTGGACTATAATACACTCTCAGCTGCAGAATGAGAAAGGATTTTATTCCTTATCATTAATATTGTTTTTTCAGGCCTACATATAATTCAGAGTCTGTGAAAGTAATTCACCAGAGTTGAAGTTCTGATAATTGGATGAGTTGTTTTAACAGTGACAATAGTTTTTCTTCAAATAAGTTCCCAGTCCCAATATAAGAAAATCTGAGAAAAAATGTGTTGCTTGTAACAGTCAGGTTAGATTTTATGATCAGATAATCTCAAGTGGTCTTAAAATGTTGGATGCTACATCAGGTTGCCTGTAACAGGAACAGAATGGTAAAATAATAGTCATTACACCATTATATTCTCAAGCATGTTTAGTGCTTATGTAGGTGTTTTTGTAATTCAGAATGTTTTCCAAACATCTTTCTAATATCTTGTAGAAAGGTAAATACATGATCATCCTATATTTGGAAATGAAGGCAAGAAGAATTTGGTTTCCTGAAGCTGGTACTTTTGTGCAGAGAATTGATCGTGCCACTTACTGTTGATTTTGTCACAGAATTAATTTTATGAGGTTAGCAATCTCTGTGATGGACTACTGTTTGCATATCTGGTCCTTGGCAAACCCAAGTGGTTTTGCGTAACTTTCAGCAATTAAAATGATCCAAAAATCCATGTTCATGAAATCTACCTTCTAAAGTATTAAGCTGGAGGGCTTTCCAAACTGCTTCTTTTACATTAATCTTCTATGGCTCCTGAGAACCTGTCACCAGTGTTTCTTTCTATTGATTATGTTTGATTTACAGTCTCAGTGAAACATATTTAACCCAGGAGAACATGCTCCTCATCCCTATTCCTTCAATTTAAACCATCAAGCAGTTACTTTGCTGATTCTCCTAACACCTATGAATTATTTTATGACAGCATATGCTATGCAGTGGATGATCACAAACAGTCAGTGTTTTTTTCAATTACTTTTTATCTCCTCACTTGCAAGCAAAGCATTAAGAAACATCTGATGTCTCTCCTCACTAGATTTCCTCCTCTCTCTGAATAATTTTGATAACTGTTGTGAAAATTGTTAGTTGCCTAGTAGCTGAAATGAAGAATTGCATTCTGTTTTAATGGTAGGAAAAAAAAAATCAGAACCAGAAATCTGATATAAGTATCTTCTTTTTAAGAGAATGGACACAGTCAAGTCTCTCTGCTTCTGCTATACAACAGTATTAATGTAATGACATAAGGAAACATTTCTTAGATGGAAGGCATTAATTTCAAGGAATTAAAAAAAAAAAAAAAGAGAATTGAACCCTCAAGACCACTTGAACCTCAACTACCATACTTTTTTATCAAAACAAGATGATTTTCATACAATACCCATGATAGTTGCAGAGTTACTTAGTATTAGGTACATAGTTACATAGTATTATAAGTTAACATTTTATCATAATCACTAGATACAATATTTGAACACTCCTAGAAAATTTCCTGACAGATCTCTATGGGATGACCTCAATAAAAGACATGTGAATCAGCATGTTCTGCTTGTTTCATGCATCACAAGATGTTCTCCAAAGCCAAGAAAACAGTATCACTGTATCTGATGTGGCAGGAGTTGTGACAGGGTCCTTAATTTGCTTGATGTTGATATACTGTCTTCTGGAAATTCCAAAAAAGACAAAGGAAGTTAAATGGGGCTCTTTCAATTTCTCTGTTAGTTTTAATACCCATTATTATTAGAGGTCTGGGATTTACCCATGTTATTTTTCAAAACACTTTTTTTCTTTCAGGCTTTGGAGATGAAAGTGATAGCACACATGCAAAACAGCAGGTGGAGGCAGTAAGATCTGAGATACCATATTATCACGGATGAACATCTGTACTTCTGATCCAGGAAAAAGCCACAATGTGAATAAATCTCCCACTGAAAATGTTTTGATTGTTCATATTGTGCAGATTTTTTGGAGTATTTTGAAACTGAAAATGTAGTAGGTTAGAGAAAGGTCTGCTTCTTGATGAAGTATTTGTTGCTGTGATAAGGATAGGAGTTCAGTACTGAGGTTCAGGCATCTTGTTTTGTTAAATGAGGGAGAATCTCTTTCAGATGACCCCATGTGGATGCAGAAAAGGCAGAAAATTTCCCACATGCTCATAAATCAATTTCAAAAGCTACTTGGACATCAGTGTTTGTTGCTTGCAATGGGAGATAGAACTCCATTTTAAGGAATTGATCTTCTGAGTTGTGTCTGCAGTCCTTGGCAGCATCACCAGTGTACCTGCAGTGAGGCACAGATACATCTGTCCTAGATATAAACTACCTAGGGCTTTTTCAATACCAGATGAGCTGTGATGATGAAAAACATGGCATGAGCTGAGGTTTAACTGTTTGCTAAGGTCACAGATAGATCCAGTGGTACCTGTGATGAACTACTGCCAGTTTCTGGGCTGGTGTTTTAGCTTTCTCAGATACAGAAACACCTCAGTGCTGTGAGCAGCAGGATACAGTGCTAAATGCAGCTCTGCTTCATAACAGAGGATATACCACTTCCCCAGACTGAGCTTTCTATTTCTCCTCCTGACTTTCCTATTTATATATTACGGTCTTTTTGGCCAAGCTGTCTTGAAAGAAACGAAAACCAAGCTGTCTTTCACTAGAGTTGTTAATAAAATTGATCTCACTTCCTCTTCTATTACCCAGCTGGTGTAAATCAATACAATTCTGGTGAATTAAGTGGTACTTTCTGCCATTTCCTCTAGTTGTAAACTCAATTCAGTATCCCCCAATAAGTGTCGTAGATGAGAACAAAGAATGTCAACAGAACAGCATTGTATCCTGTATTTCTTCAGTGGGGGTATTTTCCTTCTCAGCAGTCCTTTTTAGTTTTATTTCATTTTAAATTTTGTTTGATTTCTTTCTCCCATTCTGCTGCATTAGCAGCAATGTGGAGAACTGTGAAGTAATCTTTTTGTTACACTGTCCTTCCTGAAGTCTTTTCTGATGTACCAGAGAGGTAGGCTAAACAGGTTCCAGTGGCACTTGCTTCTTGATCACTGCAGAGGCTTAAGCAACAGTTTTACACAAGAAGGAAAGAAAAGGCTCCCTGAATGCCAAATAGCTCTGTGTGGTTTGCCACCCACCCACTCTGCTGAAACATGGTCCATTAACTCAGTGTGGCTGATGCAATTTGATAAGGGGCAGCAGTTCATACAGCAGTCTACATTTGCCAATAATAACTTTGTAGATGCAGGGGAAAAAAAGAGGGGCACAATGCAGAAGTATTTTAATTCACTCTGAAAAATGAATAATAGCTAGCAATGTCTTCTGAGATGAATAATCTTGATCACAATAGACATAAAGGACAATGTACAAAGTTTTTTTAAGTTTTATTTTTATAATTTGAACTTCTGGACCATTTATATGAGACATAATAAGAGTAGATATTGATGCATAATGGTAGGTGCTCTCTACAAATACCTGAAAGGAAGTTGTAGTGAGGTAGGGATCAGCCTCTTATCACAAGTAATGTGTGATAGGACAAGAGGAAATAAACGGCCTCAAGTTGTGCCAGGAGTGGTCTAGATTGGGTGTTAGGAAAAATTTCTTCAATGAAAGGGTGAGTCAGGGTTTGGAACAGGCTGGCCAGGGAAATGATAGAATCATCATGCCTGGAAGTGTTCAAAAAACAGATGTATGGGTCACTTAAACCATGGTTTAGTGGTGGGGTTAGCAGTGCTGGGTTAACGTTAGGACTTGACAATTTTAGGGTTTTTTTCCAACCTAAAGCCTTCTATGATTCTATAAATAAACAATACATCTACCAGGATTCAACTACCCATATATGTGTTTGCATTGAGACTGGAGTATTTATTCAATTGTGAAATGGTAATGGCAGTATTTCTCATATAAAAAAAACAATCACAGTAGCTAAAAGGGGATGAAAGGGAGACATAATAGCTGCTGATCAGGATATAGTATTTCTGACAGGATTTTGCTGTATTCCTTTGTAAAGTTTAAATTGGCAGCTCTAGAAGTGTGTAATGGGAAAAAATCTGTTGCTTTAGTAGAGCATTCAGTGATAATTTTTAACTGGCTCCAAGCAAATCAAAAGAGCCAAAGTGTTATTGATTTATTTGGGTTAGAGAAGATATGTTAAGTGTGCTGCCTAAAATTTGGGATGAATTAAATTCTTTGTTCTGCAGAGATTTTGTAAAGGAATTGGGGGAAATAACTTACTCTCTTGTATCTCATTAGAGGTTTGATTGAAACAGAGAGGAGGTGCTGAAGCTAATGATCATCCATTAAGTAATAAGGCATAAAAAGACTTGAGCAGGTTAGAAGGAAATGTATCACCTGAAAATTTGCTGATATTTGCAAGTTTCTCTACTCCGTAATGTGTTGTGCATTTTATTTAATTTTTATATTTCCTGGTTTATAGTTTTTCATTTTCTTCATCCTTATGAAGCAATTTCAAGGAAGAAATAACAGGATTATCTCTGATGTGACAAGACAGTAAAATCCACAGAGCTGACAGCCAGCACCATTCTTGTTCCACCAAAGGGATTTTTGACATTTGGAAGTAGGATTGTGCTAGACAGAGGAAAAATAGTACTTAAATAACCCTATTTGGAAATAAAACCCTCAGGAAGAGCTTTGCAAGATGTTTTTCTTTAGAGGCCCCTTTTTTTTTTCTTTTTTTATCAAATACTTACCCAAGTGGCAATTGAGAAAGGAAGTGTAGAAATGACAAAGCTAAGGTTTTAGCTGTAAGATTTATTGCACTGGGTCAGAAACTTTGCCAGTGGAGCTGAAGCTGGACAGAGTTGTGCTGAGGAAGTAGGATGGATGAGATGGTTTCAGACCTTTTAGGCTGACCATTAAATCCTCACCAATTACTGAACAAGACTGTCTTTTTACAAGTCATAGAATTAAATAGCTAAATTCCACTGAGTGAGAGGTATGAGGGGTGGCTCACAGTATGTGTTTGGGGTCAGCCTTCAATTATCCACTCTGGGTTGACCTCAGTTTGCTGCACTGCATAAAGCGTTATCACTGCCTTGTCTTCACTCAGATTTTGCAGTGCTAACTCTATCAGTGCAGAGCAAAATTTTGTAACCATTTTTAGAAGTGGAAACACAGCTAATGGAATTAGAAAGGCAGAAGTTACATATCACGTTTTAGTCATACTTTCCCCTGATGTTTTGGTCTCTTTTACAGTGGAACAGAAGTCTCTTCCTTTTAGCAGACAATAATTTGGAACTTGGTGACTCCTTGTCAGCTTATTTTTTGACTTCCCATAATGTTGAATATTTAAAGAGAGAATTAGTTTTTTCTTGTTAAAAGGAATGCTAGAAAGAAAGAAATTTGGTTGTTCTGCATTTTGGAGAGGTTGTCATGCACCAATCAGCTTGCTGAATTACTATATTTTGGCTGGTGCATAGCAGACCATACACCTGTTTTAAACTTGTGATATAACTTTAGGTTCAGGGAAGAATGTTTGGAAGAGTACATTTTGCCACTTGGGAACTCTGTGTATTGATGTCAGTGGGGAAGTGATCTTGCAGAGAAATGAGCTAAACCCCATTATCTTTTCCATCTTTATGACTGAGGGAACTTTTTTGAAGACAAAAGTATTAAAATACTACTAAAACAAGTAAACAGTCCTTTTAAAAGCTCTACCACTTAAGGAATCCACTTTTTGTATCTATCTTCTCATGCAAATATATTTATTACAAAGAACGATTCAGAGAATACAGATACAATCAGCCACTGAAAATACCAAACTCTGTTGTCATAGATGATATCACAGTGTCTTTGAATACCAGAAATCTTATCTGTCAAGTCTGAATCAAGAACTAACAAACAGAAATGTTTGAAGAATGTAACTTCGTCGCACAAACCATAATTACATTTGACCTATTCTGTCTTTTAGTTTGATGTGTGGGTGGAGGAAAAAACCCTGGGTTTCTGAGTGCAGGTCACATCCTTTGCCTGTTGGGTGCTGTGCAGTGTGAGATGACTGGCTGTAGAAGTACAGCCTCAAGAGGTACCAGTCTGCTCTGCTAAGAAGATGTCAAAAAAGGCAGGAAAGCAAAAGGCAGTGAAGAAATAGAATATTTTCACAGCAGTCTAGTGTAAAAAAAAATCATAAATTAAAGAAGTCAATTCTAGTGTTTGCATAAATGGCAACTTTGGAAAACACAAAGTGCTGTAAGGAAGACCAGCCCTGGTTATTTGCTGATGGCTGCATAAAATGCCATCTTGACCAGCTGTATGCCAAAATCCCCAGTGAAAAAAGCATATAAAATATAGGGAAGTATGTGTTTATGAGCGAGCCAGGGGTATTAGGAATTAATAACATATTTTTAACCCTCCCACAACCTGAAAGCTGCAATGAAAACACTGTCATCCCTGACAAGAATGAAATTTAACTGTTGTACTGGTGACTGTGGTTTTATGTCCCAGCAGTTGCAGCAAAAAATCCTTGGGGATGGGTTTGAATACTGCATTGGAGCTCTTCCCCTCTTTCCCACAGGACAGAAGAAATGAGACATGAAGTTTGTTTAATTGAGAAAGATTTTGAGAAGACAGTGATCATTCATTTTTGATCTAGTTGTGTGAACACTTAGTGTTCTATCCTGATTCTATTCATGTTTCAAATGTAAGTCCTGAAACAGAGAGCATGGCTTTATATCTATTCTATTCTAGTAAATTTAAGATTAATGGGAACATTTCCTGACACTGAGATTGACTGGCATGATGTAATCTTTGACTATCCTAGCGAACTTATTCTCCCAGAAAGCAGTATTAAAGGTAATTGATGCAGAATAAAACAGTGTATTAGTCAGGAGGAAGTCCAGCTCTAGTCAGGAGCTGTATTTTTGTGAGCATGCAATCTGCAGAAAATTACCCCCTTCAGCAGTTATTGGCCAGGAACAGTGCCCCTGCTGATGCACATGGGCTGTTACCAGCTCCAGCACAGAGAGGGCTTAACAATGAACTCCAGGCTTATTCACTGGTTAAGTAGTTCTATGGCTGAATTCCCATTCACTTAATTAGAACTGGGAATTGTTTTTCGGCGGTTTTGCTTAAGTAAAAAATAGCCAGTATGGGCAGTACTAATACAAAATTACCAAGAATTGATTAAAATAATGCAAGTAGAAGGTTTAATGGGATTTTCAGTGAAATTCAGGTACCCTGATTTTTGTAGATAATTTTTTGAGGAAATTCAAAGCCAAGAAAACAGTGAAAATAATCAAATGTAGAGGCTGGGGAAAAAAATTCTAGTAAACAAGAGATGCAAATTCTTTGGAAAAATTGTGCTATGGAAACATACTAAGAAAAAACAAATTCG
Organism: Vidua macroura; assembly: GCF_024509145.1. Taxonomy (NCBI): domain Eukaryota; kingdom Metazoa; phylum Chordata; class Aves; order Passeriformes; family Viduidae; genus Vidua; species Vidua macroura. The sequence goes on from NC_071572.1 coordinate 80,977,693, forward strand.
TGAAGTATTACACTGCCAGCCATCCTGAACACAACCTCAGACCCTGATCTGCTACACACTCATAAGTCTCATTCACACTCATCACCAGTATTTTCAGTGAAATTATTCAGGATTGATATTGCTGTAATCTGAATCTCTTTTTTACCTTGTTTGGTAGAACATGTTTTCCTTCCTTCAGATGGCTTTGTGTTCTCTCTGGGCCAGTGTCGATGCATTGCTTGTATCTCCCAATCTATTTGGAAGACATCTGCTGTTGATGCAGTGTGAGATGATCAAGCACTCCCTGTCAGTTACTGTGTTATGTATTTGTTGTATGATTGGGGTACTGAAAGGATCAAGAAGAAATTAAAAACTCACTGTTCCATGGTCTGTTATCAGATAACTGAGGTATAATAGAGGCAAAGGTAATTCCTATATTTTCATGTAATCTTTAGCAGTAGTGCTGGACTTTTCTATGCAATGTTATATTTCTTTCCTTTCCTTTATCATTCAGACTGTTCTAACAAAGCTACAGGCAGAGTTTTGCTGCACGGTACAAGAAATGTGCACCTCTGTCTGAATTCAAGCTGTCATTGCCCAGTGAGCTCCTCTTTATTTCTGTGGGTATTTGCATCAGATGTGAGTTCTCTGTAGCTGTGTTCAGCTGTGGGTTTTCATTTGTGGTTGGGAGCTTTAACTCACTGGAGACATGAATGTTGTATTATAACTGGGTTATTGTTGTGCTTTTCCCTAGCCTAAGCAGGTGCAGTTTGCTTTGGAGCAGCAGTGCAATCAAGAAGCCTGGTATTCTGTGACCTAATGGACCAAGCCTCCCAGGGCTATTTGTGAGGCAGCTGGGATGAACTGTAAGTGGCACAAGCCAAGTCACCCTGTTATATTGCTTTAAGATGAAGCAAAAGCCTGGTAAAGCCTGTCTGGATGAGCACTCTCTGATATTTGGTAGTCACATATGGGCAGTGCTGGCCAGCCTCTTACCAAAGAGCCTGGCAAGTCTTTGTTTTTTCAATTCTGCTAACTTGGTGCCAGATTTTCCTTTGCTAAATATCTAACTGTTCAGCATCTTTCTGGTCATCAAATAACAAAGACTCAGAAGAGAAAATGGGACAAAATAATCTATTAGGAAATAATGTCATTTATAAACACAGTTTATAACCATGATAGGATTTCTGTATGATGCCAGCATGAAAATTCTGTGACCTCAATAACATCTTTACATCATTTCTTTCCTGCTCTTTACTGCTCTCCCATCCATAAAGTCTGCTTTATGCTAGTGTGATACTTAGCACTTTTCACTGGTTTGCTTTCAGGTGGGGATCCAGAATTACATTGGCCTTTTAATTACTTCATAAATTCATAATTATTCCTCCAGTAATATCTCACTTATAATACAGTCTTGAGTTTTTAATTTTGATGTACTTTTCCTTATTTTTTCTCCTCAATTTATCTCAATATGCTATATGCTGCTTTTATGCTTTCTACATAGATTACAGGACATCTCCTTTTCATATTTTTCCTCACTGGCATTTCTTTTGTAAACTTGACATTGACACCTAAAATTCAGGGCCCCATCAGTGTTCATCTTCTAAGTAGAAGTAAATCTTATCCTCCTAGTCTTAGACTGAGATTTTTAGGATTCCATATCCTCTTGGCATCTTCCTCTCTGGGTTCATCAGTGATGTGTCTACACAATTAGTTAAATATCAATCTAAAGTGATTTTTAAGCTAAGATTCAAGAGACATTGTTGGTGCTTACACACATGTTTAAGAGTATTTATAGTGAAAGCTCTGGAGTACCTCTGCCTAAGCTCAGGAGTGGCTTAGGCAGAAGGTGATCAGTAGAGGAGGACCAAGTTCTGGGAATTACTCTCATGAGGGCCAAGGACCAGACCACAGTGTGTGTGTAACACACCACACCAATCTTGTGACAAGCACTTGAGCCTACTCTTCACCTCACCAAAGCACAAATCTGATGTCTCACTCCTCATATGCATGTGAACATATTTCAAGCATTAGAACAGGCTGCTTAGGATGTGGTGGAATCATCATCCCTGGAAATGTTAAAAAATACACATGGATGTGGAGCAAGGGGACAAGATTTACTGGTGGACTTGGCAATGCTGGGTTAACATTTGGACTTGATGATCCTAGAGGTCTTTTCCAAAATAAAAAAATCATGTGATTCTATGACACATATGTTCACAACATATGTAAGAAAGCCCAGGAAACCCTTAACAGTGGAGGTTTTCATTTGCTAATCTTTGGGAAGAAGTTAAATATAGTAAGTTATGTGGAGGTAAGTTTTGAATCCCTGTTAAACAAAACCGTAGTGACCATGCTGATTGCTTTGTTTTAGTCTAAAAAATTGACTAAATTGTAAGACTTGGTTTACAAACAAACAAATAAAAGTAGATGGTGATTTAAAACTACTGCCCTGAAAAAAATGTAAATACACCACAAATGTCTCTGTATATGTAAAAGAAAGCTCATCCATTTCCTTTGCAGTAATAAATGCCTCATGCACTCCACTGTGATTTGGTCTTAAACTCCTACAATAGGAAAACAAGTTTAATAAATAGTCTCTGAACAAACACAAAGGGAGATTGCAGTTCTTAAAATTCCAGCCCTTTTCCCAATGTTCTGTGAGCAGACAGAGGGCGTGAGAAGGAGAGGAGCACCCAGTCCATGTATTAGTTTAGCTGAGGAGGACAGTACTGGCAGTAAGGCTTCTCTGGTATCAAATAGGAATTATGGACCAAACATGAAAGAAAGATAAAGCTCCAGACAGACAGAGAAACTAGACTCCAAACTTTTTAAAAAATTGAACTTTTGCTTTTCTTATTACTAATTGCCCTGATATTTCTGAAGGTGTATTATAGAATAGTGCCCCTCTCTTTTTAATCAATGTAAACATTGATTTGTGATTTAATTTGGAATGGGGTTTATTAGTTTATTAGTCTCTAAATGTCATCATTTTGTAGTGATATCAGAAACTCAGAAGAAATATGGTGGTCATAGAGCATGGCATAAATTAACTGTTCTTGCAAACAAAACAAATTTGATCTAGTGTTCAAGACACTGCTTTAAAAATCTTCTGCAATGAAACAAGATGTTGCATATGGTTTTCAAAGACTTTATCTTCAAATTGCAATAGTTGCAATGCTTCTTTTGGTACAAAGCAGTATATTGCATTGAATTAGCTGCTGTGGATTTCTACACTGGAAGAATTAAGTTTGGGATGTAGAGTTTTAGGTGGTTCAAAGACATTATATGAATTCACATTGTTTTTTAGCTGGAGTTGGGCATTTTACCTACCATTGTATTATGAATTACTCACCTTAATTTGTCAACAGCAAATAAACTGATTCAGCTGTATCTCTAGAAATGTGTTTAGAAAATAATGTGCATGATTGGCTTTTATCTGAGTGCTGCAGTTCATACTCTGCGTTTCACTGCATGCAGTATAATTATTCCAAATTCATGCCAGTCTATGTAAGAATATTAAGACTATTACAAACCCTAGATTTTGGAATGGGAGGGAGAGGATTTCCAAACTAGAAAGCTGGCTTTGTTCTGTGGAGTTTATTTGTTAGTTGGTTGGTTTTTTGGTTTGGTTTGGTTTGATTTGGTTTTGTGGAGGGTTTTTATGTTGCTTTTTTGTATGGGTTGGGGTTTATTGAGTAGTGGCTTTGTTGGTTTTTTTTTGCTTTGTTTTGTGGTTTTTGTTTGTTTGTTTGTAGTTGTTTGATTTTTTTTTTGGTGAGGTTTGTTGTTTTTTTTTTTTTTTAGCATTTAGCATTTAGCATTTAGCAGGGAAGGTATAGCAAATTCTATTGACTGGAAACACAATGTAGCCAGACCTGAGATAAGACATTTATTCCTTGTGGTCACAAAGGCAGAACTTTAGAAACCAGATTGTTAAAGGATATAAACAATTTTCTCTGTTTTTTTTTTTTTTGCAGTTCAAGATTAAATGTGAATCTACAATTGTAGGAGTAAAGCAGTTTCTTAGGACATCTATAAAAATGAAGTTTTGGTATATGATTCTAAGTTAAACAGCTTTGTTTTCTGTTGCACAAGACTAGATTATTTTACTATTTTCTCTCAAATCTATATATTCCTTATCAATGAGATTGTGTGTGCTTCAAAAGACAAAGATCAAACTATACTAGAATGTTATGTAACTATGATAGGATTAATGTTAAGTTAATCTTTTAAAGCAACAGAGAAGGAGGAGTGAAAAAGAGAGAAAGATTATAATTCAAGGGTTTGTGCATAGGCATACCTGGTTTGTAGAAAAATGCAGTGAAAACATAGCTATAAGAGTTTTGGAGAAAAAAAAAATCCAGTTTTCAGTCATATCACAGATTCTTTTTAATACTGTTCAAAAAGTACCTGACTCTACATAAACACCAACTATAACATGATGTAGACAATTGAGAAACAAGCAAGTGTATTCTTCAATGCTAAAATAAATTACATTTGTACAGGTAGAAAGCAAACCAAAGCTGATAAAAATGGTAAATTTTATGAAAAATCTTTTTCAGTTCACATCAAAATAATAACTTTACATTCTCTATGTTTTAATAGTATAAGCAGCAACAACATAAAAAAGAACAAACAGTCACAGAATGTTTGAAACCAGTTCTTCATAAGTTATTAGCAAATTAAAAAAAAATAATTACAAGCACTTGTAGCCCACATAAATCTTTTGGAATTGGCACCATCTCTCTAAAACATCTATATTCTATATAGATTTCTAATTACAAATACCACCAGCAGCTGCCATATAATCCTATTAGTACATGTAATATACATAGTATATTTGTTCCCATTTGGCAGATCGGAGTGACTTAATGTTTATTGTTTGTTAATACTGTCATTGCTCAGGTGAGACAAAACCAGCCATATACACCAATTCATCACCCAGATGAATTTTTTACTTACCTTAATGCTTCACTGGCCTGTATCTCTTTTTGTTTTCACAGTATAAAATTGTGGGTGAGATTTGAACTGAGGATAAAATAATAAACCACCACAAAAAAAAAAAAGTGAATTCAGATAATTCAACTTCAGTCTTTACTAAATTAAGTGCACACTGAAATCGGTAGCAGATGAATGTTTTTCTTTTTCATGGAGAGTATTGACTTCATTTTTGGAGATTCATTAAACTGCCGTAAAACTGTGACTTCTTGGGTATTTTTGGACATGTCCACTCACATCCCTTAACATGTTTAGTTAGAGGATGACTTTCCCATTGGGATACCAGATAGAGTAGGACTGATAAAGATGAATGGTAGGAAGGACCTATTCACCAAGCCTAGCTTCAGAAATGAACCTAATAAAATCCATCTGTTGTTTGATTCAAAAGAGAGTGGGAAGAATATCCTGTCATTATCATTCTCTGCAGAACAAATAGTCAAAATCTAGACTTCAGTGACCACTATTCAACTTTGATTATCTTTATATGGATATTAATCTGGAATTATTCCATTGACCCAAATAGATTAAGGGCCAGTACCAGTAAAGAACTTCAGCACTTAAAAATATTCAGTGTAATACATAGTTTTTTTGCTCTAGTGTGGAGGTCAGGACCTTTTGTTAAATATCTAGCCTTTCTGTGGAGTTTGTGAGAAGAGTTAGTGCCCAAGAAAGCAACACAAGGAAAGAGATGTCTAGGGATACTTTATTTGAGCCAGTATGGAAATGAAATGTGCAGAAAATGTTAATTTTCCACTGAGATCAATTTCTGGAGACATCTATATATTTTGTTTCAAAGATGGGCCAGGTCACATTTGTAAAATGTGGCTGGAGGAAAATGAAATGTGTCCCTGTTTCTGCAGTCTCAGAGAAGTAGGAACTCAAGTTTAATTCCTTCACCTATCCAAGAAGACTCAATCTCTCTTTTCTGTGCTGGGGTCTGAGAACTCCAAATGGAAGACAAGATTTCTGCAGAGGAAAAGTTATCTAAGGGCACATCCTTCCTCCTGTCACAAACACATTTTTCATGGAAGCATTTAACTTTTTTTTTAGCCAATATGTAGCGCAGACAGAAGGTTGCCTCCACTTCATTGGAGTTAAAATACCTGGTCTCTGCTCCAGAAATTTTTAAAGTATTTTATATTAAATGGTCATATATGAGCTCTAATTTTATTCAATGTATGTCTTATCAGGTTGCACTATTCCTTTTCCACTGCAATACTCTTGAATTTGTTCCTGTCCTGTGAAGCTACCTTGGGGAAATGAACAAAGGGTATGTCAACATTGAGTCATTGGAGCACTTTCCAGCCAGGAAACTGTACAGTTCTGTACAGTTGTGTACAGTTCTGTGTACTCTCTTGTGTTTTCTGCATCCTTGATGGGTTTTAACATGACTTAGGTACAAAGATCCTTAGATGTGTGATGATCAGGTTAGTTCTGAGCATACTCAGACACACCATGCTAGATGCTAGAGGAAGGTGGCATTTGAATAGTTGTTTTAAAAATGAGTTTAAAATGTAGGTATTAAATTCTACTGAAATCCTACCTTTAGGCTCCAAAGTCTCTTTTTTGGGGTCAGCCAAACCAGACCTGACACTGGTCTCCAATACAATAAAAAATTAGTGGTCACATTGTTAGTCCTGAGCATAATGCTCTGATTTCCCTAAGGAACTGACTCTTTTTTATGTTGTCTGTTGCTGTCATCTTTTATCCTCTCACCTCATAAATGATGTATTCAGCAGAATAACAAGGTTGCACACTTTCCTTTAGAGAACTTACACCCACAGCTATGCTGTCTTTCAGTTTGGTCTTGCACACTAAAGAAAACATTTGCAGGGGAACTCCTCTATCATCCAGAGTGAGAGTCATGGATTGGGCTTCCCGTTTACTCTCTTTTGATAGCTTATGCTCTCAGTTTTTCACAAAAGTTTTCCTTTTACAAACATAACAACCAAATAAGCATCCAAGCAAACTAACATTTTTTTTTTCTTTTAGAACTTTTAACAGTTTTTGAATTAGCATGTAGTTTATATCTCACTTTTGTAGCTGGAAATCAATGGAAGAAGCCAACACCTTGTGATCTACCAGGCTCCATGAAACATTGATAAGTGATTCGTGGACTGTGGTCTAAAAATCTCTGGTCTAATGTATCTGCATGAGTCTAGGCACCAAATGTTCAGATAGAAGTACAAGGAAGCACGTCTTCAAAGTCATGCAATCATTCTTCAGAGACAATTTAAAAATACAGTTCTTCAATATTGCAAAGGCTCCTTTCCAAGTGGCCTGCCAGAGTGACTCTATTTCAAAAGCATAGATCCAGAAGTGATTACACCATCACTCTTAAGGGTTGGCCTCAAGCACAAAAGAAATAAAAGATTTTTTTTTGAGGTCCTTGTGGTCAAGAATGACAGTAGTTTCATATCCTTTAATTCCCTTTGTGTCAGCAGCACTATACTGGAAGGCAAATTTCAAGCCATTCACTTGGTACTTGCACATTCTTTAGTAAGATTGAAAAGTGTTCATGATTGTAACTTTTGCATTTATATCTGAAAACCCTTGCTACTCTATCTTAATGTCCTAAACAGAGACTAGCATACAAATAGAATAATGAAGTAATGAAAAATTAATAATTTTTTTCTCTTATGTCAAACCCACTGGCTTCTCCCAGAGAACTTTCCAGTCTTGCAAATCTCCCACTTGGATCATTTGGATTATTACTACAGGCATTACACCATTTTTGCCTTCTTCTCCACAAAACCTTGCCTCCCTTTGTTGAAATTCAAACATGTAATAAAAAATGACATTGATGCACTCCAATCTGCACAATTAAAGAAGATTCTGCCTTCTTTAAATGCCTCTAAGGTTGCCAATCTTTTATTAAAAATAGACTGACTTCAAGCGGGTACTACCTCAACAGGGTCCATCCATGGTTCCTTGTGTCATTAAAATATCTCTGTGGCTGATAGATATGCAAAAGATACATGACTCCACTGAAAGTGAGAGTGAACAAAAGTGTTTAAAATTCGGGTTGCACAACATTAGAGTTTTAGGCTCTTAAAACATGCATTCAGGGCACATGGTGCATCCTCACCCAAATTGTCATGACAGTATACATGACCATTGTCAGGAAGCTCTGAGCAATATCTATGGTGCAGTTTGAGAGCAGAAGAGGTATATTTATGCTGAGCTTGACAGTTTCTATTTTTCGCTCCTTTTTACTAGTTTTGTATTTAAGGAAAGGTTTTTATGTTTGTCTGTATAATCCTTATTTCCACTGCTGATTATTTCACAGTGCAGTGAAACCCACAGATTTTAGCAGGAATACAATTATATTAATTGTCCACCACCATAAGAAAAGACTATAGGGGATCTAAAATGCTAGGGAAAGATCAAGGTGGAGGATGTTCTTGTAACAATATTGGTCAATAGTTTGAAGTATGAGAGAACAGGTAGTAATAGAATCCCTTCAAAATTCACATTAGTTATCTCAGTACACTCTACATTAAAACAACATTGCACTGATGGGAGACAAATATTATCATATAAGTCTTCCATGAACAACATTTAAGTGGTCTAAACTCCCCTAATAAGAATGTTTGTATCACAGACTGATTGGACATGCTTTCCTCTTAAATGTGGGTTGTAACCTGTGACAGAAGATGCTTTCTCCTGAAGACATGGACAGCTAGGGAATGATGAGACATGCTAGTACTGTGAACCAAGAGGGAAAAACTGAGCTCTAGTCTGGGAACTGTGCAGCTGCACAAAACTGCATCCGTGCTGATCAGTCATGCGAGGAGGCATATGGGCAACAAGGACCTTCAGTCATGCCCTAGTGTAGGGATCTGCTTTCTGGAGTAGAGCTGTTTTGTGACCTGCCTGTTCATGCTATAGGCAAAGCTGATAAATGATTGTACCTGACAAGACAAGCATGCCCAGACTGCAATTGTATAACATTGCCTGACTCTAGAGTCACTAGAGTATCTCTGTGAGGTGCTGGTCTGAATTCAGTCATCTATTACTTTTAACTTTTAAATGTTGTTGAGCAGCAAATTGGGGTGCAACACATAATAGTGGAACAAGCATCCCAAAGGAATAGCAAATGCTCTTTGCTAAAGTATGTGAATGTGCTTTCATCTTTTACTTATCTGATCAAATAGCTATTTTGAACATGGGGAAGAAAAAGGAAGTATGAATTTTGATTACAAAATATTTGTTATCCTTGAAGAAACAAGATCAAAAGGTTTTGAAAATAAAATATAACAGCCTTATTTCAAGGCTCCCTTCCTTGAGGCTGTCTTCTGTATAAGGCTACATCAACTCAACTTTGAATTGAAGTACATTACTCATCACTTCATGCTATCATTCAATAAAATAAAACAAACCCATAAAAGTTTGGCACCTGAGGACAGCTATGTCATGAAGAAGAGAGCAAATACAGTGTGCGTTTAGGGTCTGACTTACAAGTTCTATGTAACTACCCCTATCAAAAATTATTTAGCTACTATTCAAACTTTTAAAACTCTTCCCTGCCTGTATTAAAAAAGTGCTGTGACAATATGAAGTGCACTAAACTGTACTACCTTGATATCGGAAAAAAAAATTGAGGAATCCCCTTGTTTCTTCTGTGAGTTGCTAAGAAACAAAGATTCTGTTGGTTCATATCTCATTAACTCTTCTTTGTTTTAGCCTTTACTCTGTATTGCTTTGAATGTATTTTTTTTTGTCACTGCTCATAGCTGCAAGGCATCAGCAGTGAAACATTTTAAAATTGTTGCTTGTTAAAGAGTAGCTTAATCACCTCTAAGCAGACTTTGACATAGGTTTTTTTTCCATATATATATATATATATATATATATATATATATATATATATGTATATAAATTAAGATTATGACAACCTTTCCCACTGACAGTTAGCATTCGTCATAATCCAAATTGGTATCCTAGAATTCTGTCATTCAAAGGATGGAGAGAATCCTTAGGGTGTTTACCTGTTTGTTACAAGCAAAGATGTGAGTCTGAATAAGTATTTTAACTGGTAACATTATCATGAGGATGTCCATAAAAATGTGTTAATTTCACTAGGGAGTGCAGCTATAATATAGCTTGGTAGTGCTGCTAGAAAGAGAATATTCATCTCAACAACTCGCCCTGGTAAGGGAATTACAAAACAGTACTCCAGAAAATATTTTTTGCTACTTCAATATTAGTTGGCAACATGGTGAAATAGTCAGGAAATCTTCCTTGGGTTTTGTTGTTGTGAAGGTGAATCCAATGTTAGCAAATTGAAATTTGATACCGATAGAAGAGAATTTCATAAACAAATGTGTAGGCTGAGAAGTCATTTGTAAAGCCCTCCATATTGCAGTCACTCACTGCAAAGCCTCAGCTTAGTGTTATCCACGTGTAACGTATCACAGACACAATATTCTTCAGGAAAATGTTTCGTAATAACATATATTACTGCTTTTTGTGATCTTCATAGAAAAAAAAAAAGAAAGAAAGTTTGACAGGTTGGTCCCAGATTTGAGTCTGTTAGAAAATGTACATTCAACGTTTGGTCTTCTATTCTTGACAAAAGATCAAGGTTCACTTCTGGGCAAGGGATCAGAGTAAACAAACAAACCATTGTACTGTTGTTTACAATCTAGTTCCCCGCGTCCCCTATATTGTACACACAGTTCATTGTAATACTAAAGCAAAGCACTTGGTATGTAACTGGATTAATAGACTCCTTATAAGCCCTCAAAAATAGATTCAGTGTTTCTGAAAAGCCCATGTTTTTTTAAGGCCACGATTATCTGCCAAGAGTCATTTTGTCTTTAAATCAGCTTAATTAATCTGATGTTTCCACCTCTCAAGTGATTCCTCTTCTTCTCTTCCATTCCTCACAAGATGACCCAATGCCTCTCACTCTGTCTGCGTAAACACTGGAGATCTTGAAGACTTGGCTGTCCCCTCACTACTTGCTTGTAGTTGTTGAGCTCCAACATCATCTTGAACTACATTCACAGCGAAGAAGAACTTTGAGTATAATCTCTGATGAGGAGTGTGTCGTATTTGGGAGAGGACGGGATACAGAGAGCTGATTCAGAAGCTGGGGAGCTGGGAGATGCACTTCCAGAATCGATGGAGTCTCTAAAAGGAGAAGGAGGAGTTAAAGCTACCAGCTCCTCCAGATCTTGCTTGGCTGTTGGGGTCTCTGAAGTGCCTTCTTTAATGCTGTCATTTGAAGGTTTCCTAGCAGACTGTGAAGTGCCATTGACTTCAATGGCAGGAAGCGGTTGGATCTCTGCAAGCGTGGTCATTGTTGTAGGGAGCTGGATTTCCCGTGGAATCAGGTATGAAGAGCAGAGAGGAGCAGCCCCCATTGTCCCTGGAGTAGATGTCGAAAGCATCATAGAGTTCAGCTCACTGATATTGGCTGTGAAGCGAGTAACAACACTACTGATCTGCTCCATGAGGGAGCCTTGAGAGGAGCTACTTCGCTGAGGAGGTTCTGACTGCAAGGTAGGGGCTTCATCTTCTGTTCGGCTGACAGAGGCAGTTCTGTGGCTCAAAGTACTGATTGGCGAGGGAGTCTGTGGTCGGTACTGAGCTGGGTATTGCTCTTCAGCTTCCGAAACGTCATAAAGCGTTTTGGCACTAGCCTCGGGAAATGTAGCGCTGCTACTGTGTCGGCTACTATCTGTGCTTTTAGAAAAAGGCTTGATCACCGCAGTTTGGTTGGGGTTCTCTTTTTTGTTGATGTGGACTGACAACCGCTGCCAAAGGTGTGCTCCTCGGCTGCTTTTCTCATTCTGGGCCCAGGAAACTGATTTTCCGTTTGAGCTGTAAACACAAATGAGATAAGATGGTAACTTGCAACAAAGTTAAAAATATAATTGCTGTACCTATATCAAGGGCATGTGGCATTTCAGAGTTTATATTCACCATAAAGCTGACTGTAATTTCATCTATATCTATTTATTGCAATATATATATCTCTATCATTAATACCTGCATGTTTGAGGAAAACAAGCAGCATGTCAGCTCATTTCACAGACCAGTTGTGCACCCAGCCATCACCTGTCCTGTGCTAGCTCATGGCCACTGCTGACCCCTCTGTTGAGGCCCTTGGGACATAGGCAGTGTCCATCCTGGGGGGGAGAGCAGCTTGATGGCTTCCCTTCTGTTGGATTGGTGTCAGGATGAGGGCCTGTGGGACTGAGGGATGCATAGAGGAGTGAAGAAAAGTGAAATGCTTGAAGAGAATGAATGAGAGACTTGGACTGGCTAGAGTGCAGGGGCAGGTGTGTGGGCAGGCCTGGGAGCTTTCAGTGGTAAGGAGCTTGGTATAATGTTCTGAATGGATTCCTGGTATGGGGCAGGGATTGTGGACTGGGAGATGAAGAAGCGTAATCTGTTAAGGCTGGGGGAAAAAAATCTGTTTTATGTCCGAGTATTTGAAAGCATTGGAGCAATACACAGAAAGGGGCTATGCTGGTTGTAGGTAATGGGCAACAACTTCTTCATCAAGGCACTTGGCAAGCTACCTGCCACTAAATTAAAGAAATAATTTTTTTTTTTTCAAATTGCAGTTCGGCTCAGATAATGAAACTATGTTCCTAGTAGGAAAGAAATACCAGACAAGCTATACAAGCAGCTCCTCATGGTAACATGAGTTTGGAGACAGCAATAAACATTTTGCTCAGCTTTTCTGCAAAGTGAGTCCTCTTAGGGTAAATTCTCTTCAGATGCCATCATACTCTTTATCAAAATTGCTTATTTGTCTCCTCTTGATACCTAAGAAAAGCCAGCTGTGGCCCTTATAAACACATAGTATTTCCTTTTACATCTTCCTCAGTCTGATGAGCTGATGTTCACACATACATTAACATATAGTTCTTGGAAATAAGCAAGATATTAGAAATATTTCTTAGTTGAAACAGACAATGACTCTGAAATGATGTCAACAGGAAAAACAGTGTACACATACAAATAAACATGATATATATATAAAATGCAACAAAACTTTAGACAATTTGCCTTGGTTTCCAAAATGTTTGTTATAGCGGTTTAGGATTTGTGAAAAGACAACAACATTGGAGACCCTGGCAGATTATTGCAAATTTTTTTTTTTTTTGCTTTTTAAGTCTGCAATAGATATCCTCACATGTTAGCCTGCAGCATAATAGTTTGCAAAACGCATACTTTAATAAATACAGATGACTTTATACCAGCCTTCATGGGGAGGCTTCCTTCAACTATCCATTTAATAGCTCTTCTGGCCATCTAAAAAAAAAGGACTGGGAAAGGAGATGTATAAGTACATACGGGTTCCCCCCTTTGCTGCAATGGTCACCAGGACGTTTGTGTCTTGGAAGTTGTCTGTTAGGCCCCTACCCCTAAAATGCCAGGCAAAACAGCTGGTGGCTTTTAACTTGCTGTTCAGATAATCCCTTACTTCTGCTGTACTTCAGTCAGAGCAAGAAGGAAAAGCAAACTCTGTCCTGTAGCATTGCTCACTTTGACTCTTTGAATCTCTGTGGGTCCAGTTCTGGTCTAAGTAGGAGCTGGCACTAATGTCTTGCAGAGTAAAACTGTTCCCTCTGAGGACCATGCACTTGCAGCACATACTCTGTGGGTGTTGAGAACTGTTTGAGAGCCCTGGCTCACAAGTCATGCTGAGTCCTGAGCTCAGTGGGATCTCAGTGACAGCAGCAGGAGCAGAATTTGGATTGTTTGCCTCTAGTTCTAGTATGATGACCATGAAACCTTGTCCCAGTTGCTACTGTGTTTGACCTGGACCAGGAGGGAGAATGATCTGGCACTTGTAACTTTGATCAGAAAGAAAGAGAGGAGCAGATCCAGTCCTGGATATCCTCCTGGTGAGGTCTTAGAAGGACCTGTGACAGGCCTGCCTGCCACAAGGGTGAAATAAATGCCATTAACATGAAGGATTAGTCAATGTAAGTAGAAATGCTTGCCCAAAGAAAGTGGTGTATTCTAGCACCCCTCCTGACTTCAAGCACTGGCTTAGCACAGATGTTCAAACCCTTTAAAAATGTGCTAAGTGCATATAGATATTTTCATGGCCTGAAGGTCAGATTGTAAGAGTTTGTGAAGGCAACATGCTACTTCCTCCAGTTAAAGAGACAATAATTAAGAAGGGATATGAGGCTGAAGAACCTAGGGAAAGGATGAAATCTGAGTTTGCATGAAACCCTTGGGAAAGATAGTGAACAGTAAATCTTCAGTAGTGCAAGTCACCAGCCTCCCTGAATCTCAGTTTGGGTTTGGGTCAGTCTTGGCTGATACACTCATACTTCTTTTGTACTCTGCCCAAAAGTAATCTCTGCATGTGGCTCTCATGTTGATCCTAGGGCTCTGAAGGAGACCCAATGGCTGTTTAATGCAAATTTCGTGCAAAAGTCTGAAAGACTTGACCATTATTCACAGTAAATTCCTTGATATTACAAACTGAATAGGACACAAACACCATCCACTTGGTGGGGCATTGGAATGGGCTGCCCAAGGAAGTGGTGGAATCAGCATCTCTGGAAGTGCTCAAAACATGTTTGGATGTGGCATTTGGGAAAATGGTTTGGTGGTGAACACAGTGATGTTTGGCTTACAGTTGCACTTGATCTCAGAGGTCTTTTCCAACCTTTTTGATTCTATAATTTTTCAGTAAGGAGTGAACCCTATAGCTGAAGAATTTCTGTGTCAGAAATGTATCCTATGCTTTATCATGCTGTACCTACTTACTAGGAAGTCAACACTGGACTGAAGGATGCAATTATTTTTTTGCCTCTGTGAAAGGAGCACCACATGTTTTCTCATATTGGCATGAAACTGGGTTCTGGATAAATTGCTGTGATAATACTTTAAGATCATGTTCTAATTGCTTATTGATTGATAATCTGTCAAGTCAACTGGAAACCACACAATGCTTACAACTTAAAAATAGAGAAATACAGATAGATCATTGACATAGAATAAGATGTCTAGGAATAGAATTGTTTACATTTACTATGTCCAGCTCTGCCTTGACTCTTCAATGATGGGAAACTTTAGGATAGTGAAATTTTAGATTTTTCTTGTAAACAGATTTTGGCTCCATCAGTTGAAAACATAATAATTACACTTTTGAACTCCCAAAGGAATTTCATTACAAAGTTTGGCTAAATACAAATTTCTTCTACCCTACTCTTCTGATCTGCCAGTTCTGCTGGCACATTGCACTGAATAGAGCAGAGGAGAATGCAGCAAACTTCAACCAGTGATACCAAAGTGTTCAGGGTTTTTTTTTTTTGTAAAACAAAGCCTTTTGCAGAACACTTTTTTGGTTTTAATTTCTTTTGCTATAGGTTAATTAGGTTCATCTTTATGCACAAGAGAAATTTCCCGAAAACCAGACAGTAATTGTTTCTCCATTGTCTTTACTAAAAGCTGCTTTGATTTTGATAGACTTGCAATTTCCCCTGCCTTCTAGACTTACATAATATGTACAAGAAATTAAATTAGAATAAATGAGAAAACTTGGAAGTAGCTGATATTTCAAATATTTCTTCTACTGTTGTCCACTTGATGACAGAATAGCAATTAGATTTGTTTCTCCTGTTATTTTTCTTACTGAATCTCTTTAGAGACACTTGAGTTTTGTCTTTAGGGATTTTTTTCTGTTCATGAGAGCTATTAACTACTTTTTATACACTTAGGTGTGAAAAAAATATTCCCCTCCCTTTATACATATATTTTTTAACTGTCTAGAATGGATCACTTGGCCTTTTGTTTTTTCCTGAGGTAGTAGCAGTTTTGTTGCAGTATTTTTTCCTTGTTGTATGATTATAAGATGGTTCATAGGTCTGCCACAACTGTTTTTTTTAGCCAGGTGCTAGTGAAGCAAATTTGTTTTGTAAGGTACTTCAAAATGCAGAAGAAATGAAAAATAGGAAAAGGAATTTACAGGCACAGCAGCTGAAAACTCTCATATTTTAACAAGGGTGCCATTCTCATTAATTACCCAGATCTGCTAAAATTAATTCTGTACTGAACGCCTAGGGACTGGTACTGGGGGCAGTTACTGAAAGCATATGCAATTTGAAAATAAGTCACTTGTTCTCTTAATATCTTTGACTGAACTAGGAAAATCAGTTTAAAATGATGGAATTCATTATTTTTTAAGAAAGCCCCGAATGCGTAGCTGCATAGTATTATTCAGCAGTGGAAACCAAAATATAAGTGGAACCATAAAAATGTAAGGGAACTTTTGTTCCCTGTCAGATACTAACATGGGTATCTAATTCCAAATGTGAAATGGTACAACTGCAAACACACACTGGACAATAACTTGATGGAGACACATATGATATGTTTGCAACCTGCCCTCGTGTGACTACAATAAGGAAAGATTTCAAATTCTTAAGTTTATAAGTCCATGATTGGAAGCTTGTATTTTAGAACACTGATCTAAATTTTATGGAGCTAAAATTCGTAGCAAATTTGTGCCCAGATATTTCAATGGTTGAAGTGTTACAATTAATGTACAGCTCCAATACTGTGCAGACTTCTTGCATCTTTAAGGGAGAAGTCTTCCCATGTTATCCCCAGAAGAAGCTGGCAGTGATAAGCAGGATAAACTTCTGTACTTGGCTCAGCTCATATAACTTTCTGCCAAAGAAAACCCTTGTTATTCAAAGTAAATAGCAAGAACCTATTCTCGTTTTAGACTCGTCTACTGAAAACTTATTAAGGACTCAATGATGTAATTACTCTGCCTGAAAAGGATTTGTATGCTATCTGTAGACTTAATTAAAATTTGATTCTTCATAAGGGATGGTGTGTGTATGTGTGTGTGCCCGTGATGAATTAAGTCAATTCTACCACTGTAATGTTTCATTTTGTTGCTATTCCTCTAATTTTAAAAAGTTTTTAAGAAAACCTCTACATGCTTATGTAATTGTTTCCCTAGGTAAAAGACAATTCTGTCATACACAAATAACCTGTTAGTGATATATTATTCAAATTATTTAGTTTAAATTAATCTCATACTGCTTTTTCTATGGAAATAAATGACAACAAAACAGAAAAGAGGAATGATACAGGGTAAAAAATAATTTTGTCATGTCCTGAGTTCTAGAAATAAAAAATTATTTGCAATTATTTTTCAGAGTAGTTTTCTGTTCTGAACAGCAAGAGCAATTATTTATATTACTCTACAAATCATAATCTGTTGATACCTCATTTCCTTATGAAAATCCCAGCTGACATTTATATGAGTGACTTTAATATGTAAGTTTGAAAGAAACTACTAAGTGAGAGAGAGTTGATGAACAAAACCTTTGCCAGTGGCCTCCCAGTGCAGCCACCAGTGATGCTGATTCTGGTAACTGCTTCAGCAGCACACCTGGTTAGATTGGGAAATGGAGGGTCTGGTATCTGAATGAAACATTTCTAGTACATCAGTAGTGCAACATTTCTAGTATATCATAACCCAAAATGCAAAAATTATCATGGTATGAGATGTATCTTCTTTCCTCTAGTATCATGACCACATTGCTATTGTTAATTAAGGTAACTAGAGCTGTGTTATGCTTTTTTTTTCTGAAAAATGCCCTTTCAAGCATCTCTGAGCACATCTCTTCTACACTGGAGCATTCTATTCACAGGATGGAGAGAGGACAATGACACCTCTTGAACTCTGAGCACTGCTTCCTGAGTTCTGCTTAAAGCAGAACATGCTTTAAGGTGTTTTCAGCATTACTTGGTCAACATGATTTTTCATTATTTTCATTGCTAAAGGTATTAAATGGGAATTGGAAAAAATAGAAACCATCACCTTACCAGACACTGAAATCAAGTGTAAAAGCAGTGCACAAAAAAAAAGAAATACAAAACACACACACACGCACAAACAAAAAACCTACCAACACACCGACGAAAAAAAAATTAGCTCTCCAAAGTCAAGAGTTGATTTGACTTCTATCTTCTGCAAAGAGCATGCAACTGGAGGAATTTTACATGTTTTGCATGCCTAATAAACAATCACAGAAGTAGTTTTCCACATGGGACTTATCAGCAGGAAAATTACTCCTTTGAGTTATTAAGCAGTTTCTTATTAATTGCATTCAGTCAAATAAAAAATGTATATATTATTCAAGAAATGCAAAAGAACTGATGCTGTGATGCCTGTTTTGTGAAAGCTTCATAAAACATCTCATTCCATAGCTGATTTTATCATTTATGTGTGAATGATACTCACAGGTGATGCAGGATGTTATAACTTCCCTAACTGGAAATAGTCTTACAAGGTATCACATAATAGACCCACTACTTCTATTTTTATGTCATTTTTCATCTTGAAAAATCCAAAGCCACTTCCAATACTAATATAAAGGCATAGTTAGGCCCAGATGTGGAAAATGTCCACAGTAGAATTGGAACACAAATATGATGCTGCACAAGGGATTTGAAGACATGAACAGAACAACACTGCCCAGAATTAATTGCACAGCATTATTTAGACTGAAAGACTGTAAGTGGGATTTGTCCAGTATCATGGGACCTCTTTGTCCCATGAGATGGTGAGTTTTTTCATCATTCACAAATGGTCAGGCCCCTGTATGTCTTTTTCCATCTGCTCTTCACCTCAGTGACTTATAGCACTGGTCTGATACTTACTGGGGCACGAGAAAGTACCTACTTTCTGTCCTGCAATGTCTAGTTCTCTCTGGGAGATTCCCAGGCTATTCAATAGCAACTCTGTTGAGCTCACAAAATTGGACAAGGACCATTGGCCAGGACATTGTGGCTGGAGACAACAAAAAACAGCCATCAAATGCAATTGCACTCTCTGTTAAGCAGCAGGTGTTCTTAACTGTTTGAGTAGGTCTTGCAGCTGACAGTCTTGCTGTGGAACTATTAGACTGACACAGTTTCCAGTCTTTTTGACTGTCAGGGCATCCTCTTTAACAGGAACCTTTTTCTCCTCTCTACTTGACTCAGATCGATTACAGTCTGGAATGCAAACAGATTCTTCACTGTGAAGATATAAAAAAGAAGTTTTTCAAATGTGTATATATGGCCAGGTAAAACAGAGCTGAATACTGTACAACAAAATACAATTGTCTGAGAATTACATGTATTTTCCCACTCTTCTAAGTTCCATTATATATTGATTTCAGATAGCTTTTAAATAAAGAATAAATATTTCTAAAGGCAATGCAATGTAAGAAAAAAATTCCAAATGACACATAGACAAGAAACCTCTCCATTTGACAAAAAACAAAAAAAAACAACTTTGTGTACAACACTCAGCAATCAATGTTTCTGATGGTATTTTAACTGCAGGAGCCCTCAGATGTGTGCTATGTGGTGTGAGTGTTGATGGCCCTATATATGTGTGCGAATGCTCTACCCAAGGGAAACATAACACTTTGCAAGTATCTCCCTGAACACCCTCCTGCAACGAAAAAATTTCCCGAGGGATATAACATTTGGGAAAAGTGACAGTATAATTTGATCACCCTGTGCTCTACGGTTACATTTATAAATATCCTACAGGGCTTGAGTAGGAATGAGTAGATCTTTTAATAAATGGTAAAATGGTTCTTACACTTAGTAGAACATAACACAATGGCACAATGCTTCTTAAGAGCATTGTTTCATGAAAGATGTATAGCCATCTTTGGCATGTATGTGCTTATTCATTTATGAAAGGACATGTATGGAGAAATGAAAATTGTGTCCTGTGGGAGAGTTCAACTTTTGGAAATCTGGCTGGACTCAAAATGAGAAGAATTGCTGAAATCTCCAAGTACTTCACAGAATTAAGTAGTTTGAAATATTTCAATAGGAAAAACATCAAAATGGCCATACTAAAGCAGTTAATCCTAGTAACATTGAAAAAACTCTAGTCTTTGATGTTCATTGAATTGTAGCATTGCTTAATGTCATGCAAAACATTATGATAATGAAACAAAAATAATTATATTAATTGAATTGAGAAAGTTACGAAAAAGATGCTTTAAACTGTATTTAAAATTACTTTGAAACCTTTCCTTAAAATAACTGTAAAACTCAGCACTTTTCCATAAGATATTTGACTGAGAATAACCAACATTTTTATATTGAATATGTTTTTATCAATCAGTTTTTCTCTGCCCTTTTAAAAAGATCTTTTGGTTAGACTTAATGTAACCCCTAATATGTAGCCGACCTACCCTTACTCCAAGTTTGAATGCTGCTTCTTTTCATCTGCCCAACTGGCTTAATGAGTCAGGTGTAAGATTTCTCCTCTTCAAAGCACCATATTACAACAACATCACATAGGACATGTGGTTCAGATCACTGGAATGAACACGGTGCAGGGGTTTTTTGGTAGTCAGATGGAACACAGAAATCAGCAGTGGCAACATGTTGGTTTTTTTTTTTTTTTTTTTTTTTCCTTGTCTAAACATACTTTATGAGATACACAGCAATTACAGACAGAGGATCTAGCCTAGAATTATCCTGGGCTACTCCTTCTGTTCACAGACATATCACACTGACCTAAGGCCACTTGCTCTTTGCTTACCTGGTCATTGTAGCTCGCCCACCATTCCCCATACTCCCTTTTGGGGTGAAACACTCTATTTCCGACTTGTGCGGGGGGGCCAGTCTCCTGCCTTTGTACCTAATAAATCACGACAACAACAGGAGCAAACAGAGAGAAGTGATTGTGTGCTCAGCTTTCTTTGACAGCTGCTGTGCAAAGGGCCATGCACATGAATGTTACTGTGGCAGTGGTAGAGAAGAGTGCAAAGCAGCTGTGGGAGTGGTGGAATAACTGCATAAAACCCCAGAGCAGTGTTAAAGCAAACAGGGTTATGCAAGACAGGTGCTCACCATTTTCTTTATATATATCTGTATCTGTATCTCTATATAGGAGGAGCCAAACAGTTTTACAGAATAAATAACATGCTAATACTTTAATATTTTTTTTGAATTAGACTAAAACAGTTAGAGAGAAACAGTTTAAGGGAAACAACACTTAAGAATCAGTGGGAAATCATCTGGTGGCGATGTTCTCAATGATAACTTATTTCCCTGGTCCTACATCCCTGTAATATGTGGCTTGTTCCACTTTTCAAAGCAAACACCAGGGAAGTGGGTTGGTTGGGTAAAATTGGTGTGGGCTCACAGTTCATGTCGTGAGTGGGACTTCCTCTCTCCACTGGCAACAATTAGAAGTTAGATGACTTGCTGAGATCTAGACATAAAGTCAAATGAGATCAACACCAAACCTAGAGCCCAATGCAGTACTATGTGGATTTTACGTACAAGACCTCGCACTTTGATGAAAAAAATCACTTGGATAAACAGTTTAATATTTGACCATCTAATTAATTCATGGATGGGATACAAGATAAGACCTGGTCGTTGTTTACTTACTGAACATTCAGTTGGTATGTGGGTAATGTAGTGTCTCGTACTGTCTCTCCTCCCAGCAGTGAACTTCCCCTTAATCATACAAATTCTTGTGCTAGGTGTTGAAATACCTATTTAAATCCTTTAAGAAAAATTTGGGAAAAATTCTTGCATGTGTCTTCTCAAAGAGATTGTGATATCCCACCCCCAAATCCTATGAGCTGTGCTGTGGGTTTTTAACACACTTCTGTGGAGAAGTTTGTGCATTTAACACTGTTAAAATGACAAAATAATGGATTTTTTTTTTTTGTTGCTCATTCATTAATCTGATCTAGATAACAAAAGTACCTTGACGAGAATTACCCTGGAAAAGATAAACAACCTGAGTACAGAGAAAGTGAACTAAATATTGGATGCAGTTGTAGTAGACCCTCAGATGCAGAGTATATTACATAAATCACTGATGAAGAAGCTTAGTGAATCTGAGAGTGAACTGGAGACAGCAAAATGAGATGTGTAAGTGCAAAGTCCTTTGGTGTACAAATTGTAACCTTACTGAAAGGACGAACAACATCAATTTTGCAGACTGGCTACCAAGGTTTTAAGACAATCTGGAGTGTGGTATATGTAGTGCTCCCAGATAGGCACGAAGCTCACACAGGACACAGGTACTAAATGGAAGTCGATTCCTAGAGCAGAGAAAAAGTGGATGGGTTTAGAGAGTAGATAAATGTACTGAAAAATACAAAAGAAGTCAAAATGGATCGTACAAAATTAATTGGTATAGCCAGAGAAAAAGGAGAGAGAAAAGAATGTGTAGAAACTTCACAGGAAAGAAAAGGAAATAAACTTGGAGTGAAGGTGTTAGACATCAAAGAAAGTAGAATTTAGGAGGATCAGGATGGAAATACAGTTATATCTAGAGTAAATAAAGAGATATTTTGTCTAGCAAGGCACAGGGAAAAAATCAAAACTAGAAAAAACTAGGAGACTCTAAAAGCTCACAATAAATAGAATTCTAGAAAGTAGCCAGCAAAAAAGAACAAGAGGTAAATGTCCTTGGTAATCCCATCCTAAAGAACCCCTGGTTAGGACGGATGTGACCCAGATAAATAAACCCCCACAACTGTCCATTTTACATTAGCATAAATTTCACTACCGTGAAAATCAGCAGAGACACTGTTATGAATCTCTCAAGTTTATCCATCCACTCAAGAGCAAATTGCACCATCAGAAACAACCTGTTGTCTCATAAAACCTCAAAGCCTTGAGCCATAGTAACTGCTACGCTGCCATTCATTCAGTGCTAAATGTCCACGGAATTATGAAAACAGTGACCAAACTCTAATCAATCCTTCTGGTGTGGAAAGTGCATCTTGCTGTCGAAAGGAAGCTGCAAAATTCTTTGAGTGACTATTCTGGAAAGGCACACCAAAATAAAATGGTGCATGCATAAAATATTTTCAGGTCTCAGAGCAGACACAAGAAATTACTGTGGCTCAGAACACCTTGCATTACAAAAATGTCTCCTCCCAGGTTATTAAAACCGAGGTTTGCTTTGAAAGAGCAAATCAGTTGAGAGGGAAAACCCTCAGGCATTTACAGTTGACATAAGAAATACTAATGTGAAAAGTAATTGGGTATTTTGGAGGAAGCATAAACCACTATAGCGTACGCAGTATTTGCAAGAACAAACTTCTTTTCTCCTTTTCTTCAAATTCCAGGACTATATATTGGTTAGAAAAAAGATAGAAGACTTTGATTCTATGCAGAAAGGTGGCAACTAAATTCTGTTAAAAGATTTAAAATATTTTGGGTAATCCTTAAGTGTTTTTCTTACATCTTTTGGTGAGGAATGGTGATCTGTGTCATTTTTTTGGCACAAGAGCAAGTTTTCTTAAGGAAAATATTTAATGATAAATACTAATATGTTTTATAAGTGCTGATCAGTGACAGGAAATTTGGGAAGTAATTCCCAGTAACTCAGTCACTGCAGAGCTTATCCATTTGCCAAATGACTGGTCACATCACTCTATCTTACACAGCAGTGCTCTGCTCTCTCCAGAAAGCCTCACTAGAGAGAAACTCTAGTTTCGAGAAACCATGACTGTATTGCCTTGTTTTTAGTGAAGACAATGTACATGTGATATATGGCAGGAAACACCAATGAGACTGCTCAGTTTTGAAGACCTTTTTTCAGGAGAACCTTTTTTGAAGACCTAGAAAAGAAAGGTTTTCTAGACCTTTCTCTGGCCTTCTTCACCTTCCAATAAAACTCCTCTTGTAGACCAATATTAATGGATACTATGGGAAAAAAAAGGGGGAATATGGGTATCATCATCATCCTGAATGAGATCAGTAGTCATTCACTAAAATCTGTAGAAATCAGCTTTTATGTATGTGTAGGTGTAGATCCCTACTAGTTGTTTTTTGTTTTGTTTTGTTTTTTTTTTTTTTTAATCTGTGCTGACAAGTCTCTAGTCTTTTTTAGACTATGCCTCCACTGTAGATCCAGGTGCTGGTATCCTGGTGGTGTTGACTTCATGTTAGGGTGAGACCCTTTTTTGTTCATCATCCCTTGTACTTCTGCTCTTTCCCAGTTTCCATGCAGGTGTTGGATACCTTGATCAGCAGCACATTTCATATGGCTGTACATCCCCTGTCTGGAGGATGTTGGCAGGGGAGACCTAGAAGCTGTACCATGGCCTACATTTATGAATAGTTTGGTCGAAGACATTATTGAATCCTTGAAAAATAATCTGTGGATAGAATGTGGATGGTAATGCACAGGTTCTGTTAAAATGTCCACAATATGCAGGGTGAGAGATTTCTCAAAAGACAAGAACTTGCATTCACAAAAAGCAGTTTTTTCAAAAAATCTGTTCTCTGAAAAAAAAAAGACCAATTATAAACTGGTCTTGCTCTTTGACATAAGGGTCATATTTCAAATATGCAATCTCATACTGCCATGCAGAAGTGTTATTGATTATTGAGCACCCAATGTGTGCTTGACAATGTTAATGTATATACAAGCAGTATATTTCACCTGCAATTTTCCTTGCTTTTGATATTAAGAAATTATGAAGAACCTAAATTTCATAGCAGCAGAGTTAAAGCCAGTCTTTAGATTAGATAATATGTTTAAAGATTTCTGCATAAATGCTAAAAAATGGAATGTGAAAAATAATGTTTTTACTATAGGGGCTGCTTTGAACTACAAACATACTGTGTTCTTGAAAATTGATTCTGTGAGATTGGTCATGCTATCTTGAAATTGCAACATATTGCACTGAATATTTTGAAAGAGTCTCTGTTTATTGTGTGAAATTCACCCATTTTTGTAATGGCTAAAATGAATTGTGTATTATTAAGCATGCCATGTTTTTCATTAAAAAAAAAAAAAACAATGTATAAACATTACTTGCTTATTAGCACAATTTTAGTAAGTAAAATTGACTTAGATCCAAACTTAATTTTTTTTTTTTTTCAAGTGCAGCATAATGTTTCACTTTTTTTTTAAAGCTTATTCTAATTAAGCAATCATTCATTACTGGTGAATTAAAATAACATTTTTGTTGGAATGATATGCAAAGCATTATACTGGCTCAAGGGAAGATTAGACTGATAGCAAAATATTACCAGTCTGTTTAATTCCCTTGTTCCAGAAAGATATTTCTGAAGTGCTGGACAAACCATTATACAGGATTTTCATACAGTAGAGTTTTACCTATATAAACATTCAATATATAATGCTATATTCAAAACTATAACAGATTAAAATTGTTATATATTATAAACATAAATAATGATTATATATTTTAGCAGGCATCCTCCTTAAATTTCAGTCACAGTCATGAAAAAAAAACCCCACAGCTCTCAGCCAGATGAAATGCCATCTCTTCCACTAGTCCACATCAACATCCAGGGTACAAATACAAACACTATTCATTATAATTCATACAGGTGGCAGACTGCTTCGTGACTTGGTGGGCCTTGGAAGGAGGGGAGTGCATGTCCTAGTCTTTTGTTTATCAGATTAATTACAGTGCATCAAATCAATTACAATGCGAGTTTTTATCAAAGTTTACTGTAGAAAGAAGCAGAAGTTCCTTTGGTAGACAAACCTGGTAGACAGGACCTACATCGTGCATGCTAATGAACATGAGACCATCTGCATGGCTGGCTTCTCTGGGTGCTCTCCAGCATGTGTGATAAGGACAGTGGTGATACAGTATATGGTGGCCTTTATTTGTCATCAGAATTTTGGAAGACAGGCTTGAAGATTAAAAAAAATGGAAAAGGGATAAACACTGCTATTTCTAGAAAATAGAAATTCTTTCTTTCCCTAAATAAATATAGAACTTTTGGGTCCCACCTTCACTGTTCCTTCCTTTTCTTTTTTGCCGTATAGTAGCAAGACTTCATTTTGCAACCTAAAGCATATGCGGGTAACAATAGGCAGGGAACTGTTCATAATGTCATTTAGTTTGCAGACTTCAGCTATGATATTTGTTTTAAAATGATTGTAACAGTGTCTTAATAATATAAATAATTCCAAATATTAGGCTTGAAGACATGTGCTCAGTTAATGCAGCCAAAAAAAATATATCAATCAACCAATCAATCAATCAATCAATCAATATTTTAATTAAATTTGAGGGGAAAATTCA
This sequence comes from Vidua macroura, assembly GCF_024509145.1. Lineage (NCBI taxonomy): Eukaryota > Metazoa > Chordata > Aves > Passeriformes > Viduidae > Vidua > Vidua macroura. Next base: position 81,003,735 of record NC_071572.1, read on the forward strand.
AAACAACAGCACTAACACTGTACACAAAAACCAATGTAATAAGGTCATTCAAGAATATAAATTCATTATACAGATGGAATATTTTAGCAGCAATTTATCAAAAGCTTTCAGTAATACCTTTCACTGAGTTTTATAAAATATTCTTCAGTCATTTCAGAGTATTTGAAGTTTAATTAATCACAGTATCAAGCTTGTCCAAAAAGACACCAAGACTAAATTATTTAGGGAAAAGTGAAGGACTCAAATCATTCACTAATCTCTCAATCTAAATTTTTGTAGCATATTAGATTAAAATAGCTCCAGATGATCCATTTGGGAACTGATTCATTAATAAATACAGACTAATCCATCAAAAGGATAATGACTTTCTCTGAAGAGTCTTTTTTTTTTATCCTGCATGCATCAACATTTAATTTTAGCAAGGCTATGAAGCAAACAAATAGTATCTTTTATACTATGCCTAGATTTTCTTTTTTTTAAATAAGAACAATACCCATTGGGCTAAACCTTCACCTCATATAAATTGTTATCTGCTCTAATTACATTAAGTCATGTAAGAAGCTTAGCCCTCACTTTCTGGCCATCAACTCATAATACAGAAGCATCTAATTACTTTTGTGCAATTTGTCATCAAGGGTCCCATTAAAGAGAATCTGGTGAAATTAACTTATTTTTTTGGTGCACAATGATTTTTCTATGGTATCTTTTGCCCTACAGTAATATGTGGTCCTGTTTTGAGCAGCTTTTCTACTTTTCAGTTTCCAAAAGGATTTATTGCATTGAGGTGGGCAATGGCTAAAAGCTGGTCATTGTTACCACTGTTACTAGTTGAAAGATGGTGCCAATCATTTCTAGAACGTAACTTAAGCATTAGTTCTCCCAGTTCACATTCTTTGATAATCTCCCAATTAATTCTATGTACACACAAGAGTTGTTTAGCAACACTAAACATCACCTCTAAATGATTTCTTTAATCTATAAAACTTTGGGATTTCAAATAATGTCCCCCACATTTTTTTTTTTTCCCATAGTGAAACAAAACTGGAATTGGAAAGATCTTTTACTATAAAGCTACTGTAACAGTCTGATGGGTATAAGGTGGGCTGGAACCTCTCCTATGACACTGACTGACATTAAAAATCATTTTACTTTTCACCAGGCTAGAAAGTATCTCTTTTTTTTTTTTTTTTTCCCAATGCTTTTTTCTTTTTTTCTATTCCAATCAGTGTTTATTTCATACAAGACAGAACGGCTCCGCCAAGTTCCAGTAGGAAAGCAACCCATGCTGTCATATATTACAAGCTGCTGATATTACTCCATACAACAGGTTATGCACTAGTTCTAAGCTTAGTCTTGTAGGGTTACAACTTGTTCTATATTCAGTTTCATGTTTTCCATGTTTCAATCAGTTCAACTAACTGCAGAAACTGTAGAACCGATGACTTTCATGAAATCTGTGACTGTTAGTCTAGTGTTTAGGAAAGTTATGTTTTGCCTTGTTTTGCCAGGCAATGGACTTGATGGAGTGTTAATCTTAGTGTACTGTATGACCAATCAGATCACCAGGAGTATCTCAGACCTTTGGTTATGAAAATTTTGAGTATGAGCCTATAGTCTGTGTCCTGAAGAAGTCTGGTAAATAAAAAGTTTTTAAAAATTAATGTGGAAGTGAGGTGTAGTGTTCTTTTATCATGGTTCAAAATGTGTCAGAGAAATTGTTCAAGCTGCATATATATGAAGATAAAACTGGCACTTGCACTATAAAAAATGTGTCTCAATAGAACGTGCTGTGGCAGAAACTCAGGAACAGTATCTTTTCCAATGGGTCTGCACATGAGGAATGAGAAACAGCTTCAGCTTTCCACAAAAAATCTCTCAGTTTTTCTTGTACTCCATATTCTTTACAGGACTAAAAGCTCTGTGTCAAATAACAGGCCTGTTTCATATCTCAGGCAAGTTGCTGAGGCATAGGAGATTTGAATCTGTCCCATTTACATTTGAAATCCTCATGATGAGTATACACACACATTCTCTAAAAAGATTTGATCACAGCTTGATGGCCATGACTTCAAATCTATCTACTTATTCATGTATGTGGCTTTCAGCCAGTGAAAAGTTGATATCTGGATAGTGAGAATTGCATGGGTTGCATCTTGGGGACCTTGCCATGGTGTGTGTAACAGTGGTAGAAGTTTATTCTGGTGGGGTTTCCCATTTGTCTGGAAAATCAATGTCTTCCCAGGACTTTCTTCATAATGCAGAATAGCAGTAGTGAAGCCTTGAAGTTTTCACATTTTTTATTCACTTGGTCTTTTTCAGTACTTTATATGGATTTTATTCATATTCAACATTAGAAGTACTGTTTTAAGAATTTCTTGTGGAAAAACAAAAGAGAAACTTCAATTCAGACTTCTGAAAAAGCTTATCCCAAAATTTTGGTGCTGAAATATGGCATGCGGATGCATTATATAATACTTAGACTGGAATAGTTCTAATTATGAATGGCAGTTTCTAGGCTGAGCCAAGCATATTTTTTTATTTTCTGGTCCAAAATAGCTCCTGTTAGAATTGTAACAAAATATCTACAGTCAATCATAAGCAGGAAAAGAGAATAGAGAAGAGAGAAAATCAGCTGTTCCTTGCAGAAACAGAGCACGCAGTGTGCTGGTAGACACCTGTTTCCAAAATATTTCATTATGGCACAGTTTGGGACTGCCTGATGTCTAATTATACACTAACTACAGACACTGATGGTCCAGGACTGGATCCAATTCAGTGGAAAAAAATCTACTTTGCTTACCATGTTTTCTTCATAGGAGAAATGGAATGGCAATTAACAGCATGCAAGCCCAGGTACCTGATGGCTTTTTCTGATGTAGCAGTGTAGTGCTTGCGGGGGAGAAGCCTGATTCTGAGGTGGATGTGTGAGCGTCTTTATTTAAGTTGAGGAAGACAAAACATAATGATGGTGATTTTTATAAGAAAAATTTTCTGGTTCTCCTATTGGTGAATTTGGCTCATTAGGACAAGAGATCCCCAGTCCTGAATGAAAGCTGTCAGTACTATCACGTCTGCAGATGCACACAGAGCCATGCTCAGTTTTGTAATCATACAGTGCAGGACAAACTTCTTAAGTGGATGAGACAATACATTAAAAAACAGGTGAGTATTCTGTTTAGTTTGACAGCCATAGGTTATGTTTAAATATTTAGGAAATACTTCATCGCATAGTAAGTAGAATAAAGTATCACTGCCACACCAACTTATTAAGCTTTAGTTTCAAAAACATTTATGAGAGAAGTGTCTATGATAAGGTGCAGAGATTTATGTGCATAGTTATTCTGTAGTCTAGTATTATGCTGTTCACATCTGTATGGAGTAATTAGGCACAAAACATAGCCAATGTATCCTGAATATACCTAACATTATCTGGCTGAGCTGGTGATGATTCTTTCCTTTAGAGTGATCATAGCTACCTGCCTGGGTTGCAGATTGAAAGTGCTGCTCAACCTTCTGGCTTAGTTACTGATTAAGAAGATGATAATCTGTCTTGTTTTGTTTCAGGAGGGTACTTCTGGCTTGTACTGGACATTTATAGGCTTCTCTCATTTGAGAAAAATACTGGTAGGATTTTAAGGACTTAAATAGCACATAAATATGCAAAAGAAGTATTTAGGGAGGTTTTTAATACTTTGCCGGTTACTCAGAACAGTTACTTGCTTTAAAGGCAAGAAATCTTGCTATTCTTCAGGTAGTTGTGGGGAGATGAATGTGAATGGAGAAAAAATGGAGAATGTGTGCCATTTAAAGACACCTTCCAGAAGACATAAACAACTAGTGGCTATTTTTTTGTGTGAAATCCAGGGCAATGATATTAGAAAGCTAAGAGGAGCTTTTGAACATCTGCACTATTCTCCAGGTCACGGTAACATGACTGAGACCCTTTAATGTGCAGTCCTGACTAGAAACATCATAATAGAAGCTCTTGCAGCAGAAATATACAGCTTTTATCTTACATAGAATAGTGAGTTATCTGAGAGTGAGGAGAGGATAAATTAGCCCTGTATTTTCGGCCCTTGCAAAAAGGCTGTGAAATAATATGTGATAATAATTCCTGGCACCTTGAGTTAAGATTTACTCAATTATTTACGGCCTTCCTAGTCTCTATGAAACAAACTGGTAAGATGACTGGGATCAGAAGTTCCAGATGCCTCTCTACACTTTCTATATGGCTTTGACTCCAGCTCTGTAGTACTCCTTTGTGAAGTCACTTCTGATAATGTCAGGTTCGTTAGCCCTATGCTAAATGAGGGCAGAATATCTCCTGGTGAGTAGTTCTGAATCACAATAGCCTACATGAAATGGTTTTCATTTCACTAGGTAATGAATAGTTTTACTCTCTCCTTCCACATGTTTCAGTATGTGAAGATTCATCGCAACACACAGCTTGCCTGGGTTTTCTTAATCGAAGAACATCCCATGCAAAAAGTCATTTAGGACTGTAACAGATGCATTGCTTTATTTAGGCAAAAGCAGTCTTGTAATCTGTCACTTTGTGGCTGATGTGAAAGCTCTGAATGGAGCATTGGCATTATCTGTTTGACAATGATTTGATGCAATGCTACACTGTACTATAAATTAGTGTCAAGAAGCAAAATGCTAATGATAGAGGCCCCTCTATGCACTGGTGACTTAAATAGCATGTTTCTTTAAAATTCAACAGTGACTCACTCTCTTTTTATAAAACCCCTCTGAGTTATTTAAATAATGCCATGAAGTTCTAGTACATATTTCCTTTGATTCTGAATACTTTGGTGTTTACTTGAATAACTTTCAAAACATTCTTTTGCGCATTATTACTGAGTAATACCTTGAAACCTGGTTCTTTGTGTAACCAGAATTTTTTTCAAAGAAATATTTGATTATCAAGTAAAATGGTGGAACTCTGCTCATTTTCTACACTAAATGGAATTGAAACTGACAGTGGTTTTCTGTACTTTCTTGGAGATTATACCAGACCTAGGTGAAGTCCTGAGCACCATTTTAAATGTACTCATCATCTTTTAGGACTCTCTTTCATGTAATCAAATTTGTATTGACTAGAGAGAATTTCCTAGGATTAATGGAATAATTTTGCTCTTGGATGCCTAGACCCTTCAGGCACACACTGACTGAGCACTACTAAACTCAGTGGCACCATCACAGCTTAATTGGCTGGGGATTCAGACACATATATCAGGAGGATCTTTGCTCCAGTTTTGTACATTGATGAACACTGCTGATGACATATAAGTTTTTCTCCAAGTTTCAAATGCAAAGTTCAAGTTCTTTGTATCCAGGGAAATATGTCAATGTATCAGCTTTCTACTGCCATTTTCATCCCTACACACACATACTGGGCACTCTCAAAGCTCTTTTGGATTGAAGTAATTCCCAAGACAGTGCTATTGAAAAAGAAGTCTTTGTTGTTGAAGATCTATTATATTCTGCTAATATATCCCTACTGCAGATATTATCTACACACTGAGGGATGTAAAGAAATGAAAAGAGAGTCCTCAAAAAGAAGAAAATGCATCTTGTCATTTAGGATATTTAATAATGGGGTACTCTTTGCTTTTCAGAACAAAACAAAGATTTTAGAAGAATGTCTTTCCAAACCAGACCCGAACAGATGACAAAAAAATTCCTTCCCAAGCCCGAGATCTTTTTGTCATCTATAACTTCATCTTATTGTGTAAAAAGGTTGCAAGGTGGCAAATGAGTTCTGCAGCAAAAGGGAGGGAAAATAATAATGGTGTCAGTGAAGAGTGCCTTCTAGTGAAGACATATTCTGATTAATGACTCTTTTAACAGTCCCAAAAGTTGCTACAGGGCTTCTAATTCAAATACCTCAGGTCATTTATATATAGAGACAAAAGTTGCAGAAATGGATATTTCAGTAACCATCATTTAATCTGAGAAATGATTTATCATTTGAAAATATCATCCTACTCTGCACCTGGAAAGGAACTGGAAAAAAACCCTGTCATTAACTGATCATAAGTATAAAATATCTTGTAATAAACTGGTCATTTTTGTACCACTTGAAGGTCTCTGAAAGAAAATCATTAGTAATATTCTGACAGAAAAAAATCACTTTGGCATAATATATCCTGCAGGTATTACTAATAAAGTCCTCCCTCAGGTCTAAATTGTGTTTCACATATAAATGGAAGTAAAAATTGTCCTTGTTCTATGCCAAATGCAGTTATGAACAATGACATGTCTGGAAATATTCAAATTATCAATCCTGAAATCCATGTGTGTTTCAGTAAGGAGAAAAATCTAGCTACATGTCACTTCCAGACTAGACATGCATAGCTGAGGAATGACAAAATTGCTTCTTTGCAGTTTCATATCGACAGAATTTTTTTAATGCCAGCAGTTAAATAACCTAAATTATTCTCATAGCACCCATACCAAAAGTGAAAGGATCAAAGGATGAAAACCAACCACAGGGCAACGTGCACACCTACAGGTTCTGTTTATAGAGCAGGGCAGTTTTCACTCCAGAGCTCTCCTTTCTCTTTAGTGTTCACTTAAGATAATTTTTATACATTGAACGTATAAGTTGTCTTCACGATTGCTGAATTCAAATAATACATTAGGAAGAAACAAAGAAATATCTTGTAAGGGAGTATCTGTTCAATGGCAGGAAGGGTAGACAGAGAAGCTGAATTGGTTAGCATTAGGAGGATGTTTACAGAAAAAGGTAAGGAAGACAAGATAGGTGAGGACAAAAAGAAAGAAATTAGGAAAAGATAGTATAAGAAAGGAAAATCAAGGGAACAGGAGATAAAAGGTGTAACAGAAGAGTCATACAAAACAAATCCTTAAATGCCTTAGAGTGGCTGCTCATGATGTGTCTTGTGTTTAACACACCACCTCGATTATGGAACTCTAGCAGCAAGCCGGTTTTACTGCTGTCACTAGAGGCAAGATACAGACACTAGGAAGTTCATTTAGGGGAAAGAGATTGTAAATGGGTGCATTCAGGACAAGACAATGAGTTGTATTTCTTATTCTCTTGAGTTTTTTTACTCCTACAGTCTTGTTTTTCTCCCTAGATTCATGCACAGTTGTCACAGCCAGTGCTTCCAACTTTGTTTTCCCATTTCTTTTCAACAGTTTTTGCACAGCATTTTGACTAAATGAAACCCAAAACTTGCAGATGTGGGACAGAGGACTCACTCCACTCCCAGTGCAGAGGCAGAGGAAGTTAGCACACTTCCCTTTGTCTTTCCACTATTAGTAATTCTCAGAAGATCACAATTACCTCCCCACACTCCCATATTAGAAAACTTTACCTAAGTGTTTCACCAGATGATCCCCTTCTTTTCCACAGGTTCACCAGGCTGCTGGAGCGGCTGGCAGCTGAAGATGACTTTCCATCTCCTACATGCATGCGGACTACCGTCGATGTGGTGAACGCACTGCGCACATTCCTCTCTGGCTTAGCGAGGATGATGTAGACCTTGGGCACAAACATACAGCCAAGGGCCACCGTGGCACTCAGACTCACTGAGAAACACATGGTGATTATCTTGTAGTTGCTTCCAAAATATATTGGCACAAAAGCCAGCCAAATGATGCAGGTGGTGTACATGGTGAAGGCAATATATTTTGCTTCGTTGAAATTAGCTGGGACATTTCTTGTCTTAAATGCGTAAAAGGTGCAGCTCAAAATTAATAACCCATTATATCCAAGGGGAGTCACAACACCCAAGTTGGTGGTGTTACAAATCAGGTAGACCTCTCGGATGCTTGGGTAATCATGCATTATATCTGGTGGCTCCATTATAAAGAGGGCAACGATGATGCCTAATTGTATACATATCAAGATAAATGCAATAACCAGCTGGGCGCAGGCACTCATGAACCTAGGTTTCTTTGTACAGATTTTCTTCTTGCTTCCAGCCAGGATTCTTGCAATGCGGTTGGTTTTAGTTACTAGAGCAGAATAACTCATAGCTGGCGATAGGCCGATGCCAATACGCTGAAGGTAACAGTAAATCTGTTGAGGTTTTGCAATCAGACAGAAAGTGCACAAGTAACCCAAGCAGATGCCGGCCAGAATGATGTAGCAAAGTTCTCGGCTGGATGATTTGACCACTGGAGTATCACGGTACATTATGAACACAATTGTAACAAACAGTGTGGCCAACAGACCCAGGCATGCAAAAACAACAGCTGCAATTGGTTCAGGATCGCCCCATCTGAGATACTGGACTGGGATGAGGTCACAACCTGCAGAAAAAGAAAAACAGAAAGGTAAACTGAAGTATGTAGATGTGAGATTCGTTAATGATAGTTAGAGGTTTTCCTGGTATTTCTCTTCTTTTTTGTTTTTCAGGAAGCTGCCATGGTGTGGAGTATAGGCTCAGATTGTGTTAAAATAATGTCAATATAATGGCATAATAAATACATTTCAATGACAGCTTATTTCAGTAATACACTTTATCTGGAATAGAACATGATGACCAAGCTGATTAAGATGTCACATCTCACAGTGCAAATTTGCCTTTTAAATTCTATGGAATATAGGAATTTATGAACAAATTTCCATAGCAAGTTGCACAACCTCAATATAAAGTGCTTCAGAGTTTTCTGCATACTATTTGCACTTAAAGGACTAGATGTCAATCCTACTAATTATACTGTACACTATGAAGGATACTGGTATTTGCTAAATGATTGTGGAGAGAAATCTTGCAGATTCTAACTGTCAAAAAAAAGAGTGTTTCTCAGATTTGCTACCTTTTTTCTAATGAAAATTTTCTAGAATTGGACTTGTAAGTAATAGGCAATTTGGAATGGCACACTGTACTCACTTCTTTTTTCTGCTACTCGTCCTTCTGAAATTTCTGAAAAATTAAAACCTAATATAACTTGTGAAATAACATTGAAGTTAATAAATTAGCGACAAAGCTGAATTAGTCAGTGCAACCCATTTAAGGACACTTGTTTTTCAGTTTTGCATAGGTTTTAGTAAATCATTCTATGCATCTGGGTCATAGGAAGTCAAAAAGCCTTTTAATTCTACAGTGTACAGATCAATAGACAGGAGTAAAAGCTGTCAGAAAACTTGCTGCTGGCATCCCTTCTTCTTCCCCCCTTTGTGTATGTACTGTCAAGGCTGGATAGATATTTCTGCTTTCTGGCAAGTCTATGATCTCTTCCAGGATTTCTGGGCAGACATAGTAACTGTGTTGCTGACTACAGCCATAAGCCCATGATGGCATTCATCCTTGCATTTTATTTCCAAAAACTGAATCTCCTGTTCAGGTCCTTTGACCTTGCTTGTTTTCATGACTTTCACTCAAGATGCAGATGGCTTCTGTGTCCTGTGGCACCAGATTATACCAGTACCTACCAACAAAAGATTTGTTCTCTACTTCCTGTCAGCAGGTGATATCCAGGTACTTCCTCGGAAGTAGGGCTTCAGTAAATGTAGCAGTTGCGCCAGAACAAAAATATCATAACAAAAAATGCACACACCCACACCTTTCTCTTAGGTTTTATTGTTGAGCAGACATCATATAGTATGGGATATCCCTTTGGTCAGTTTGGGTCAGCTGTCCTGGCTGTGCCCCCTCACAAGATCTTGTTTATCCCCAAGCGTACTGGTGAGGAAGGCATGTTGGAGAGGCAGCCTGGAAAAATGACTGCTGCATTATCAACGTCTCTAGCTACCAATGAAAACCACAGCACTGTGAGGGCTGCTATGGGGAAAATGAACTCCATCTCAGCTGGACACAATATAGTAATAAAAAAGGGGAGCACCTTGATATTCTGGAATCTGATATTCCTGAAAACAGTGAACATGCTGGCATTGTCAGCCAGGGCAGGACAGCAGGGAGTGGATGATGGAATGGAGAAAATGCAACTAAAAGCTTTTATTTCCCCTATACTTGTGTTCAGCTTAATTGCAAAATTTAAATTACTTCAAGATTTTGTATTTTTATAATCATGTTGCTGTCTTCTGGTTAGGTCGTGCAGGAGAGTGTCATCCTGACTTGTGGCTTGTGACAAGCCACTTCACGCTGTGAAGATGAAGTACCAGGTGCTCACTTCTGTATTTTCTGAAGTGAGGGTAGTTAGGACTGTCTGCTGGATATGTGGATGCCAAGAAATTTCAATTCATTAGGCAACCTGAATTCCCAATTAATTGATGAGCAGGAGTAAATGTACATATCAGGACTATAATTTGGGAATTTCTACATGTGAGATTTATTGTATGCCTTTTCCTGTATTTTATGTGGAGTTTAGAGTTTTCCAAATCTGCCGCTAACATCCTTAGTGGTAAAATCATTTAATTAAACAGTATGGTAAGATATTAGGCCTAGCTCCTTTCTTCTCCAAGTATTTTTGCATTCTGTATCTCTACAGAAATAATATTTTTGAAGATATGATACCTTCAATCAGGTGGCAAAAGCACAAGGCAGATACTTCTGTATTCTTGAAGAGAGTGGAAAAATCAGTACGGCTGTGGTCAATGAGTCTTTCACATTAGTGCAGTTAAAGTATACAAATTTGCAGTCACTTTAGTGTAAGAGAATTGGGCTTCTTACTGAATACAGATTAATTTGCCATCCATACTTGCCTGCTTTTATGTGAAAAGCTTTCTCTTGCATTAATAAGATTATTACCACACCTAAATGTAAGAAAGACATTAGATTTTCATGAAACATTCTCACTGCATTAGTTAATGATACCATTTTAACCCTTGCTGGTTTTATGGGTTTACATATTCAGTATTCAGTGTGAAGGAGACACTGTATTTCTTTCTGACATTTTCAAGTTTCAAGTAGCACATTAATCACATCATAAAAAAGTCAGCATTTTACACAAGTGAAAGTATTAAAAAAAGGTGAAAATAGGAAGGAATATTTTGTATGTGTTTTGTGCAGATATCCCATTGTGGGTTCTTCCCCAGGAAGTTTTATAAGTAAGTGACCTCTAAAGCTATTTCTGATTTTAGCAAGATTTAACTAATATTTTGTGAAAACAAATAGTTTCTGGCTGCTAACACTGCTACATATTCTTGATAGGAGATTTGAGGAGAAAAGGTCTTCGTCTGGCAGCTGGCCTTTACATGCAGACAATGATATAGGGGCTAAATTTTGCCTCATTTCTAACATTGTAGCAGAGGTGAATCATAACCTAGTGTTTCTCATTAGTTTCAGACTATTTCATGCCTTCCTTGCTTTATTACTCTTTTTACATTCTCTTGATGAAATACCTGAGAAAAGAGTTGAAAACTTGTAGTATTTTTCCCATCACTGAGTATACTTTACAAGGAGATTGCTAAACTTTGCAATGCTTTATCCCTCAATTAAGATTTAAAGACTGGATCATCTTCATGAAACAATGATTGGTGAAGTTTTCATATAATAATTTTGCAGGTAATGGTTTCTGACAATGGCAATTTTCAGAGAAGGACAGCTAGATCAAGTAAAAGAAAGATGGGAAAACAACAATGTGACTCTTCTTAGATTGATGACCAGGACTATACCAAGACAAAAGCTGAAAAATGGTACCACAAAAAGAACTCATTCCTGTCAATGGCCATGACAATGTCTCATGGTCTATGTCTTACACTTTATCAATGTTTCCAAGCACCTGGAAAATTTTCTCTCCTATCTGGCTCAGAAACAGGTAGAACAAAGCCAGCAGTCTTGTCCTATGGTGCCCACAGTGTGCTGAGGCACTAAGGTGGTCTTCGGGTGGTGGAAAGGCTGTTTGGACCCAGTCCAATTTGGAGCAGGTGTCGAGTTGTTCTGTGCTCAGGGGTACCTGGAGCTCCAGTAAAATTGGCATAAAACTGTTCTGCTGGCCAGAAAGACAGCCAGTGTGGAGCAAGACACCAGATACACATGTGAATATTAAGATGAGCAGATAGGAAAAAATCAGAATTCTATTTAACATGCTAGGGAAAGATTTTCTTGGAAGGACCACCAAAAATCACCAAGAAAATACAGATCAGGATGTCTAAGGATCTTCTGAGAAAAAAAGTAGTTTCTGATATTTTGGAAAAGCCTCTAGCTACTTCATGGATGGACTAAATTTTGCCATGAACAAGGAGAAGAAATGCCCTTGAAGGCCTGACCACTGCCATAGGTCAATTAGTAGGTCTATTACTATACTGTCCTCTTTCTGTAGAGGCAAATTTGTCCCTTATTTCTGATCTTTCATATTGCTTTAAAATTAGTTCATCTGGGAGAAGAGTTTACAGATATAAAGCACTGTATTATAGACTATATTTTCTGTGGATTTGTATTTGTCTTAGCACTGTTTTAATTTGTTATTACAGCCTTGACACCTAGAAGATGCCTTCAGCATCCATAAAAATGCTCAGCTTAGTACTGAAATAAGTACTGAAATAAGTACTTAGTATAAATCCCGTCCATGGTAACCAATGTAAAATACATAACTAAACTATTTTCAAAGGTAAACTTGACAGAATAGGATTGTGAATAGGATTGACTCTGAAAAGTGAAGGTAATTCAACAAATTCTCTTAAGTTAACATCATGAGCTAAAGCTCACTGAATCTGCACATGGAGACTAAAACTGGCAGAAAATTGCTGTTGGTTTAATAAGTTCTAAATATTTTTCATTTGGATTTGGCATTCTGGTCAGCAAGTTTGACCTGTTAAAATAGATTTGGTTTTCTTGGTAATTTTTCAGACATCCTTCCAAGGTTATCAGAAGTCGAAACTTCAAGGTTGAAAAGCAAACAACAACCCAGCCACATTTTCATAATGAATGTGTCTTCATATGGTATTTAACACTCAAAGTATATTTATGTTGTAAAACATAAGTATACAAAGTATACTTATGTATATTCAAAGTATATTTATGTTATGAAATGAAATATTTTATATTAATGCTTCTAAATTTTTCTCTCATTATAATCCCAAAAGATGGGAGAGGGATATCTTGATTAGTTATTTAGGCTTCCACATATATGGAAAGCTGAGATGCAAAAATGTCAGCATCGGAATAAAAATCTGCATAAAGCTGATGGGGTAGCTTATATAATTTTTTTTTTTCAGCCCCAACATTATCCAAACAGAGGATTTCACTCTCCAGAGTCCTAGGGGACATATCAGGCCCCTGACCTTCACATGGAATCTGTACCATCTGAAGGGAGAGAAGACATTAACATGTGAGAACTTTGCTCTGGTGCTGTGGTAAATTACTGTAGCCACCAGTGTTTTGCCCTACTCTGATGGGACCTTTTGAACTTGCGACAATAGCAGGGCATGTAGAGGTGTTTTCTTATCTGGTGCAGCTCCCAGACTGGCATTTTACTGAAACTATCGGCAAAGGTGGCTTTGCACAGGCAACGGAGGCAGCTGATGACTGGGCATGTGTGTATTCTGCTGCCTCTGCAGGGCAGGATTTGCATTTGGTCACATCTTAAACCATGAAAGCTAGAGCACCTGCAGCTCAGGGGCTTGAGTCCCCAGTAACTGGAATATATGGATTTAGCTGTGCAGTAAGAGGCAAGGCCATGAATCTTAGAATAGTACATTAAAGTTACTTTGTGACCATATGGGAAATTATTCCTTAATTACTCAAGTGTGCAGAATGATGGGAGCAACTGATGAATTACAACAATCAGGTCTATCGTTATGCCAGCTCTACTGTTTGATTTAAGTTTCACTAAAAACTGCTGGCTCTCTGTGTTGTAAATGTTTGGTTCCAAATGCAAACTTTCTATAACATAAGGCACAATTACAAGTGGATCCTTCTGGCTTTGTTGGTGAGTTCCCCGTCATCCAGCTAGGGAGCCTCCAAGTGCAGCTTGTTGAGCCTAGCAATATTGAGTGAACTCACTTGAGACTGAAGTGCTGTGTGGCTCACACTGGACTGGAAGCTGAAGTTCATACCCTATCTGAAACAAGCAATTGAGGGAAGAAAAGTGTGCAAACCAGAACCAAGGGAGCAGAAAATGAGATCCTGGTCATAATATTGCCACCTTAAGCCTTAACTCATCCACATACACCTTTTCCAAGAGGAATAGAGTGAAAGTGACTTATGGCAATGGTTACATTTCAATTGGAGTAAGAAAAAGGAAAGATAAATAAAGGGCACAGAAAACAGGACATTATCTCTGCTGATGTGCATTTATAACACTAGAAATAACCAGATGAAAATTGTGTTCTCCTACCGTCAGTCTCAATTATATCCTTTACAATTATGATCAAAAGCAAGATCCTAGTAATGTTTCAGCAGAAAAATCAATGTCAACACAGACTAAATTGTGTTTTGACCTACATCAGACAATTGCTGAAATCACCCATGGCTGAGACATTTTTGCAAGAGGGAATACAAGGAAGCAGCCTGATGGGAGCAAGCAGTTACCCTTTGAAAATATTTTGGGCAAGAGATTAATCACCTTTTGCTTGGGTGAGGGGCAGAATCCAGTCTTATGAGACAACTGAGGCTCAGACCCTGCCACTCACATTTTTCAGTCCTTTCCATCCAAGGCTTTTTTGGATAATCCACCTCTTATCTGTCACTTCCAGATGGGCAGCAAAATCATGACACTGTTATCCTGGCTTTACTGTACTTTATTTGGTGAAAGTATTTTTGTAGCTATAGAAAAAAATACATATTTCTGATATATACTCTCACCCTTGAATGGCAAACAAAACATTTCAAGAGGTGTAAATAGTTAAGCTCCTATTTCCATGGGAATCCAATTAAGAAAATCAAATAGTCAGCATATTTAGAATACATAGAGACTGAGAAAAATGTCAATACAACCTGAAAATAATCCAATTGTCACTGAAATTAATATAATCTAATTTTCTTGCCATTCCTGAGGTCACTAGACAAAACTTTGGTTTTAATATTGTTGAATGCTGTCCTTGAATGTCAGAATGACAGAATAATTGCTTCTTTCTCACCTCAAAGAGGTTTTTAAATATTATTGGTAACTGAACCAAGATGTTACTACATACAGTGGAAAAGCTCTGAGACATTGAACAAAATTTATTTGGTCTTTCTAGAGCACCATTTTTGAATGCAGAAGGTCACATCCTCAGATTCTCCTAAAGCTTTTGAAAAATCAACATCAGCATTGGCCATTAGCACTAAGTAAATCCCTCCACCTCTATCTAAACTTGCATGGCATCTATTTCTCTTCCACTTGATGTGAATTCTGTGAATCTTCTGCAAAGAAGAGCTTTGAGGAACAGTGGAGTGACTGGCATATACTTCTGGATTTAAAACACTGAGTTCCTCCTGCTGTTACTGAGTCCGTGGCTCAGCCATGCTGGCCACATGAATGTGTAAATTGGTGCTGTATTGTATGGATGCTCCCAACATAACACATGGGGACATAGAGGAGCTACAGCAGATTGGGAAGCATAACTTGATATTAAGCCAGGAGGAAGAAAATTTCTTCTGGTACATGTTGGGATAGTACATATAAATCTTAAGAAAAAGAAGCAACTTACTAGGTTTCTGTCCATGGAGGAGCCTGTTCCCTGGGGAATTTTGCATGCAAAAGCAATCTGAAATTTGTGACAAAATAAAATATGGGCAGTTAACATTCTCTTTCTTGCCTCACCTTCACTTCTAGGTGGAGACATTTTCCAGTAACTGATTTAATCAAGAGAAACTCTTGTTCCCACTTACCTTTTCCACTACCTTTGGATTCTCTGTACCTTTCTGTACTTCAGCACTTCAATGTCTCTTTCTGTTCTGAGAATAACTTTGTTTTCCTAGACATATTGCATCCCTTCTGTCTTCCCCCTACTGCATCTGAATTCTGATATTCCATAGGTGGCTGAAAAAGTGCATTAATCTATCTTCCTTTCTGTCAGTAACTTCCCTGCCATTACATGTTTTATTTAGTGAACTTTGTGGCACAACACTGATGCTGATCATTGAGCACAAGAAAGATGTAAGCAATGTTTTGTTATGTGAGTCAAGAAAGGATTCCAAATAAGTTTTTATCCAAGGTCAGATCTCTGGCAAACAGTGAGGCACATCTCCATGTTGAAAGCCATTTCAGATGCGTGGCTGATAAATTTACAGGACTCTCATCTGAAGGTGATCATGCAGGGAAGACTTATTCTAATGAGATTTTGTATGTGTAGCCTTGTGGAGCTGACATTCCCTAGGAAATGGCTTTATCAAGCAGCAAAGAGACTTAGTATGCTGCAGTATCAGATGTAGGGACGTTTCAAGGAGATTGCTGCATACTTTAATAAACAGAAAGGAAATTTCCTTGCCAGATTATAAAATACACCAACCTCTCCTTACTTTTAATGCACATTTATTACTAAATCCTATGTTTTAAACAAGATTGAGAGGCAGTTTTTTTATAAACGCAAAAGTTGGCACTAGTAATATGATCATTAAAAATACAGCTCATTATTTTGTACGGATAAGCTGGGAATAGATTTCTTAAAATCTCTTTGTGATACAAAGTTAAATAAGACAAGATCCAGCCATTATGCCGATAATCAGCTGGGTGGGGACTAGACAGCTCTGAAGTTGTGAGATGGGTGTTCTATTACTAGGAGGGCACATTCCACCAGTTGTGCTCATGGAGGCCAAAGAGGGGGGGGAGTTTGACTTCCAAATAGGGCCTGCCAAATTTGTGCCTGGCTGAGAAACAAATGTTAGATCTCCTGAGGAACATTGCTTGGCACTGATGTCAAGGGTTCCTTTGTGTACAGATTGATTTTGGTCCCCATAAAGGCATAAAATGCATGTCTGAAGCCAGACGAATGGTTTGTAAAATGTAATTTTGCAAACAAACACAAAATGTTTGCTCATGTAATGCATAAATCTGTTGGCTTAAGTAAAAATACAACTGATTTCCTTAAAAACAATCACTGATAGGTGGAAAACCATTGACTTAACCTACAAAAGCTTTTGAGGAATCAACACATCCCACTTTTCCATTCTGAGGGGAAAGTGAGACTTTCAGAGGATGAACCATCCCACGAAACCACAACACCATGTCATGCTTGAACCATGGAAATTTGTATGTCCTGGGGAGCCAGCTCAAAGCACAGAGCCTGAGGGTCAACTTGGCGGCCTGGTCACTCCACTTTGCCTTACATATGGTACTTAGTGTCTAATTACACAAACGTCACCAAGCCAGTGGACAGTTCCTTCCCACCATTGGTTCTTTGGCTTCTCTGTTGACACTTAGAACAAATGCCCTCCTAACTGACTTGTAGCAGTTCCTTTTTTAGCTGATCTATGCTGGGTAAAACCTCAGGTGCTCACCTAAGCAAGGGCATGAGATGGGATCTACAATATCTCAGGCAAAATCCCTGGAGGCTGAAAAGCTAAACAGTTGCACTAGTTGTCCTTCAAGAACTGACCAGCCTGGTGCAGTAACCTGGTCCCTGCAACCTGGCCTTTGGAAGCTTCTGAGAAGTGTATCTCACACTGTAACGACACCCTCAATACTCTGCTTTTGGGGACACTTGCAACCTGTTCTCTTTTTCTCCCCTTCTCCATTCTCCTGGCACAAGAAATCTTTCCCTGAGAAAAGACTTTGCTGGCTGGTTGCTGGTTGCCCAGGGAGGCAGAACTGGGGGAGCAGGGCTATGGGAGCATAGACGCAGGAGGACTTGAAAGTCCATTTTGCTGCTAGTCCAGTTTTCTCAGTTGAAAGGTGTTTTTCTTGGGGAAAGTGTCATTTTTGACATTTTCTGAAAAGTACTCCATTAGTTTAACAGTTAAATAATATTCTTGCAATAATTTGGTAGCCAAGCTCATTTATCACAGCAATGCAACAGTCCTTAAACAGGAAAGGATTAACTTTGTAAATAAAAATCTGCCTAGAGGCCAAGCCTTGCCTTACACTCTCCCACTTACATAAATTCATGCAGCAAACTGCATTTTCCTTTGTCTTCCCTCACACCTTAAAGTTTTTCCCCTCATCCACAGAAACTATATGCAAATCAGGTCTGTGACTTCTGGAAAAAAAGAAAAAAAAAAACAAACCTGTCTTTTCTCCCCATGTCTATACAAAGTCTGGCACAGTGAGAACATGATCCCTGAACAGTGTTTTGAAGTGGTTTGTGCTCTGAATGCTTGAATACTTGAATTCTGTTTCTTAGTCATAAAGAAGAGAGGCTGTGGGATACTATGTTGGAGTAATTTATCTCCAGAGAAGCTTAACTGGTATTCTGCAAGAGCACAGAGGTCTATGCCAAGGCAGGAGATAAATATCAGCTTCAGTTCAAATTTTAGCTTTATCCACATGTTCCCTCTGACTAAAACCATCCTCATACTCACCTGTATGTGCCATTTGTTTCTTCAGCTCATTAGATGAGCGCTTTCATTGACAACACAAGCACAACCTCATCTCATTTACCTGTGAGGTCCTCGTTGGGCCAGGAGCCAAGCTGGCAGGCTTTGCATGTGTATTCATCAGAGACATATTCATTTTCTTTACATGGAGTGCAGGTCCAACAGCAACTCACTTCTCCTTTACGGATCACCTGAGACAAAAATTGACATTTTCTTTTAGCAGCATAAACACACATTCATACTAACCCAATTGCTAATTCAATTTTTTTTTTTTCTAATAGAAGATTTTTTTAAATTTAATTATTCCTTTTCATTATATGTTTTCAAAGATAAAATGCAACAAAAGTTCTTAGTTCCCCCATCATGTAGGTACCAGAAGAAAGAATCTACCAGTCCCAGAGAAGTATAAGTGGAGGTACAGAATGACAAAAAATATGGGGTTTTTACTTCTTAGAATTTGCAAAGCTCCATAGATGTCAATGTGCCTACAGAAGTCAGTACATGATAGTGAAGACACATAATTCACTCTAGTGTGGTCCATACAGAGAAACATATCAACAGTAATATGTCCCTAAGTGTTAGCTACCCAAAGACTTTTGGGTGCTTATTTTTCATCCAATAGTGAGTGATTTATTAAAAACTGATTTTTCCAGACAGCAAACAGAATATATATTTTTTCCAGAATTATTTAATTGCTGCATTTCTAATTACCATTTAAAGGTGAGAATCTTCTTCCATTCTAACATCTGACCTGATTACTCATTTAATAATTTACTATCAAATGTTATTGCATGCTTAAGATTGAAATGCAGATTTTTAAAGTTCCTTATATATCATCTCTGGGAACATCTGTGCTTCTTGTCAATATGACTTTCTTTTGAAAAAAGTGTTCCCAGTTTCTCTCCTCTTCCCAAACAGTTTACAAACAAATATTCCCAATTACAGTATAAGAAATAGGTTGATTTTTTTTTTTTATCTTTTGCAATGATGAATTCAGAAAGTGTATTCAAAGCCAAATGTCTTTATTGCCTTTTTAATTAAAAAACCAAACATGCAAAGGAGCATAATAAAAAAGAATGGGATTATTCTTTGCAATGCTGTAGTTAAAAACAAATTCTATTATCTAATTTTCATCACCAATATGGGGACTTGAAAAGCTTCAAATTTTGTGGTTTGGTTGGTTTTGTTTTGTTTTTAATTGTAGAGTATGAAAAGAAAAACAGTAACACCAAAACAGTTAAATTGATGGTAAGGCTAGAAGAGCATAAGTAATTTATTCTGCAAGAATTGAGACTAGAGCTACTTGCAAAACAGATTATCTGTCCTCCAGAAAAAAATAAATTTTGAGATTTCTTTCATTTTGAAATAGAATGAAAAGTTGAAAAAATGACTTTTTTTTTTTTTTTTTTTTTTTTTTTTTAATTTGGGAAAATCAATTTTTAGAAAGCTTGTACCAATTTTAAGGAACATATTTTGATTACCTTGAAACATTATAAAAATCCATGATTTTAGTTTTATAAAATAATTAAGAAAATTAAATGGCAAAATAAAAACCCTATGTTATTATCAAAACCTAAAATTCTATATGAACAATTAATTTACCCTTTTCCAAGTAACTTTCCGGTAAATTAAGATCTTCTGTAAAGTACTTGAAATTTGACAAATCAATCAGGATACTGGTACACTGATAATTTCTTACCTAGAACTACCAGAGAAGGATTATGTATCCTCCTCTAGAAATCAAGATAATTGTTCTTCAAGACTCAGAGTAAAGTCAGACTTTTTTTTTGTGTTAAATTTCTTAGCCAGCAATTTATTCATCCTTTTATTTTTCATTTCCTGCATAATTCTTTGTTGTATCACTTAACTGCAAATTAATCTTTCTGTCTCCTTTAAGAGAATTAATTATCTTTAAAACAAATATTATTTTCCTTTCCCCTTGTCATCTGTACAATCATTTGAACCTGTATTTATTTAAATAATCATATGTTCACACTATTTCAAATATATAGAGTTGGGTTGTATTAGGGTTTTATCAAATTCTGTGGATGGATTCACCAACTCTAGCTGAATGTTGGATAGCATTACATTCAATGTTTTAAATTCCTCCATAATAACTCAGTCACACAGAAGTTTGCAGGAAAACCATCACAGAGCTTGGTAGGGTCAAGGTCCCACCATCATCTGTGAAGACCATGAAGATAAAGACTATCAGGTAAACTTTGAGATTTATGATCAACAACAATATGAGGACCAAACACAACATTTCCAACACCGGACTTCAAACATATATCTAAGCGTGTGATGACTTAGATTCATAGTGAAGGATCCTCTTGAGAGAATTCTTGGGAGCATGGGCAGAAGGTGGAAGGTGACTGCATTAATGAAGAGCACAAGATACTTCCCTTCAGCTCTGTTGTGACAACAGATCATAAAGGAACTCAGAGCCACGTGGTTCTGAAGATGTTAGCTGTTTGTCCTTCTCTGTTCTCCCCATGTGTGGCTGTGCCTGGAGTGGGCTAACAGACCATGACAATAACTCATCCCACCTGCATTTGTGGGCATTTATGTGTGAGAACACACCTGCAGAAGGTGTGTTCTCATCAAAACCAGCCGTCCTGTCTGGGTGTCTTTTACCGTCTATGAAGAGAAAGAAGTTGCTCTACACCAAGCTTGATCTTAGCTGTTTTCAAAGCCTACACAAGGGTGAGATGACTCCTCATCTGGAATAGCATATTCTTCATAAGTCTGACATAATAATTCTTTATGTTTACCCTGGAGACAAATGCAATCTGATGAAACTCACTTAAATGACTCCGCCAAAGACTAATTAGTGAATTAAACAGGGTGTCCTAAAATTCTGTAAAACTCAGACTAAAGAGATTCACTTTAGGTTGCAGAGACTGGTCATGCTCCCACCATCCCCTCTCTGCAGCTGCTTCCCAATTTTCAGTCATGCTGTTTTAACACATGAGAAAATTGAGCTTCCAGTGAGACTTGTCAGAAATCACACCTGATTTTTTTTATGGTGGAACACGCCCATCTCCTCATTGCACTGGCTTTTATATAAATGACAGCAAGGCAAGCTATGGACTTGCAGTATTTTAAGTGTTCTGCAGGAAGCACCTTGGGATGCTGAAGGAAAATAATGTGTAATTAATATATGACAGATTCATCTACATTCCTTGCTTACTGCAGCATGGAAAGGGAGGAAGGAAAAATAAAAAACCTGGGAAACAAAGAAACAGTAAAACAGGTATGATTAAAAAAATATATTGCCTATATTTCCTGAAGTTTGAAATAGTGGTAGTAGTTGATGTTCTCTGATGATACCATAGACTTAAGGTCTGATTAATAATATTCCAGTCTGGGTGACTACCATTGAAATAGTAGCAATTATTATTTATAATTTGCCTGCAATTGTACTGAGAAGTCCCAGTCAGGGATTTGCACTCCACTGAATCAAATGGTCTAAAAATATGCAGCAAAAAGCCTCCAAACAATACCTGTCTGAAAGCATTCAGAATGTAAATTTTAAAAAAAAAGTCAGCAGTCCAGATATAGGAGTCAAGAAAATATCAGCTTATTAAAATAGTGAGACGATTATGATAAGACTAAGAATTAAATACATAAGTCTGTACATTTTAATTTAAGTGTGGGATACTATCTCCATATAGAAGTAAAGAAAAAACTTGCTTTCAAATTTAAAGGCTGTGCATACTGTAAGACTGAAGCAAATGAAGGAAATATTTACCTTTATCTGGCCTTTTTCACAGGGTTCACTGCACACAGATCTGATGATATTACTTCTCTCTGACCATATTTCATCATCGTCCATTTTCAGCTCACCATTGTCCCAGCTGCCAACATTGATATAATCAAAGTAGTCCTTCCCCATTTGTTTAAAATTCATGATTTCATATCTTTGGAAACAGAAAGGAGAGACATAGCTGAGTTGAGGAGAACATAATGAAATATTTCAAATTAAAGGAACACCATACAGTCAAAAATCAAGCATGTTGAAAAGAAGAAGAAAAAATTTAAAGACTTATGAGTACGATACCCTTGAGTATCTCACAGTAGTTTCTGTGATATCATAATCTTCCTTTTCCTTAGTATGTTAAGTTGGGGGCTTGGGGTGTTTTCTTTATTTGCTTTTTATTAAGTTTTGCTTTGCATTTATTGCTGGTTTTTTTCTGGGGTTTTTTCTATCACCATAAAAAGTCCCCCGAACACTCTGGGGTTAAGTGACTGTGTTTCTGAGAATGACTATTTATTTAAAGAAAACAATTAAATGAGTCAAACAAAATTAAATCTGTGCAACTTCCAGCCCTTTGCATATGGAAGCCAATTGCATACGGAGCCCCAGTTCCCTCTACAGCAGATGCTGAGTAATCTAAACCTGTAATGCCAATTCCTAACACTATGTCTTCCTCGCTGTCTGCAGCTGCTTCTTCCCCTCCTGAGGGAAGAAGACGATAGATAAACTATCAAAGTGAGGTAGAAGCAACCTCTATGTGATTAAAGGAAAGTTCCTGTGCTGTAAGATTGCAAGATGAAATTTGGTGTGGCACCCAGAGAGGAATCAGGCACCACTCTTAAGGCATAGAGTCCAGGAATCTTTCTTCTTTTTTTCTTTCCCTTTTCTCTTCTCCAACATTGCATCAATAAATTCTGGTCTTTCCCACCTATACAGTCATTACAGTAATTCCTTGGTGATTGAAACACATTTAATTCCTTGTACAGTATGGTGTGGAAGAGAAAAATTACTTATGACTCAGTCCTAGGCTGCTTTTGGGTCAAAGATGGAGCTCATCAGAGTTTTCAGTTTCTCTTCCTCCTACTTTTCTCTTCTGTTCCCACACTGTTGCAGAAAATCTGTGGAGCCACGTAGGACTCACTTTCTCCTACAGCTGAACACCAGCCCACCTTTCTGCCATACAGGCCTGTTCTTTTAGCACCTTTTTAAAAATCATGTTTGAAAAGTTGGGCAGCTCCCGAAGAAATTATTCCATGCTTTTCTTTGTCTCCTCTTTAGTGGATTTGGAATTAATATGGCTAAGCAATATGAAATTTACTGATGGAAAACAAGAAAACAATATACAAGTTTAAGAAGGTTAAGACAATCTTGGCTTTAGAAAAGCTGTCTCATAAACAAGGAGACATCTTTTCCCTGTCAATAGGCACCAAATTAGTCCTGAAGGCAAAGCATATAGACAGGGTTGCATTAAGAGTGGTATTGTAAGAGTGAAGTTCAATGTACAAATAAGGAAAATAACCTGCTCATTAAATCAAGCAATCTCTCTAGTAAGATGCCCTGCTGGGTTTAGTTGGAGTAGAGTTAATTTTCTTCTTAACAGTGTCTGGTATAGGTTTGTGTTTTGGATTTGCGCTGAAAACAGTTTATAATATAGAGATATTTTTGTTATTGCTGAGCAAGATTTATGCAGGGCCAAGGCCTTTTTGCACTGTCAAGTTGACAAGGAGGTTGGGAATGAATGGGAAATTGAGAGGAGACTCAGCTGACCCCAGGTGACCCAAGGAGTATTCAGACCACATGACATCATACTCAGTATATAAAGTAGGGGGAAGAAGGAGGAAGAAGGGGATGTTTGAAGCTATGGCAATTTGTCTTCCCAAGTCACCATTATGCATGACGGAGCCCTGTTCTCTTAGAGATGTCTGAACACTTGCCTACCTAGGAAGAAATGAAAGAATTTCTTGGTTTGCTTTGCTTTGTTTGTGTGGGTGGCTTTTGCTTTTCTTGTTAAACTGCCTTTATCTCAACCCATGAGTTTTCTAGCTCTTGCTCTTTCTTGCAACAGAATCTCCCTGATTCTGTTGATGCAGAACTGAGCAAGCAGCTGCAAGGTACTTGGTTTCTGGCTGGGGTTAAACCATGACAGATGCACAGATATCTCTCTTAAATTTTGAGAAAACACTTTTAAGATGGACAAGCAGTAGCCATACTATATCTAACATCAGTATTTTTCCCGTGCTGATGTAAAAAAAAAAAAAAAAAATTTCAGGGAAACAGTTTTATGATATTGTCCTTCCATAGATCTCAAGATGCTTCGCATCATGAAAAATTCTGTCACGGTGGAGAAACTATGGTACAGCAGGGATTCAATGCCAAAATCACACGCAGGGCAGGATCAGGACTGCAAGCAGCCTCTAAAAGGAAATGAAAGTGGAGTCTGACTGAATGGACAATGTGATATTACACACATTATATTGTTCTTGAATCTTTACAAGGAAGAAGAAATAAGCAAACACAGAATGAAAAATTTGTTATTCTTCTAGATTTTGAAATGCTTCACTTTCCATATTGTATAAAGAAGGAAATGTCCATAGCTTCAACAATGATCTCCTCAAAGTTGGAGATATGAATGCCAAACTGACACAAAATAATTGAATACAGATAATGCAAGCACAAACCCAAAGAAACAGACTTGTGTACATGGTTATAAACTAACTTTTTTTTCTGAGGTTCACAGCCATAGTAATAGTTTGTTGAGGATTAAACAGACTAACCAAAAAGTTAGCACAGAAGCCACAGTAGAGCCATTATTCAACATTGTCAGACACTGCCACACACCTATGAGTATAACTGTTAAAGCTTTCAGTTTAGGGTTTCATGGACAGACTAAGAAAAGTACTGCCAGTGTTTGACAGGCCACAGAAGCTAAACTCCCCCAGTTCCATGCATATATCACAAGGGGAATACTGGAAAGGAACCTAACAAATTTAATACAGTATTGCCTCAATAAGTCTTGTCTCTCTTCTCTGTGGAGAACAGCATTGATGGATGGGTAGAAATAGCCAGACTCAGTAAGCCCATTGCTACAGTGAAGGTTCATGAGTCACTGGTTCCCTGGAGGCTCCTTGAGATAATACAGGGACAGTTTGTCACTTTAGGATAGGAGAGACCAGATGGTACAATAGCACATTTCCAGCAGTGCTCTAATCACTGTGCAAAATACTTGTTTCAAAACAGAAGTGCCATGATGTTGCTAGGAATACATATTCTACTGGTAGAACAGTCAGAACATCAGGATCTTGTTTTTTTTCTTGAAAGTTCTTTCCTCCTCAATTTCTTCTTTAGAGTTTTGGTAGTATTTACAGATAATTGTTATCTTCCTGAGGAATCATGGCTTCCATAATCTTTTTTTTTTTTTTTTTCCATGTCTGCTGACTCATATAAAACAGGTCCTACACTAGACTGTCTGCCTGCTTAAAACTCAACATACACATAAAGGACTTTGAAATAGGGTCAGGATTCAAAGCATCTTGTAGATTAATCATCTGTTGTATAATATCCAAACCTTTCTTCTATACATTAAAATCCTGAGCTATCTAGGTCAGAAAGGCTTTTTATGTTCTGATTTCCTGCTTAACACCACCACCACAGTACAGCTTGAGGATTTAAATTCCTGTTTTACAAAGTAAAGATGGAGTTATCAGTGCAAGGGAACAGGGCAGTGAGTTGTTCCAGTATGACTGCACCCTCTCCAAGCTCTTGCAAAAAGTGTTTGACACTGCTTAAAAGACTATACACTATTCAAAACCTGGAAGTTAAAAATGGAAATTCCTATAAAATCTTCTTGATCATGAAAGAGTACAATTTGACTCAATGTTGTCTGACTTAATCACATAGACTGGATTTAGTGATGTGACTATTGTTGGAAAAAGGGGACAAATAACTATGATTCAAAAGAAAACAAATCCTGGTACCACTTTGTAACCACACACAGTTCATGAGTTTGAGTAGACACAAATATCACACAAATCCAGGGATGCTGGACCTTGTTAAAATTAGGCCGTCCTGAGGTACACATTCCACATGATGTCCCCATGCTCTTCAGGAAAATACTTATATCCAATTGTGACTGAGCAAATGACTTCACATGATATAATTTCTTCATCATCTTTCTTAGAATTTAAAAATATCCAAGATATTCCATTAAATTCCTTGCAACAAATGGTGTTAAATTATTGTTGTTAAGAATAACAACATGAGGAAAAGGAAAGCCAAAGATCTCTTTACAATATTTAGATATTGCTATTGATGTTATCAAGTCACATATTTGTATTTGGCAGTGACCAATTGCAGTCATTTTTATACAAGAAACTGATTGGAATGGGGTAGGATATAATCCATTGCATCTAAGCATCTTTAAAACAAAAAATAAATCCTTTTAAAGAAGTCTGAGATGTCTCTTAAAAAGAAATTGGCCAGAAAAATTCAGACTTAACACCTTTCTTCAAAATTCAGCTATTTGTAAAAATAGAAACATTTAGCAGAAGACAGCCTTGCTCATGCTAAAAAAGCTCTGTAAACAAATTTCTGTCTGAAATTTTCCTAGGTTTCTGCCAGTTTGTGCCTGAGTTCTCCTAATATCTCACAGTGCCCTTCCTTAGAGTCTGATTCTGAAGAATTTGAAAACTTGTGTCTCCAGAAATAGACACAGACTGCTGTGTAGATGGTTGTCCTGCTTGCTTTTGAGGAGAATGCTGAATTTACAGGTTTGCAAATAGAATGAAGAAAAAAATCAGGTTTGAAATCACAGAAAGTTTTGGAAATGTCAAAATATTTTGACCAATGAGTTTAAATTTTCCAACCCATTTCTACTAGGAAGTTAATGATTTCCTTTTTGTTCACATTAGTGGGAGGAGACAAAATTTAAATGAGTATATAGGATAAAAATTTTCCCTCTAATCATCTGTTTATATGGCACCATTAATAAGATATTTAAAACCTTCCAATAATATGGACAAAATAGGTTATCTTAGACAATACTGGAGCAAAAGCAGTGAACGAGACAGAAAATACATCGAAATATAGGGAACAAATATACTTTGAATACTATCATACTTCCTGTTCTTCCTCTGAAAATTCAGTAGGCAGAAACCCAGAAAAATTCCCACCTCAAGACTGTTTCCAACGTGCATTTCTATGGATACATGTGTCATAGAAAACTTGTCTTATATTTTGTAGATATATGTATACATATTTATGCATGTTACCAGCAAATTAAGCTTTGTTTAAATTCAATTTGTCTTAGAGTAGCACAGTATGGGTTGATAGCTTAGTGTGTTATGCAAGTGGAAAGATTTCATTTGAAATATATGTAAGCAGCTTTTTAATAATTCTGATTAAAAAAATCCCAGATGCATCAGTATAATATTTCTGGTATTGTTTTAGTTTTCTTAATAAAAGAACTGAGTCTGCTATGACTGTTTATAGGTCAACCAAACACATACACTTAAACACCCAAACAAAGAGAGAAATAAGCTGTGGTGGACATCATGGTCTACAAACATAAAGGTCTGAAAACATATTGTTTTCAATAATAATACTTTTAAATGGTAGAGATGTAAATGCAAATTAATGCAGGAAGCTTTTACACCTGAAAGTCCATATCTCTAACTTGAAACACCATAAAAAATGCACATTAAAAATATTTTTGCAAAATAAGCACAGGAATCAGGAAATTTAAAACTAGGAGTATGAGACCTTAGCTGTGTTGTCAAGTCTGCACATACCTACTGTATCTCTGCTCTCAAACAATTTGACAAATGTCAACCTTACCTTCCTGGTGAGTCACCATTCTCATCAAATAAGATCATGTCCCCAGAGACCCCAGTAAAGTTAGTCTTCATGAGGGATTCCAGGAGTTTCCGACCATCTATGGGCTTCATGGCATCACAGAGGCCCACGTAGCCTGGGCACAAGGACAGCTGCATGTTGTGGAGCCCATAGGCCATGGAGTATATTGCATTGATTACAAAACCCATCTTGGAGTCCTGAACATGCTGTGTCCTCAGAGTCATCTGGCCTGTCAGGGAACAAGTAGAGGGTTTAGTGAATAGGGCTGGGATGCAGCCAGATCTTCAGACATCTGCTGGTGGCTTAATTATTAACAGTGGGAAAAGTATTTTAAATGTCTTAAATAGGTCATAAAAGATGTTTTTATTGGTACACATGCTGACCATGTTAGAATAAAAATAAAGAAATGAAAGTAGAGGTTTTCTTTAAATATTGTATTATCCAGATGATATATTTCTCTCTGCAGCTCATCAGCTCACCTCACATATGTTGGTTTTAAAGTGCTGCTCTTCCATGTGTATCTTTAAAGCATGCACCATGCACATTATAACACAATATTTTAGGGAACCCGGAGATTTCTCTCAACCTGCAGAAATCTCTTCAAGCCTTCAGAAATATTAGTTGAAGTGTAAATGCTAATAAGAGGTAAACTCTCTAGAAACCTTATAAAAAAGTTCCACTTCTGGAAAATCAGTGAACTCTCTTGCCCAGAGAAGTTGTCAATGCCCCATCTGTGTCAGTGTTCAAGGTTGGGTGCCAGGTTGGGTGGGGGCTCTAAGCAGCCTGGTTTGGTGGAAGGTGTTCTTGTTCACGGCAGAGGAATTGGAGCTACGTTATCTTTAAGGTCTCTTCCAATCCAAGCCATTCTATAATTCTATGAAAACACTTTTGTTTCAGAGACATGGAGATAATCCTCTGCAAACAGACTGACCTAGGCACCACTCCTTTACTGTACCAAAAGTTCCCCCCAATAACTCTCTTACTTCTACGTCTTTTGCTCCTCTCTATGAAGTGAGGATAACAATGCAATACAGATGAATACATTAAAATCTGTGAAGGGTTTGACAGTGTGGGTTAGGAAATTACTCTGTTTAGCCAGAATTGGTGAATCTTAATTTTTTTGGCTTGCAAAGCATGATATTTGCATTTCTATTCTCTATTTATGCTTCTGTAAAATTCACAGGAAAAAATTCATTCAGCAGCACCTTGAATACCTTTATTTTTTATAGCACACTTTTATTACTAACACAGCTTTCCTCTGTTGACAGCACCACGCAAACTAAGGAAGGGTAAGCTGGAATTTTTCTTCACAGCTGCACTCTGGTCACAAGATCTTTAATAATGGGGAAATGAGAAGAGTCAGAGATAAAACAACTGCATCAATGGTGCTGGATATTTATCTGACACCTAGAAAGATTTGTCTCTGGAGGCAGGACAAACAAAGCTCTATTAGAACATTTCCTCTGCTTTTATCAACCAAGCAATGAGCCTAGGAGCTAGGGAGTCCCTTCTGTGGGCAGTAAAGGGAATGCAGATAACCTGTCCACTCCATGAGAGTCTGCCTGCCACAGAGGCATTAGTGAGGGGCAGGGATAGTGCTCACACCTGCACATCTGAGTTGCAGAGGCCACAATCTGAGAAGTATTTTATGCCATGAGAAAACTGAGGCACACACAATCTTTTTCTTTAAAGAAATTAAGACTAATATATTGACTCTCAGGCTGGCACTCATCCAGTTTGAAAATATACATCCAGAAGACAAGAAACCATTCTGATGGGTAGGCACCTTTGTTGGAAAAGGGTAAGAATCTCCAGCTGGGGATCAATTCTGTCATAAAGCAGGTATGCCTACATACAAGCACACCTTTTCAGTGGTGAACAAGAACACCACCCCACAATTCTAATCACTAAAATCTACTGCAGCACTGGAAACACCAGGAAGGGTAATAAAACAGGAAGGGTTTGAACTGAAAAACACTGTGAAGAGGTCAGAAAGTAAAGAGATAATTGAAAGATTCCTTTTTCCCCTCTGTTTTATGTGGAACCTGGCACCACCATTTCCAGTCAGCCTCAGGAGCAGTGATTATTAACATTTTGGAAGACTAAACACTACAAACTTGAAGTATGTTAATGAAAAAAAAAACCTTGGAAAAACACACAGTGCTGCTTATTTGCTCTGTTCTACCATGGTATTTCTTTTCCCCAATTAAAAATAATAGGCATGAAAACTGCAACAGTGGAGTACATGTAAAACCCATATTAATTGAAATTAAGTGGAAAATTGAGCAAGCGTATTACAGTGCAATACATAAAACTTGTTTTAACCAATTATTCATCCACAAAATTAGCACTTTACACAACATGCAGTTAATTATAGTAGCCATTAGAATGAATCAGATTGCATTGGCAATATTATTTATCATAAAACAATATTTCAGCTGCTTTATTGCATATGATTGCTTAAAAATCTAATAACTTCTTAATTCTTACTCTCCACTGGGCTTCGTGCTTCAATTTTATGAAATTATTATTCTGATTTTCTCTACACACTGAACCTCATTCCGTTCACCTGATGATTTATAATAAGCCTGCTTAGCTCTTCCTAGAAGCTGCTGGCAATTGGCAATGGACTTGTGAGGGATTTAGCTGCTGTGAGAATTTTAATATACTTCCTGCAGCTGGAGAACACATTCATCTGAGATATTAATTGCCTCACTTGGCTGTATAGGGCAAAATTCAACCTGTCAAGGTCAGTTTCTAGTACCACAAGATTCTGTATTTAAGGTAAAATCACAAAAACTAAGACAAAATAATTTTTTTTCCTCTTTTTACTATATTGTAATAAAGCCTTAAAAATGGCAACATTAAAAAAATCCCAATCAAAACCAAGTCTAAATGTTACTTTCAACCCATTTCAGAAAGTATTTTGGCATGTCAGACTTGAATCATAAAAGTAACCCTTACTTACCCCAGTAACCCTAGCAGTGGTTCTAAGGGAAGGCCAAATACACAAGCTAAAAGGCTAAAAGGTAGTCTCTCACTCAACAACAAAAAACAGAAAACGTAACAATATTTTAAATCTATCTCGGCAACAATTATAATTTAGGTAGCCTTAAACACATTATTCACTCAAGAATTCTTGCATATTGTTCTTGCTGGAACTCTAGCACATAGTCTTACCCTTACTACTCATCCATGAGTACTGTCTTCATTCAAGAACCTTTCCTGACACAAGGTCATGACATGGAAAGGTGGCACGGGTGAAATTAATGGGGATGATAGTGTTTGGTATATATCAACCTATTTATGAATTTATGCTGAAGTTTTTAAAAGGGCACATAGTGATAAGACAAAGGGGAATGGCTTTAAATGGAAAGAGGTCAGGTTTAGAGGAAGAAATTGAAGGTGGTAAGTCACTGGAACAAGTTGCCCAGATTAGCTGTAAATGCTCCATTCCTGGAAATGTTCAAGCCATGTTGAATGGGGCTTTGGTCTAGTGGAAAATGTACCTGCCTGTGGCAGAGGGGCTAAAACTACTTGATCTTTATGGTCCTTTCCTTTCCAATCCAAACCATTCTATTCCATGATTCTATTGTATGATTAACTGCACGGAGATGGCCCAGCACTAAACTCCTCATCCAAATTTGTTCTTTTCTGCTGTCAAGTCTCCAAAGCACACAAATATGTAGATGATGAAAAAGAAACATATTCTTTCACCGAGAAAGTGATTCCAACTAACAGTGGTTCATTTCTTGGATCTATTTAGAAACAATTAGTGTACTTATGGGCAGTGATCCAAGAAAGCACTTATGGATGCTGTTAGTCCCTGTGCATGGTGAGCCAGCTCTGGACTGCTTCCCACGCTCCAGAGCTACTCCAGCAGCTCCCAGAACTGGTGGTCCTGGCTACCAGTGAGACTAATAAAATAGTTCTTCTAAGAATGACTCCCTTCTTCCAAATATGGAAAAACGAAACAAACCAAACCTACATCTTTGCAGCAAATTCTGAAATTTGGCTACTGTTTCTAGTACTGAGCAAGAAATAAGCATTCCTCAATAGATTTCATTATTTTACAGATTTTTGATGTAAAATTTCATTCCTCTTCTTTTCCCCATGTTTTTACCCTCAAGGAAAATGAAATACTTGCCAACTTGTGTTACTACAAAGCCTCATCAAGCAAGGATGCTAAAGAGTGCAAAATTGCTATGGTTCAATATTCTTTTTCTGCTTTTTAACTTTTCCAAAGATGAAAATACTTTGCATTTTAAAGAATTAATAAAGGGTAAAATGAAGACTGAAAATACTTTACATTCTGGGCAATCCCTCAACCCCCTTATTTCATTCCCTGAGGAGAAACAGGAGAACAAAATAGGAGACACAATATTGGAAAATATTTTTTTCAAAGTACAGAGCAATATGTTTGCTTTGCAATGAGTTTAGCACTGAAATGAAGGGAAATTGTTAGTGTTTATTATTATTATTATTATTATTATTATTATTATTATTATTATTATTATTATTAGTATTATTATTATTATTATTACTATTATTTTAAAAATTCTCTGTGATCAAAAAGTGGTTTATTACAAAGTCATAAGAGACATTACAAAGGAAACCACAGGCATATCCTACAGTCTCTAATTATTTCATAATATTTCTCCATGATTATATTACAATTTAGTTTCTATACAATTTCCATAAATATGCCATATATTCAGTGATTCTTTGTGCTAAGTTTTGTTTTGAGGGACACGAGGCTGATGGAAATGAGCTCTAAGTTTGATGGCAAATATGTCCCACATTCACATTCTGCTCACAGTACTTGAAGTCCATCAATGGATGTGTTTTCCTATATTTTCTTTCCTTTGCCTTAGTGAATTTCTTAGACAAAATCAGGACAACAGGGTAACCTTTTCAACAAAACCAAGGTAGTGCCTGTCTTCTGCAGGATATAATGTGTGGTTTCTTAGCTCTGTCAGCAGGTCCATGTTATCCCTGTTGTACTCCTTGGGAACACATGTAACTTTGCCTGGATCTGTATGCTCTGGATGACGTCACCAAGTCACTCATCCCAGAAACATGCACTGAAGAAATGTGTGGTATCTTGTAAAACAGAGGAAAGGTTGTACACAAGAACCATATTGTTCATATCTAGTTAAATTCTCCTTGTTTAAAGATATAGAAAAAAGACTGATTTTGGAACCTTTTCCAAAGTCTGTTATCAGAGCTTTCTAGCAAAGCAATGTGAAATGATAAAGTAACTTTCAGTTCTGTATAATTTGTAAGGTTCTGGGTATATTTTTCTACTAAAAAAATCAATTGCAGTAGTTTATTTATTTATTTGTTTTCCTTTTTTAATTTATTACAGGCTCTTGGACTGAAGAAAAGAGAGGTATTTCTTGCTCTTTGGGAAATTTAATGCAGTTCAAATATCCTTTTTCTCTGGGAAATGTCATTTTGATGCTGAGGCAAAACACATAGCATAAAACTGAAAAATGTGAAGGTAAATTAATAGCTTGAAACAAAGTTTTCAGCGTTACTGAGATAAAACAAAAATGACCCATTTTAATGCTGCTATGGAACATTTTTGAAATTTGACAAGTACCTTCCAGTGTAATTCCCTCACCCAATGTTTTTGACCAGTTCTAACTCACTCTTCTTAACGAAAAGCCAGTATCAGCTCTGTTACATTTTACATGTTGAGTGGCATCAAAATGTTGAGAATGACTGAGAGACCAAATTCAATGTATTGAAATCCAGAGATAACTTCCAAAAGATTTTTTTCAGAGTACTTATTTGACTTTGGAATTTTACATCTATTTAAACCTGCACAGCCATGGCATTCTCAGAGTGCTCACAAATCGGACAAGAGCCCGACCTTCATCCCTGGGTGTCCACAAAACAGTGGCAGTCTGGCTTCCCTTGTCAAGTTCAGTATAATCAGCAAAAAAGATCAACAGCAATAGGTAGTCCTAGGAGAAGGTAAGTAAGTAAATACCTACTTCTCCATATAATTTCCTTAACAGTACTATTCTTTGCAGAATTCAGTTTCTTTGGTCACAAATTGCAACAAAGTTCAACTGCTACAGATGCAAAAGTACAATAAACGGTGGCATAAAACTCTCTGTACTTGCAAACATGCTTATATGAAGTATTTCAATCTATACAGGAAGTTGAACTGCCAAGAGAAAAGAATGACAGGAGCTAAGCCAATGAAACATCCAATATGAAATGTATCTAATCTGAATAAATTTAATTATAAGTTAATTTTTAAGACTAGAGAGACATGGTCCAGATAGTTTCCAAGGCTCAGTAAGGCAGTTGGAAAAAGAATTGTAATATAAAGAAGAAAAACATATTAGGTGTATCATCACATACATCTAATATACTGAAGTCAGGGAACATAAAGGGAGGGAAAAACAAATGGAGTTTTGTCGTCAGATTTTGGAGGAGTTTGATGAATTCTGTAACAATGAGAAGAGTCAAGCTATTGAAGTGTTTGACTTACAGTGTTGAAGTGTTAAATTCAGGATCAATTCATATCAAAAAGGCTTTCAAAATTATAAACCAGGGCATATAGCAGTTTTTAGTCTCACACTGCTTTTTTCTCTGAATCAAAAAAATAGTAACATGTCTGTGTGGGCTCCTGGCTCAGATTATATCAGGCTGCTAGAAAACTCAGATGTGGATTTATGCCTTACAGCTGATTTGCCTTTGGAAATTTCTGGATCTGACCCAGCATCACTGTAAAAGTAGTAATAACAATGTTTGAGTTCCAAGCCTGAAATGTGGGACATAAAAATAAAGGCTGGACTATAATTCAGCTTTCCGGTGCCCAAGCTGAATATCAAGCTGGATGACACACAGGATTTATTCAGGAGAATTAAAAGCTTTCTAATTCACTGGTTAAAAAACCAGAAATTAATTTTAAACTTTGTTCTGCTTTTATTTGCAGTCTAAAAATAAAAGTATAGGAATGTTAAGTCTGAGGAATATGATGCTTAAATGTGACACATTCCTTAAAATATGGAAAATACCTTTCTGTTCTGACAGCATTTATGTTTTGTTGGCTGAGTTCTGATTAAACCAATTTTGGCATTAGAACCTGCATTTAATCAACAGATTTGCATGTTGCAGTGCAAAAGACTAGACAGTCATGTTTTATTCCTTCATTCTATCTGGAAACCCAAAAGGGACTTTTGTTAAACCAAATTTCTGTTCATCTGAAACCGTGGACTTTCTGTGTGTCCTTTTGTACTCATTAAAAATAGCTGAGATTCAATAGGATGAGATTCAGCAAACAGGTAGGTATTTTTTGCACTTTCATTTTATGTGCACATTTGTACCTTAAGCAGAAAAACTTTTCTTGTATTTATCCCAAATTTCCCTAATCTCTCTTTCTGCAAATAAACTCATTCATTCTTAATCCTCTTCTAAATTGCTTGGAGATACATTGGCCATCCTTCTTTTATGAGAATTTTTGCACCCTTGGAAAAAGCACTTTTATCTCATAGAAGCCACATGGTTAAATCATGAATGGAGTTTGGGATTTTTGCACCTTTCTAAGACGCATTCAAAATGCTGCTGCAAATCTCTTTTTCCTGGGAGCTGTAACCAGGACACCTGTACATCACTGTGTGTTCTTCCCTATAAACCCTGTCACAGGGTCCTTGCTCCGAGCCATGGCAGACTGAGCCATGGCTGCTTTCTTCACTTTCAGTGCCCTCTATGTCTTGTTTGTGGCTGACCTTTGTCTGTAATGACCCAGCCCCCATAATTTCCCTTTGTTTTCTACTTCACTGCTTTGAACCACGGTATTTAATGTCAGGACCCTGCTGTAAGTACCTGCACAAGTGACCTATCACCTCCCTCCAGGCTCTTGTTCCCACTGTTCCTTTACATGAAACTGCTATTTTTTTCTTAAGTCTGTAGCCTCTGCCAATCAATGTAAGATACTGCACTGCTTCAGCAGCATCAGCCTCTATTTATTTACTCTTTATTGTCTATGACTTAGATCACAGATACTTTGGATGTATATTCTGTGTTTGAGTATCACCATAAATAAATGGCTGTTCCATCCATGCCTCCAGCTTTTGCACAGCATAGGAAAAATACTATCACTTAACAGTGCAGGCAATATAAATAATTTAACAGACTGGTAAATGTAATAAATATGCTTCTGCTCCTGGTGACTTTGAGGACTTGTCTTTTTCCAGTACTGTCCATTGAGCCAGAGCTTCACCACATAATTAACTCACGTTGGGTTTTGTTTCTGCTTGGTGTTAAGATGCATTTTTTAAAACACCCTCACCAGGATGAAAAGGTTCTAGGAATAAGTGGTTGGGTGGGAACTCCATCTCAAAGAAAGCAATCATATAAACATCTCGTCTTCAAAGGTCTAAAGGCAATCAATACCAAGGGATTAGATTATCCTTTTGAGACCTGAAACTGGTCATTGAGTGGAGTTCCTCATCTGGATCCGCTTGCACACCTACTTATGAACTTCTTTGAATTATGGTCTTAGATATTAAAAAAATCTCTGACTGGTGCTAGAGGTGAAACCAACCCCAAATCTTGTAAAATCCCTAGAGTTTGGAAGCCATTAAATGTCTCCTTTTACACATGAATTTTAAATTTTTTGTTCTGACTCTTGTTCTTCAGAGGTGGCTTGTAGCAGCTCTCCTGTGTCACAGAACTGATTATACTGAAAATCAAGTCAGATAAGTCTGTGAACTTCTCACTTTCTGTAGTGCTCCAGCTGGGCAGAAAATCAATGTTCTTAGCAGCAACAGCAGTGACACCCATTTGGATTAAGCAAGTATGTTCTAATCTGCAAATGAAAAATGAGCTGGATGCCGAAATTTTCATCTCAATATGAACTAACTTTATGTGAAGGAATGGAAACTTTTTAGTGCTTAATAGAAATGAATGGAGAAAAAAATCTTTATTGCTTTTTGGTTTCTATTTGTTCGGTTGATTTCATAATTTGATTATACATATCATACTGAATCATGTATTCATTAATAATAATACCTGCCCTGAAACTGTTTGTGAATAGCTTATGTTAAAAAGTGAGAAATATACTCGCAAGTCACTAGAGATGATTACAATGGTTTATGGCTTCATGTATTTTCCGTCACAGGGATAAATGTAGCTTAATATTCTACTAGGCAGGATTCATCAAAGCAAATAAGATATTTTAACAACTAAATTCATAGCTGGTGCATAGATGAAGTCAGTTATTACTTAGATTTCAGCCATATCTTCCTGTGTTTATTTTCTTATTGAATAAACTTGACTATACTGTTAACCATTCTTTATGTTTTTGTGACAACACAACTGGATTACAAAGAACAATTAATTTTGTTTCCCACTAATATAATGGTTACTGCCTTTTATATAGACACATTCATTCAATAATGACCTTGTCTATTAACATCAGCTCTATGTTTATCTTTTTATCTTTATTCCAAGAAGTAAAGAATTGTTTGACTTTTGATGTAAAAAAAAAAGGTTTAGATTTCTCTCCAGCATTTCTCAGTAAACTTAATCTCATTAATTGTAATCCTAAGAAATGCCTGTAGCTTAACTTTTTTGTGTGTTTGGATTTTTTAATATATTTAATTATGCAGCTTCTGGAGAACGCCATGCATTTATTTAGATAAAATAAAGGACATAGTCCTGTTTTCTTACCAGGTGAAATCAGAGCCAAAACTAATTCCTCAGCATGCAGAAACTCTTAGGACAGTCTGTGAAACATTTATGACCACTGAGGGCAAGTATCATCTTTACAATTGTGAAGTCTGAACTGAGGGAATTTAGGACTCATAACTTTGAGTATTCAAAATAAATAAATAGTAATATAGGAATTGAAAAGACATAATTTTCAAATTCGTATGGGTGATAGGAAATGAGGCAGAAACAACAACTAACATGCCAATTTCAAATATTCATGGTAATTTTGATCTTAAAGTTGCAGCATCAAAATGTCTCTCTCTTGCAATTCTCAGTGAATACATTTATGTTTTTCGTGATGGTTAATCCACAGGAAATTCTACAACTAAAATTAACATTTTTGCCCTACAGCAACAAGAAAGAATTAAAGCTTTTGTTATCTGGTTTTAATTATTTTACTGTACACATCATGATCCAGCACTGAATATTACAACAAAACTGAAAAAAAGGAAGTTAGAGCAATCTAATTGGATTGCTCTTCTTCTCTATTAATGATTTGCAAATTGGAAGATTTGGATTTTTCCACCTTTTTTTGTGTCTTTGACATTCCTAGGTTTTAGGAACCTATTTGAGCTGTGGTTCTTTGTGGGAAAGCTTCCAGCCATGAATGCTGTTCACACCAAACAATTCAAGCTTAATTATTAAGTTGTCTTATATCCATGACTGGTGAATTAATGTATAAAATAATATCCCCCTGCACCCCCAAGATAATTTTTCTGTGGTAGTGAATTTTATTTTAGATGCCATAAAAGACTCCTTAGGCACTTACATTTCATAGTTCCCAATCTTTCACATAAAACATAAATTAGATTCTCACATTGTTGGTAAAAGGTAAGTTTAAAAATAAACCAACAAAAGTCAAATTGAAATGTTTTTTACATGGCACACTGATGGAAACCAGTCTTTATTAGCCTGCATCCAGCTATGCCCATTGCATTGACAGCTCAGGAAACAGGTCCACATTTTCATGGGGAAATCAATGAAGTTTGTTGCTCAATATGCAGTACCTGTCAATAGTGCAAATAAAATCTGTCTCAAACTGTGTTGGAAGGATAACAGAACAAAAATAATAGGGAAAAGTGAGTTGAATGTGAAAAGTGTACACTGAGATTTTGGGATTCCTAGATTCAATTTACATCTCTCTCCCAAACTTCCTCTGAGACCGTGTCCAAATCAAAAAGAAGACTTTAAGATCATTAAGTGGGATTTAGGTAGGGGTTTGTGTTGCGCAAATCCAAGAAACTGATCCTTTAAGACATTTCTCAGTCTCATGGGTGTGTGGAAGATATTCACATTTCTAGGATGGAAGAGCCCTTGGGCTTTAGAGCTGTGGCTGGAGTACAGCACCACATTATCCTCAACACTGCCAGAATACCCATGGTATTAGTGATACTTCAAGGGTCAGAAATAGTTAAAAATTTGCCCAGAGAATTACAGAGAGAATGAGAAGGGGCTTGTGAAACAATCTTAGCCTCAAAGGAAAGACTCTGGGACTCTGAACCTGAATAAAGGATCCTTTCCAGGTAGTCTGAGGTCTTGTCGCTGAGGCATTGAGTCGCTGGTTACTGCTTTGTCTCTTGTCATTTGACTGGTGCCACAGGTCCCCATGCCCTTTGGAATGCAAGACAGGGGTGCCAGTTTACAGCCTAGAAAACATTAGTATTGCCTGGCATCTCATGAAATAAAGAGCAATTAACAGAAGTAATAAATAATTAAAAAACCCCAACAAAGCCCCAGAAAAAATGTACCACATCTATCTGCAATGCAGAAATGACAAAATGTTGTGGGAGTTTTTGCTAAAATTAGTACAATTGAATGAAAA
Source organism: Vidua macroura (assembly GCF_024509145.1). Classification (NCBI taxonomy): domain Eukaryota; kingdom Metazoa; phylum Chordata; class Aves; order Passeriformes; family Viduidae; genus Vidua; species Vidua macroura. Next base: position 81,043,237 of record NC_071572.1, read on the forward strand.
TAATCAGCTCAAAATGGCATATCCTGAAATGACCCATGGCTGAAAGAAAACCTAATGATATCTTTCAAATCACCTAGTGTTTTATATGAAGTTCATAAATAATCATTATTGCCATAAGGGCTTCAGATAACTTGTTGTATATTAGCTCTCTCATTGCTTTTCTGACCCAAAGCAATATGATTAGCTCTTTTTCTGAAAAGGCACATTTAATTTTGTGTTGCAGCATTTTTTAAAGTGTTTTCATGCCTATGGAGGTGGAGTAGCATGGAGTTTTTCAAATACAGCAGTTAGGCACTGAAGCTCTATCTGTTTCTTTAGAAATCTCAACACTTAAAATTGTGCTTTTTATCATTTTGAAAACCACAAGCATTGCAATTACAGCTTCTTTTCCTTCCAATCCAACTCACTATTTCACCAGACCATGCTGCATCAGACCAGACCTTCATTCACATCGTTTCACTCAGCAGAAGTAATAAATTCACTTACTTGTGCAGGTCTTGTTGTATTTAGGGTTCTCTTGGGGAAACCCTTCCAACCGGCACTGGAATCTGTGCTGCCAAAATTCCTGAAACCATGGATTCCGATGATTTGTTTCTGGCCGGAGCTGTAGGTAGTAATCATCAAACCATTTCACGTCTGGGGACTGCAGCTTGATCGTGATCCCACCAACAGCTTCGTTCTGGTACCCTTCTGTCACATCGTACCTGTCTGCCCAGCCGTCACTACGGGGGTAAAGGAAAGGGACACAACATTGACCATTCAAAGGAATGAGAAAAGAGCTTTCTTAACATTGAAAATCAGAGCCTAAGAGCACACACACTAGCAGTTGTGATTCTCACTGAAGTCTTGTAAAGCACCTGTAATTCTTCTAGAGGAAGAATTCAGTGTTTTACTTACATGTGCTTGACATCAGCACCTCGTACTTAAATGATCTATTCCACATTTTCCATGTCAGGTAATTGAAAAAATGTTAAAAATCACAGATCCTGAAATCTGCTGTGTATATGTGCATCTCTGCATCAATTAACCTCACTGAAGGGAGAAAACCTTGGGTTCAGCATTTCCCTGACACTGAGTTAATACTACTCCTACCTGAGAGAATGTGACTTTGAGGACAGAACCACTCACTGTGCAAAGGGCAGCACTATGTTGCAGACCATGTCCGTACTTCTTGATGAAGCATGGCACAAAGAGCCAGAAGCAAACCTTGTATGGGCTGGCACTGCTCAAGCAGAAACACCAGCACAGAGACAACATGGCATTGCATCTGAAGCAATTAATCCTCTCTGCAGACATGGTTAATGAAGCTAGGCAGAGCATTATGCAGATCCAGGTGTTGCTCCTATTTCTTTGTTGCTTGTGGCTGGAGCTTTATGGGGTTGTGTGATACTGTACTGCACACAGAATTTTAATCCCCTTCTGTTAACCTTTCAGCTTGCAACACTCAAACCACAAGGAGACAGAAGCAACTGAAAACCCCACTCAAACAAAATGTCACAAACGTTCAGGGTAATTTCCCTCTCCCCATTTTCACAATGGATTTTCCTGGAAGTACTGGCATTTATGAAGTTTCACTCAACCCTAAAAGAGTACATATTTCATTATAACATTTCAGATTTCTTCTCTTTTATCATGAACATGATATTTCAATTTTTCAAAAGTCAGAGATTTGGAGAAGAATCTCAGATTAGCATTCCCCCCCCCCCTCTAAAAAGTCACTGATGTTGACTATAGAGAGTACCTTTAGATCCTAAAAGTTGAATAATTGACGGATAAAAAATAAGCTCAACTTGTCTTATTTTAAATCTTCATGATTTGTTTAAAGCTAGCCCTTCTGTAAGTTAGTCATACTTTAAGTGCTGTAGGTGACCTTTTTGTGTTTGGATTTCTTGCTATTTTTTGATCATTCACTGCCTGTCTTAAACTTTTCTACTGTACTGCAGAGCAGGCAGGAATCCTGCTGCAGACACCTGGTCCCCAGTGTGTTCCTTATGCTGTGCATTCAGCTGTCCTCACACAGAGCAAAAGCCCTCAGAGAGTGACTCCTGCACAAGACACTATTTCAGCAGAGCCTGGACTCTTGACTACATCTTCCTAGCACAGGTGCGACGTCAGTAAATAGCAGCTTCACCAGGGGGAAAAAATATCCAGTGTCTGGAATCAAAATGAAAGAACCACTAAACATGCTTCAGATTTCAAATGTACTGATTTACTCAGCACAGAAAAGTAAAATATGCATTCACAAGAGGAGAAAGATGAGCATTGCTGTTCAGCTTGAATAAAACACTTGGAAAATTTACCTTCCAGTTTAGGGATTAACACAGGTGTTAATGTTCCCAACTGCACTCAAGAGGCTCAAGTAAGTCAAACCACTTCCACCAGGAATGTTTACTGGACAGAGTTAAAACCCATTATGGGTTGTTTTGTGATAAAAGCCACAGAAGGTGTTTTAAATTTATTACTGATTTAACCTTTCCTATAAAAGATTCATCTTGTTCTTTGGCAAGTTTTTAAAGCAGTTTTATCCACCCTCATAAAACCTGACAAGTTTTTGAATGCAGGAAGTGATAGGCTTTGTAGTGTGGGATTTTTTTTTTTAAACAGGGTAGAATATGAAAGCATTAAAGCCATGCTGTCAGCATCCCAGCTTTATGAGCTGTCTCATAGAAAACTTAGAAAAAGCCCGTTTTCTTGTAATTAATTTCTTTATCATTTTCAAAGGAGCAGTTTTGTAGATCTAAGCCAGCAGGGTGCTATAAAATTTACAGAATTATTTTATGATAAGCTATCATTCTAAGATTTTCAACAGAGATACCATTTTATACCTTTAAATTATTAAAAAAATATGGAAATGACCACTTTTTAATGACAATTACATAACCCTCCTTCTCAACTTTTCTGCAGGAGAGCTTCTTAATTCAGCGGAGCTGCTTCTCATCCAAATAAGTATTTCAGCTTAGCTTCTAGAGCAAAGGGTGTTTAGGAATATTCTGTAAAACCTACTCAAAGTGTGTATTGTACAGGCAATGATGTAGCGATCACAAAGCCTCAGATGGACAATGTGGCAAAGCAAATGTTAAATTACTATCCCAAAATTAGTGAAAGTGGATACAGAATTGAATGAATATTTAAAAAGTCTAGTTGTCAGTTTCAGAGATGAAGGGTGAACCAAAAAGTGAGATGATGGAGAAAACAGGCTTGATTGAATTAGCTGAAGATTTATAGCTTAAAGAACAAAACACAATACTAGGGAAGACGTGCTATTTGTCTTCAGGTACATCAAAAACATCAGCAAAAAGATCACAAATTGGTTATCATTTTGAGATAAGCATTCAGGACTTAAACTGAAAAGAGAATGACTCAGACACCAGGAAATTTTCCTCACAGCAAAGAAAATGAGGAACTAGAATAGCTTGAAGTGAAGACTCTTAGGGTTGTCAGAGAGCAAAACAGATGAGCATCCATCTGATATAAATGTCCCTGCCTTGGTGAAGGGATGGCAGTAGGCTATCTGACTTTTTGACATCCACTATGCATTAATAGTTGTTGAGATTTGACATTTGTCTGGGAATGATGATTCTGTAAAACCCAGCAGATTAGACAAAAAATTCAAAGAAAGTTAAAATAACTCTCCTTCACAGCTCCCCCAGGTTCTTGTAATGTTTTGGCCTAGTTATTTATTCATTATTGTATTTTTTCTCTCTCTGTATTTGCTACGGGATGCAACAAGAAAGAGAAATGTATTTAGGCTAAATGATGTGTTAGGCTATACACAGCTAATTCCAATGATGCAATCATGGTAGGCAGGAGCACTGGGTCAAAATGACTCTAAATGAAAATGAAACTGTTTTATCTCTCTTTTTGTTGGGTGAAAGGAAGGTTTTTACATCTAATCCCCAAATAACTCTATCTCAGTATAATCAAGATAATCCTTTGGGGTTTGAAAATCAAAAAGAAATTCTACATTCCCTAATTTAGACATTTTGTTTGACAGTCTGAAGTAAACACAGGTCTAGCAGTTTAAGACCAATTGCTCAGTTTTCAATATTCATAGCACCAATTCTGTAATATTGGCCCTATATGTAAGACTTATGAATACCATAGCCCAAATGACCTTTGTCATGGAAAATGAAACTCCAAAACCAATGAGTCAACGATAAGGTATTCTATTTGTACAACTACAAAATGATTTGCCCAAACTGACATACCTACACACTAAATAGAGACAGATTTAATTTTTAAATATTACAAATCTTTTACATTGTTTAAGACATTTCTTAAATCTCAGTTATAGGGTTTATAATATTGATTTCAATGAATGTTTTCAGATTCTTGAGAAGCTTTTCAACAAAGTATGGAAATTCTGCCACTTTTTGGGACAGCTGGACTAAAAAAGTTTCAAACTGGAAAATCCTATGCTGATAAAGAGATTAAATAAATATTATAATTGACTATTTTTCCATTCAGTATCACAATATCCTTCAAGGACAACTTCAGATTTAAGTACTCCTGAACAATGCCAATGCCTGTTGTGGTTTTGTTTCATTCCATGCAGTATCCTGACAGAGTTGGAACTTTGCTTTGGAACTTTGTGAGAATCGAATTATAGAAAGCAATACACAACCTGTGATTTGAAGACCATTAACTATAGTCTGCTTCCAAATTTAGCAAGAGTGTATGTTGGATAATACAAGCAGGGCAGAACAAACAGATGCACTGTGCAAATTGACAGGCCCTGAAACTACTGCAACCCTTTTCAGTCACTATTTTGTGAATATTTGACAATCAACTCATTTTAATTTTATTGTACTAATAAATTAAGCAACAGTGAGTGGAAAATATGATTTTTTTTTTTACTATCGGTGATATTTTTGTTAGTGGTTCACTTTAAAAAAAAGGTTGTCATTGCTAAGTTACCAAGGTATCAGGTATATGCTATCAAGATCTATCCTGTATTATTAAGAATATACTATCAAGACATAAAGATTTTTTGAGAACTAACTAACTAACTAGGATGGTGGAGCAGCAGCACTAGGCTGCTGCCAGTCCTGGGTGGGAGATGTTAACAGGGAGAGGTCTAATGCTAAACCGACTACAATTGCAACCTGGTGGACATCCAGAACACCAGCTGGAGGTGATGTTCCTGCAGAAACTCCTCCCCATGTTACCTAGTTCCCTGTCTTTTTAAACAAGTTCTTTAGAGCATAGAAAGCTGCAGAGATGTCTAGTGGTTTGGTCCATTAAATGATTCAGTCTGTTGAAAGAAAGTTTTCTGCTCTTGGCTCTGGACAAATTATGAACAGTAAAATGTTGTGAGATAGTGTCAGTGAGCTGGCAAACATAGCTTTAGGATTCCTGTGAAAACCACCTGGAAAATTCAGCACACATTCTAAACCTCTATTTCCAAGATTAGACAAAATACTAAGAAACACATGTGTACAACAAAAATAGACTCCCTTTTGCGAACTGTTCCACTTATTTTCTATGTTGAAAATGCAGCAGGGTCTTGGAATCGGTTGAGCTGATTTCTTTTTCTCTGAGTCCCTTTCAAGCTATAGCTAACATTATTACAGTTAATGAGTGCATTCATTAGGCTGTAGACTGGTCTCTTTTTTTGTTATGCAGAAATCTGTTTGTAGGCAGGTCACATAATAATGATGGAAACTGCTCTTCTGCCCACATCTATAATCACTCTCCTGCCAAAAATCTGACTGATAGCACTTGAAAATATATTTCTCCACCTGTGCAGGAATTTTTGTCTAAGTGGCTTTAAAATTAATTTCACTGTATTTCTCTGCTCTTCCAAGGTTTTTTTCCATGTACTTTAAAAACTCTAAAAGTATTAAAGAGTCCTCACACTTTTCTCAAAGCACTACCAGACTTGCAAAGGTAAATTTATTTGGTTAATACTGAGAGGAGGGTGGCATTGCTTTTGCTGAGCAGCTGTAAACTGATGCATTTAGATGAGCTCATTTTATAATAACTGTGCATGCAATGAATTCTTGTTTTGCTGCCTGGCTTTTTTTAGATTGCAGATCCCCCTTTTTTTTTTTTTCTTCCTTTTCATGCATAATATAAAGATAAATAAATTTAAGGGTAATTCGAAGGAAAGAAATGACTGGATTATTTTTAGGCAGTATGGCCCACAGTTTTCTACAACATGATAACGAGAAGTAGCTATGCAGTGAATTTGGCCAATACCTTACACAGGGGATTACTGGTACTAATTACTTGCTGAGTATCCAAACTTCCCCAAGCTGAGAAAGGTTGTGATGGCAACTTGAAGGATGGTAGCCTATAGCAACATCTAATTTGCATGAAAACAGAGAGTTTTGCAGCTGTGTTCATCTGTAGTTCAGAGCTGCAAAGTAATTTAGCCTGACTGTATTCGGGTGTACAAAAAAAATACACTTTCCAATGTGTGATTCCTATTTCTTTATGCTTGCCAGGTGTCAAAGCTCATCATTTTAACTGAAGTTATATCTATACATATAAGTCATATGAGGTGCCCCCTAAATTGAGGGGAAATTTGCCTGAAAACTTCTGAAAACACCAAGAACACTCAAATTGTGCAATATGCTCTCTTGATTCTCAAATAATTCTTTCATGAGAAGGAAAATATTTGACATATCTCCAAGAAGAAAGGCATTTTGGATGGCTAGACAACTTGGTATTCTTAGGATTAAATGCAAAGTTGTGCTATAATGGAAGTCCCTTACTTTTTTGCTATGTTCACTCTAGATCAATTATTTGTAAAGGCTTTGATGTTTGTCTAGACTACATAGGCCCAGTTTTATCCAACTTTCCTCTGACAAGCTGATTTCTAAATTTGCTGTCATCCAAGGTGTCTTTCTTCCTGAAGTGCCCAGCTGGTCCTCGTCTCAACAGACTCAGTGCTACCTTGGGATGCTCTGACAATGCTGACAGTGTCAGGGATGTGACTTGGGTGCTGATGTCAGTGAGAATCAAAATGAGAGCTTTGTGGGCTAAAGATGAGATGGGAGGGATGGAATGTCTTCTTCCCTATAGGCATAGGGATGTCCTATCCTAAGCAAATGCTTGTTCACATTCCAAGCAGTCAGTTCCCACACTGTGTCCAGTCTCCTGGCTATAGTTACCAGGAGAAACTGATAAGGATTTAATAAGGAGCAGGAAGGGAGGAGAAAGCAAGTTTTCATGACAACGTTGTAAAAAAAGGAGTGGGAAGCACTTTTCTTCAGATTTCGCATTGGATAAGGATGGTCAAAAGAGAGTAAAACCAAGTGAAGGGATGTGCCCTGTAGGAAAACCTAAAATTTCTTTGGGAGCTGGCCATCAGACATCAGGACTGCTTCCATCACTTTTTTTTAGAGGGTAAAAAGATTACTTCATACCCTTGAAGTGTATTTTCCAAATATGGTAGCAGCTTTTCTTTTCAACAATGTTAATGCTGTTGAGTCATATATAAAATTCACTCTAAGCTCCTCAAACCGTAAACTTCTCCTTGTGATAGCCTAAAAGCACCAGTTACATAATGTCAGCAACAGCAGAAAAAAGGAAAGGAAAAAGAATGGTTCATGTCTAAAGCACTTCAATTTCATATGTATTTTTACTGTGAAAATACTGATTTTTATCTCCTCCAGAATCCCAAACTTCAGAATAGCTTCAGGGCACCAGAAAGTAGTGTCCATTGCTATATTATGTAAACAAATACAAAAAAAAAATCATAAACAGAAATCAGGGCTTGTCAGAAATGATAAGCAAATGCCTACTGTCTTGAAATGCTGTCACAAAGCTATTTTCCACATATCCCATGAGCCTCGAATGGAAACACCTCTGGAATGACCCTAAATGCAGAATGATCCTCAGTTTGTTCTGCTGCAGAACAGATATACAAACCAGTGTTGCATTTCTACTCATGATTGCTCTCATTGATTCAGAGGATTTTTTATTACATCAAGTCCACCAGGAGAAAAAAATCCTATTCTGAATCAGAGTTATCTTATGATAATAATTTACTGAGGCTGCTAGTGATGGAATGATTCCCCATTAGACATCCAGCCACTATTTTTAGGGACATGCAACAACAATCCTTAAGATAAATTCAAAAATAGGCTTATGAATGAACAGATAACTGTGATAGCCTTACTAATTTAAAAATACTTCAGAAATGGGAAAAAAATGGTTTAAGTGAAGGCATTTACTTATTTGACAGAAAATTTAACGTGTATAATCATATGATTTATATAAGCATACATATATATTTTTTTCCTCTGAGTATATATTTACACAATTTTCAGCCTGAAAATATGCATGCAATAATCAGTATGCAATAATCAGCATGCAATAATCTCTCATGTCTGTACTCCAGCTTTTAAGTGCTTTTAACATGTATTCATTTAACGTTTACTAAACTATGCTATGAAATATAATTCAAAATAACACTTGAGATGTTACCTCTTATTGTTGTTGCAGAATAACATTTTTAGTAATAAATAATATACTTAATGTATAAACAAGGAACAGTATGACTAAATCAGTAGAAATTAATATATCTAGGTATTTCACAGAGAAGTAAACATTAAACAAAAATGAATTTAAAAGTTGGCCAACATAAAATATAAAGAAGCATATTTCATATTTCAGTAGCTACTCTTAATAGCAATGCATATATTAACACTAAACCTTATTATTTTGGAGAGAATTTGTTTATGGCTAATCAGAAACTTTAGGATGAACCTTTGAACATGGAACAGAAAGATAAAGATGGTATGTTAACAATATTATTTTAAGACCTATTTTAAAACCATGCCTACCTAGAAAGGTTGCACTGGTCTAATAGTACAGAGCTAAGCAGAATATTACTTTCTTAAAAGTCTTAAATCTCTTTGGTGTATGCTCTAGTAGATCTAGAGGGGCTAATATAAAATTTTCAGTTGAACAATGCATAGCAGATTCTGCATGTGCAAAGATTTTAAAATGACAGATGTTAGGTAGGATTTTTTTCAGAGAAAGAATAAGTAATTTCAAGCCCATAAATGCAACAATTAGCACACTGTTAATTAATCAAAAATACAAATAAATTAATAGTCACAGTCCCCCAGGGAGTTAGTGATTTCAATAATTTTTTTAACATTGTGTTCAGCAAGTGGAGGCAAATATGGCAAAGGAAACCAAGCTAGACCTAGAATAATGACACAAACAGTGTAAATATACTGAAATTCTCCTCCTGCTGAAATCAGCTGGAGTTTTGCCACTGACATCAGTAAGACTGCCTTTTGCTCAGATCAAGACATATCCCTCTAATTAATTCAGTGCCTGCCCTCAGACAATATAATGCGTGATGACTAGCTCATCCCATCCATTCATATTGGTATTATCCATGGATATACAGAGAATTGAATTATAGAGCAGTTTTATAAGCCCTTCATCTTCTAAAGCTCAATTCAGAATAATTCAGGCATCACAGGTTATAAACGTGATGTTCTTTTAGTCAACTGTTTGAGGAGGACTCATGACTGTCAGAAAAAGAACATCACTAGACCGTCATTGGCTTCAGAGGAGGTAAATATGTTAAAGACCTTGCAGTCTGAGTGCTTCTTGCTCTACAGCATTCAAAGCCACCTTCTTCTTGAAAAGAATGGGTCATATTGAATGTGCTGACACCTCAGAGCCATGATGCAATATGTACATCACAAGGTTTGAGAGGTCTGTTGAAGGGATTCGTCACTGCAGCAAAACACAAATCCTTTACAAGAAGCAGAGCACAGGAATATATTTACATCTTGGTGGCACAAACTAATCTGAAACCAGAGCGACTTCTATTGTTTTATTTCTTTAAGTAATAGTGTCTCTTTGAAAAATGTAGTCTAGTGGAAGATGTCCCTTCAAACCCAAGCCATTCTATGATTTTATGATTTCTTTTGCTGAAGCAGTTTGTATTTCTCATTTCTACAAGTTTAGAACTATCATTTTCAAAAGCAAATGCACATCCATGCACTCAACTAATTTTATATCAATTACTTGAGTTGCCCAGCCCAGAGCTTGGACTTAGACATTTTAAATAAGTGACTGTAACTCCACAATAAGGGATTGATTTCTGTGTTGCCATCCACACAGACAAGATAGAACTTGCTTTAATATGCTCAAACCAAAGCTCGTGAAACCCAGCAATCTCTCCCTAATGGAGTTCAGTAAAAAATTTTTATATGTAGTCAAGGCCCAGGAGAAGAATTTGAATAAGTTTAACAAACACCAGCTTACATGTTCTACCATTTTAATGGGTGAGGATTTTTGTCAGCAACATGAAGCAATAGCAATCTGAAGTGGTCTTTAGGATCATTTCAATCTGGGTGAAACAGGTGTAAATCATAACACCTCTTTACAATACCACTTTCTAAACAAGTACAGGAAACCTTAAAAATTCACAGCCAGTGGCTTCTTTACCACATCTCGGTGTTTTAGTATGTCATTAAAAAAAGTAATTTCTCTCAGCATAAATATTGCTGATTTCTTTACACTGTGCTAACCCATGTGGAGGAGGAACATTTTTAAAATAAGGTGAGAGAACTCACAAAAATGAACCCCATTAGATCAGGACCATTAAATTTTGCCTAGTTTCTCTATTCAAGTGGGCCTGATTTTCACTGAACAGCACATTTATAGCTCCTTTTTTGTATTGAGTTGACAAAGATTTGCCTTAACAAAAATAGAATGAGACCCATGGGTGATCTGTACCCTGTGAAATTGCCTTCTGCATTGGAAATTTGCTTAAAAATACAAGTAGTCAAAGTGTAAAGTTGAAAACAAATGCCATCCAGAATATATTGAGAGAAAAAGCACAAAAATATGATGAGATGATCATGCTTCAAGTAAAAATGTGTCATTTAACATACTATCTGTATTTAACTGTAAGTCTGCCAAGAAAGGATCAGTATATACTTTTAACCTATTTTTGCTGAAATTATTGAAAACAATGCTTATACTCATGCAAAGCCCTTAAGACATCATAATCAGGCTTTAGGTTTCAGAAATGTGGCTATGGTTACCACCAGTGAATCCTGCAAGTGAAGTTTGTCAGCATCTCCATGTCTGTCTCTGAGAACACAGTTTATCACTAGAACTGCTCACTCATCTGCAAATATTTAGATCTGGTTTGGACGGTTTTGGTTTTAAATATATTAAAACCAAGCTTTGAAAATAAAGGATTGTTAATGGCCTACAGGAAAAAAAAAAATAGTATGCTGGGGTTATCTAAAAAGTTAAAATATCTCTTCTGTAGTACAATCACACAATAGGTTGTTATATGACAAGTACTTTCAAAAATTGCATTGCAAATACATTGCAGAATTAACTTATACACAGATCACATGGATGACATAAATTTGGGAAATCGTGATGCAAAATCAACACCTGATTCTTTTTTGTAAAATAAATTGTAACTTCGTGAAGCGCACGCTTGTCTGTCTTGCAATTATATGTCACAGATTTAAAAAATCTGAAAATTTGAAAAAAAATTGTTGCTTCAAAATTGACATTTGAGATGTACCTTGTTAATATTTCAAAGTGACATGAAAGACATAAGGCAAGGTGTAATGATTCCATCAGCAATTTTTTATTGCTTTCCTTAGTGTAGCCATGTCCCAAACCAGTGATAACTTATGATAATACAGACTAATCTATCATGATTTATCAGTTCATACGTAGCAAGACCTTTCCTTGTGACAGCACTGTAAGTGAAAACCTCCAACTAAAATAGCAAAGTAGGTCTCCAATTAAAATGTTTTACATATGATAACACATTTTTTATCTATTCCTCTGCAAATGGTGCATTAATTGTAGGGCTATGTCCGTAGTTTAAAATCTTATTTACACATTTACATTTAAAACACTTTCATTCATGGTTCTTACTCAAGGGCAAGTCTCTTGATGATTGCAACTGTTTATCACTAGCTTCATGGGCAACACAAACACTGTTTATTGCTGAGAGTAGCTTAATGAATTTTCTTGTTAGACTGTATTTGAGCCAAATCCTAACATGAATATTCCACTGGAAAACTGATTCCAAATTTTATATATTGAGAGAACATTTTCCAGAAGTTTGATTGGCATTAGTCAGAATGAACAGAGAACAACAAAGCCTCTACATCACAGCTTTGTTATACATATCTTGAACTTTTTGGTTCCATAATTTAGTTCAGTGCTTACAATACTCTAAATATTTCATAAAACTTTATGGGAACATCTTCATAACATTACAAATACGGAAGAAACAGATCTCTTTATCAAACAAACAAAGAAGTAATCTTTCAAAGCTAGAAAAAATGTAAAGTGCTGAATCCATATTCATGTTACCAAGCAACAGTTTTCAACTAAGAAAATATAAAAATATAGAAGGAAATATTAGAGTCAAGATGGGATCTATGCCAAAGCAGATCTCTAAGCCATGTTATACATTTGAATGTACTTTCTTGAATCAAAGTGTCAGTAGATAATCTTCTGTTTCCCTGACTGAAAAGAAATATTGATTGAGGGCATAGACCTGCTCTCCTAACTAGAAGAAGCATGATAAAAAGTAAAGTAAGAAGTGACTCTGAAAAGAATTAATATTAGTAGGGTTATAGAGCCTAATTGAGCTTGAAGTACAAAATCATATAAGTGCCACAAGAGATTTGGGTTGTAAGAGGAAGTCTCAATAGTAGCTTTTCTCAACAGAGTGATGTCACTTAAATTTTGTGATAATAGACTGGTAGAAGCTATGTTTTAAATAGAATTATGCCAGAGGAGAAAAAAAGAGAATCTTTTAAAAGGTTTTATTTTGCTTGTTTTGCTTATAAATCTTTTGAGCCATAAACTATTGCTAAATCTCTTAAAGACCTCAGAAGTACCTAACAATAGTAAATCAATGGACATACCTGACCTTTCCAAAGAAAGCTTACAAGAACTTTTTGAAAATGCACTGTATAGTCCAATATTGGCAATCTGAGAGGCTTTAAATGGAGCAAAGGAAAAGAAGCAATATGAAGAAAAAAAAAATAGAAAAAACATCTTCTCAATTCTCCACATTGAGGGACATTTAAAAGTTTAGTAGGCAGAACCTGCATGCCAATTTTAATTAATTTTCATTTCAAAATCTATTGAAATACTTTTTTCTAGTCTATTTAATACCAATCAATTTGAAACAAAGCTGTTGGGATTTTTTTTACCAGATAACCCTTTCAGCAAAACTCGCTGACAGTATGAAACCTAGATACTTAAAATAGTATTATTTGACCATAACTCTATGATAATTAAATAAAAATTGCCTGCTTACACTGAGTATTTTATTTTATAAATTTTAAATCCATGTTGCTTAAAACAAGATATGCATAGTTTCAGTACTTTTACTTATTTCTTTTTTAAAAATACTGCATTAAAGACTGTCCTGCTTATTCTTAATAAATTAGTAAATATATCTTAAGAATATATTTACTTATTTTCATTTGTCAGTATCAGCCAGAACTCTGAGTATCTCAACAAACGAGGCCAAGGTTTTATTGGATGATGATTCTTAGTTCCTGTTGTATTCAAGATCCTGGCATGAATATTTGTTTATACTACTTAATAAAATGAAGCAAATATTCATCATCAGACCTCTTTTTGTCATTCCTTTTCCTGTAGGTATCAAGCTGATATTATTCTTTTATAAAATCCTCTCTGCATCAATTTATTAATTGAAAGTGTGAATGAACATGACTAAACAATGTGGTGGTTAGACAATTAAGCTTGGAAATAGAATCCTTAGGCTGGAAAAAAGCCTCTAAGGTTATTGAGTCCAAACATTAACCCAGCACTGCCAAGTCCACCGCTAAAACATATCCCCAAGTGCCATGAAAACATTTTGATGATTTCTATGTAGTAGAACAGAAATACTGATGAGGCTGAAAGAGAAGTAGCTCAGAATAACTTTTAAGGAACTTACTGATCAATCAATTTCTATCCTGACTGGAGGGAGAGGGGAGCTGAACACTCTTCCCGGGAAGGTGAACAGAGTGGAGGTTTGTGCAACCACAGTATCATGACTGCTGGTTTGTCACAGGTGAAATAACTGCAACACTCTACCACAAATTATTGTTTAGCATGTTTCTCCAGAGATATAAGTAAGTCTCTTACTATGATGCCATCAGTACATATATGCCTACTTCCTCTACAATATCCTGGGAAAGTTATGAATAGCCTACATGAAGCAAATAAAACAGACCCACGGTGCTCTCAAAGACATGAACACACACTGCGAAAACTAGCAATTGGAGAGAGCAGAGCAGTCATTCCTTCTGAATATGCTATGCAAGGAAACACCACTGACACTGAGGTGTTCCTGTGGTCTGTGAGTGGGCAGTGACACAAAGCTTACAACAGCGTTTGCTGACAGCCAAGAATACATATTCATAGGAAAAACAGCTTCTCCGGCACAGTGGGACAAAAATTTATTGTGTTTGTTGTGTTGCCATAGTTTTGGTTTCCTTGAGGCTGTTGTAGGGACAGGAAGGGCAGGAAATACTATTGGGTAAGTATATAGCTCCTATTGAAAAAATACTGTGTTTGAAATGATGGCAGTATGTAGTAGGGGTAGAATAGCAGTTCATGTGCTGCAGATGGCTGGTAGAGCCCTTGATGTGTGGACTGCATGGTACCTAGCCTTGAGGGGTGACTACTTATTGGAAACACATCTACTTCATACTCTGAGACAGAAATGTCAGAGGCGGACAAAAGTGAACTGCAATTTAGTTCATCTAGTTGTGGCACATGAGATAAAATTAGGTCTACATAGCAAAGGTGGAGAGAAAGGCAAATCATGTGCCTCTGCACATGGCAGGGGGTTGAAGCTATATGATCTTTAAAGTCCCGTCCAACTCCAATCACTCAACGATTCTATGATTCTATGAACCTTGGTGTAAGAAAACAGCAATAATTTTGGGCCTGAGCATACCAGCAAAACACCATTTTCCTTAAATAAATAGGTCACATACTGCATTACGTCTCTTTTTTTTTTTTTTTTTTTTTTTAATTTCCTTAACCAAATGGAATTGTAATAAGTAATATGGCATGGGGAAATGTAAAATGAAGGTGCAATTAATACAGTGGCAAACAAAAAAGCAAGTCATTGCCGATGCAGAATTTTTCAGGAAAGAACCTAGCAATATACAGAAAACAGTTTTAATTTAATTTCTTCCTATTGTTTACAGAGATTAAGCTGACTGGGAAAGATTCTTTAATTTGGGAGGAAATAACTAAATGCAAAATGCTTTTGATGATAAAGTGCCATCACAACTGAGGTCTGAAGAGGCATTGAGCAGATGGCTCCACCTAATGTTCAGGCAGTGATATCGCGAAGAAACCACTCTTTGACAGGTTACACAACTATTTGGATTTTTTTTCTCTTTCTGACAGTAAACTAATTCCATTAGGCTGGAGTAGTGTCGGGTATTACAACTGAGTGTCTATCCACACAGTATTAGTGTGACAAGAGGTATGGACTATACTTTGGATGAAATAAAGTAACTTGTGCTGATAATTTCATAGTTCCCAAAAATTTGGAAACTTATAAATATTCTTATGCTTGATTCTAAACCAAGATTATGTCATCATTGTATTTTGTGACATTTGAGGGTTTTACTTTGAACTTATATTAAATTCTATGCTATGCTGTGGGCTATCCAATCCTATACAGGTTGGAAGAATGAGACTCAAATTAGTTTTGGTGGGATAATGCATGTGATTTCTTAATTGAGAAAGTTAAAGTGTATGATCAGAGTACATTCCATTTGGAATCTGGGGATTTATTTCTGAAGTCTCTGTGGGTTAAGAACCCAAGACTCATGCTTGTCTGTATTTGTCACATGCTTATTTATATCCATCTATATTTTTATAATTGTTTTAACCACTTGAATTGCTCAAAAAGAAGAAAGATGAAAAAGGGCTGTAGGGACATTAAGAGATGAAACTGCCTTAACCAACACTTTCAGGGAAAAAAAATGAAATCAGATGTACTTTTCTTGTAGGAACTTGTTTCAAATTAGACTCAGCAGTCAGGGTCTGATACAGCTAAAGAATTCTTATATTTTAATCTTTTATAGACCAGACTGCCTTTTAAAGGTCTGCCAAAAGGATTATAAAGGAAATTCAAGTATTTTGTGAGGATTTTTCATCCCAGAGAGGCTTCTAAACTAAAAGCATGACCTTATCTGAGATACGCATATTAGTCACAGAAAGTATGGAATGATAAAAGAGTCTTGAAACTGCTTAGTGCTCTTTAATCAAAGTGCTTATGTGATGAGAAAGGATTAGACAATAAGAATTGAAGAGAAAAAACTTATGAGGCAAATAAACGTAGTTTCTAAAAAGAAATATATAGCTTTAATTGACAGAAAAAATCCCAGCCTACTCCCTTGAAATTTTTAAGGAAAATAAAAGAATTTCAGATTTCCATACTCACGCAATTAAAAGTCCCAGAGGTTTTTGTTTTTCAGTGATAAAATTGAAGATAATGCTAATAAGAACTGTTATAAAAAAGAAGAATGGGAAGAAAGACATGAAAATACATGAATAGGAGTTATTTTGCTAATCTGAGGCAGAGATTCCCAAACCATGAAGTATGAGCCAAGTATAGGGATACAAGAGAAACTAATAATTCTTCTGATGCACACCCTCTCAGTGGGATCTGCTCTGGCTGGTGTGAAATTTGGCTTATTAAAACTTGGAATAATTGATCCAGAACATTGCCTGCACAATATCCCCACATTACTCAGAAAGCTATACTTAGTTTGGCTATAGCATCAGTATTCTCTGGCTAAAATAATTAGAAGTCAAGCTACC
This sequence comes from Vidua macroura, assembly GCF_024509145.1. Lineage (NCBI taxonomy): Eukaryota > Metazoa > Chordata > Aves > Passeriformes > Viduidae > Vidua > Vidua macroura. Next base: position 81,060,070 of record NC_071572.1, read on the forward strand.
AAGAGGCTTGTGACAATATAAGAAAATACAAGGCTTTGATTACAGCTCATGTGACAGGGCAATGACTGAGGGCATGGGGAACATAATAGAGGTGTTGTATTTTGTTTCTCTGTTGTTCATGGCTTTCTTGGTGTTTTCCAGCAGATTGCTGTCAAATGTCTTGGGACATTTTCATGGGACTGTTTGGCAGAAAATATTTGGATCATTCCCTGAAAAAAAATTAACATTGTATAGTTTTTACTCATCCAACCAAACCAATAAAACCAACAACATTTTATGCTCCTATGTATCTGCTCAGCTCAAAGTGCAACACTTCCAATAGAGGGACAGCAGAGAATTCTGGTTTTATTTTACCTTAGTGTTTGCTGATCTTGAAATTATTTCTGCATTGAAGGAGGTCTTGAGTGTAAAACACATACGCAAAAGTGAATTTAATAATAGAACAAAAGTGCAGCCACATTGCCAAACTGAAAAAAAAAGTAACTCAGGAATTATTCAACTGGCATTTCATGGCATATGTAGCATAAATTAAAAAAGGAAGAAAGCCTTAACTAAGGATTGCAACCACAAAAAAAAAAAAGAAAAAAAAAAGTAAAAGTTATTTACAGTGAAAGTATAAGAAAATTACTGCAGTTAGTTAGTTCTACGTGGGAGGGATAAATTTGCCTTTACTTTATTTTCTAGGATGATTGCAACAAAGGACAAGAGTAAAACATTCCAGAAAAGAAGTAGTGGTGCCAACTCCAAATCTAAAAGGAAACATTACAGAAGTGCTATCTATATGAGCAATCTGGGTGTTGAAATGCAGGGGAGTAAAGAAATAGAGGTTTTGTTAGCTAATCATGGTCATTGAGCATGACAGCCTTCACATGATTTTCTTTAGTTTCATCTTCCTTTAACATGCCTCTTAATAATATTTATTGCTTTTGCAATAGCCATCTATCATTCCATGAAAAACCATAGTGCCAGAATGCCATCTCTTTGATATGGTGCTGTCTCTTTGATCTGATCTTGATTACTCCAGCAGAATATGCCGGGCTTTGTTTGGTGCACTTTGTTTAAACTGCTCCTTGAGGTGATCTTGACTTAACAGCATGTTAAGAAACTCAAGTTATTAAAACAAAGCTCTCATTGATGCTAGGCATTCATCAGATTTGAGAATTCCTTGGACCTGAGAATTTACAGTGGAGCATCTATTCTTTCTGGTTTTTTTTTTTTTTTTATTTTAAAATACAAATTTTTGAAAAACAAAGATTTCTACTGATGTACATGTGTGCTGTGTAAGATGTTGATTCATTAGAACCAGCTATAAAAGTACCATGGATTTGATTTAGATGTCTTCTGTAAAACAATTGTAATTCCAATTGTCATCTGCTCTATATTGAAGTATAATTAGAATTGCCTACTGTATTTTAAATTAATTCAGAGTATGCAAAATAAACTTCTTCTAGTAATTTATAAAGAATAAGATGTTAATTTAAATCTATTCTCTGAATTTTGCTCTAACTGCTTAGAGTGATGGAAAGTGAAAACTCTCAGGCAAAACTGAATAATATCTCTTCTTCATGAGAACTTACATGAAAAATTTAACAGAAGTATATTTATTTTTTCCTTTTAATAAAGAAAAAAAGGAAAAAGGTATCTAGGTTGAAGTATATAAACCTCACTTCCATTGAAATAGATGTAAGGCAGTAAGTCTCTGTCTCATTTTATCAAAAGGTTTGAGATCCTGTGAACTTTGTGACAGACATAATTTTCTCTCCCATCTCTTAAAAGACAGACAGTCATATTGGTTTCTGTTTTGTGGTAGGATATATTGAAGTGTCAGCTCATGACTGTGTCCTCTAAGGCATGAAATAATTAATAGCTGCCTACAGTACTGAACAGTGGGACTCCAACCTTCTATAATATGAATTCAGAAATATCTTTAATTTCTGTGTTTCTTTCTAAGTTGGTTTTGCTCTTGTCTTATTTTATATGACTAAAATTGTATCCAAAAAGGAACATTATGATATAAAGTAAGATGGCTGGTCCTTACTTTCATCTTCTGCATAATGACTATTTCATACAAACTGCAACTTCAGTCCTGAGTAGAACCACAAATCCAGCCAACATCTCTTTGAATGCCATTCAGACAGCCTTTCCACATTCTGTCTCCATCCCAGTGTAACCCACTTCACAGGATGTACACCAGCTTGGATGAACAAAGAGTTATGAAACCTTCTTAACATTTTTTTTTTCCAAATCTATCTTGGGTTTAGGGTGTTTGCTTGAGACACATAAGCTCAGTCTCCCTTGGACCATGGAGGATCCAGAAGACAAGATTCCTATCTCCTGGCCAAGTGCTGTAAATGTTAAGTTATTACATGCAAGGTACATATTATCTCTAACAACCTGTCTCAGTAAAAGTGGTAATGGTAACTCTTCATGGGGGAATCCATTCAGTATATGTTAGGCTTTTTGTTGCACATTCCCTAATCAAACCTTTAAGAGGATTGGTATGCATGAATGTCTAACCTGCAAACCTCCTTTTGGTCATGGGACATGATGGCACATCATGACTTTGCTCAGGTCTGTGGAAGCAGAACCACACGTCCTAATGACATGGATGTCTCTCCCATGTCTCAGAGCAGTGGTTAGGCAGAAGAGTGAGACAGCAAGGTGAGCAGGACCCTCTGAGACCTGAAGGACTTTGTTCAGTTTGAAGTGATGAGAACCATTGTGCAACAAGATAAGACTAGAAGGGAGCTGATGAAGAGAATGTTGCTTGTTGTCTATATATATCTAATAATAATTACAACTTAGAACTCTAATTCAGTCTTATTCTGGGCTTCGCCATGCTGCTCTGCTGGTATTTAGGGGCCTTTCATACACAGATTTAATCAAATCTGGTAGGATTCCTCCCTTGAAAAGCAGTCTGTGATCAACTTAAAACTATCATACCAACCTTGTTCTGGCCATATGAAGGGACATACTGAGTAATAAAAGAGAAAGATAAAGGTCAACTACTTTTACATCATTAAGCAGGCAGTTATGCCTTGGAGCAAGAATAGAGCTAAAACTATTGCTCAAATTTGACCTGTGCAGCAGCCTGGGAAGTCAAGCAGCTAGTATGATCTGAAGTCCTTGTAGTCAGCTCAGCCTCATCTCATGAGGCATTTCTGAAAATTTCAGTATGAAGCTTATTCATCATTACTATGATTTAAGTCAGATAATTCTCAAACACAGGGACAGCTGGATTTGCATCCCTGTGCAATATCACATTGACTTTACTGTTGAAGATTTCACTTCAGATGTGAATGAGCCTGGGACATTCACCACACCTGTAAAATACAGTAGCAATTACCTGCTGTAAGCCACACCTGTAAAATACAGTAGCAATTACCAGCTGTAAGCCAAGCAAAAAGCAAAATAAAATTTTAGAATTCTGTTCAGATTTCTTCAGTCTTCTATGTACAGTGATGTGATGCATTAATTTAGAATCCCACCTTGATTCAATTCTTGGACTTGAAGCCTGGAAGCAAGGTCTTAGGGTTATAACTTGAACAGAGTTTTTAAGGGATGTCCCCTTACCTTAGCACAGACTACAGTGTCTGGACACACACTTAAAAGTCAGTGGTGAATGCATGTGTTGCTGGAAGCACTAGAGCAAGAATGGTATCATAATTTGATTATTACAAAAAAAGCATCAGGATGAGAAAAGAGCACTGATTCAAATCAGTGTCACATACTCTCAAAATAGCCCATTCCAAAATAACACAACTTAAGGTCCTGCAAATGTAGCAATGAGAGCTAAAAATGTAGAGCAAAACCTGCAAGTTGTACCTAAAAACATCCTTCTCAATGAAAACTCATTATGTAGTGAGTATGACATGGAATACATCGGGATGGATACATGCTTTAGACAAAATGCAAGGAAGATAAAGAGGGATTCTACTCAGTATTTGGAAAAAGAAAAAAAAAATCCTAGCTGAAAGAAAATAGTAGAATAACATTTAGTTGTCTTGCTCAGCAGGCTGGCAAGCAGCAACTCCAGAGGCACACAGCAGTGACTGGGTTAAACAAGTAAATCTGTGAATGGTTTGAAGAGATGTTGCAACCAGAGCTCAGTTCCCAAATTCCTGTAGCTTGCTTGGTGGCAGCAGACAAGAATCTCAGCAGCAAACCAGGGCTCTGACATGCTAAGTATTACACAACCAGCAAATAAAACTGCAGCTCTTGTCTCAAACCAACTATGACAGAAGAGAAGATTTTAGAAAAGATGAGACAACCGTTAAAGAGATGTTTTGGAATGCTGGGTTGGAATGGGTAGTGATGCAGGATTACCTCTGCATATGAAATCACTTTCTCAGATATGGGTGTTTCAGGTACCCAGCTTTGTGGCACTTTTAAACAGTCAGCCACATGGCCTCAAGAACAGAAAGTCTGTGCAAAGAAATAGAAATTATGAAGATGGATGAATGCAGCTGAGTTTGGAAAATGTTCCTTCTGTAGCTTAACTACATGCCAGGGGCCATTCTGGTGCATTGCAGATCATTAAAAAACCCAAGAGCAGGCCCCACTATTTTTGCAGAATCACCTATTTGGGAGCTGTAATTTTCATTTTAGGCTCACTGCTTCAGTAAGCTAGGTCCCTTTTTTTTTGATTCAGGCATCAGACCTGATTTATTTAAGATATATATCCATTAAGGCCATATTGAATTACCTAGGAGAATAAGGAAGTAAGTAATACTTTAGGTAGCTGTAAATTAAATAAATAAATTAGAAGGTATTACATAGTTTAGCATTCTATATTTCAACATTAAAAAAGCTAAGGAGAGATTAAGGAGACCAACCAAACAGACTAAATTTGGGCTCCTGTCAGGATTCTGAGGCAATATATCAACTTACACTAAAAAATGTTGAAACCAAACTATTTTAAAATAAAATCCTGATAAACCACTTTTCAAGTCATAATTTTATAAAGGATATCCCCATTTGAAGCATTTGAAGTACCAGGTAAGTTAGGCTCTGAATTTCATCGTATTCAATTGAACTTGATTCCTCTTATAGTTACCTGTTCTTTGATGAAATGGTTTAAAATTATTCTAAACTATGAAAAAGAATATTTTAAACCCAAACTGCAAAACAAAGAACACTGCAATCTCTGCAAATGGTGTCATTTCAATGAACTTAGTTTTTACCTCCCAGAATTAAACTGCAGCAACTGAAAGTTTTACTCAGTAAAAGGGGAAAAAAAACCCCACAAACAAAAACAAAAGCAAAAAACCAATTGAACCAAACAAATCCCCAACCTAAGACTAATTGCATAAAGAGATTTATCTGTCCATAAAAGTTAGATACCATACTTGTAAAACAGCTAATTCAGATTATGCTGCAGGGAAATCTTTGCTCCATTATTATGTGCATTGGATAGTTTGTGTAAATTTAGTGGCTAACAAGAATTTTCCTGAATGAAAGATTTACAAATTTATTTAAATGCAGGCTGGGAAAGGGCCAAAATGCTTCTCATTTATGCTAGATAATCTGTTCCTAGGAGTGAGAAGATGAAGGAAGTAGCACTTGACCTCTAGTCTTTCTGGCAAGAGCATCAGGGGAAATAAAATGACTGATTTGTGGATTTTATAAGTAAATAGGAGGGAAAAAAGTCACTTTAACAAATAATTCTAAACACATTACTGTGCAGACCAGTTTAGCACCATAAACTGGTCACTGCTACTGGTAGGTTGGAAATCTCACTGCAATACCACCACAGCAGTTGGCTATATCCAGCCTCCAAAAGCTAGTTCTCTCCTCTTAAATCTCCACTTTAGGCACAATGACTAGTTAAGTTGAAAGGAAAAAATAGCTTAAAGTATATATTTTTACTCCTAAGACATTCTGGGGCCATTCCCTGGCACTGTTGAGAAATGGCACTGTTAAATTTGCCCATGACTAAATGTTTTCTTTCTCTCACTTCCCTTGGCAATATGGTCCCATACTGCCTGCTGAGAGCAATTTATGGCATGTGCTATTTCCCAAACTATTCTTCTGTCCAGGAAAGTGCTGCTGGGTTCAGGTTAAAAACATGCCTGGGAGTATGCTAATCATATAGCAGTCAGAACAATGATGGATTAGTGTTGCACTCTGTGTCTTTAACCAGTTTCTTAACTAGTGTAAACACACAAAATAGCACATTGCGAGTTAAAATATTCAACCATCTTTTTTTTCATGGGCTACAGATTCCTGTAATATTGGGCAGAGACTCCATCCTTAAGTTATCTTGATTTTCTTCTTATTATTCTCTGTAAGGCTGCTCAGGAACATTAGTATTTTCACCTTTAGGGAAAAAAGTGACATTTCTAGTTCTTCCTTACTCATCGATAATTGACATTATTTGCTTTTCTATTTTTTTGTTTTGTTTTGTTATTTGTTTTGTGTTTTTTAATAAATCTCTCCTTCCTTTCTTTATGATTTTCTTTCCTCTTTCCCACACAACCCTGAGGCTCCCTCTTACAGAGGGAACAATTCAAGCCCCTCCATTAACGCAGCAAAATAATTTTGTCTAACTTTCCTACAATATAGGATTCACTGCTTACTTAGTAAGCATCTCTCATTCCCATTTGACTAGAACTCTGTAGGCATAAGAGCAGAGCAGAGTATGAACTACTTCTACCACAATTTTTTGTATCAGCATTTATCTGACTGGAGGAAACCAATGTGTTCTAGGTGATCTGCCTCTTCTCTTAAGCTTATTTGAGTCCAGTTAAAGTCAATTGAAAGACTGTAATTGGCTTCAGAGTTATCAAATATCTAGTCTTCTGTGAACAAGTGGCCTTTTCAGTGTGGGTGCTTTAAAGCTTGTGACAATCTAAAGACCGTTATTTCACATTTCATCACTAAATAAATTGCTTTAAAATTCCATTGTGGGACTATGAATTCCTGTGTAATGATTCATTTTGTTTATGACAATTTGTGTGGGGGCTCCTTGTGGCAGTACACCAGCACATCCTGGTCAATGTAAGCAAGCTTGGGCTGTACCCAGGTGTGTCAGAGCTACATTCACAACCTCCCTTCGTAGAACACCTTGATATGCTCACCACCATTCATATTTTCTGCGCGGCATTTCAATGGATGGATTTAAAGGGTGTGAGATTTATTTGCAGTCAAGAATGCTGCCATAAACTTCTCTGGTTGGAAGACACAGAGGCTTGTTCACACACTCCTTCTCACCATATGGTCCCATCAGTTTGAGTCATTCCCTGTGTCAACACGCTTTCACAGATTTGGAGCTGACACTATTATTATGTTGCATAATGTCACTTCTTGTAATTGAGTTTCTTCTGGATTGGATGAAAGGATTCAGCAGTTCATTTTGAATGGATTCCAAGTGAGAATTGCTCTCTGATGACTTCCTGCTATCCTCAGATTGAAGTCAGCTTAGTTGCACACCTAGGTTTCATATATCACTTTCTTCCCCTATTAAGCCAGCAAGTTCAATGTAAATTAAACATGATATATGTCCTTAAAATAGCAAGTGTACATTTGCTGCTCTATGCCAATTATTGAAAACAACACATAGATTGAAAGATCTGACTAGAACTCTCCTTGCACTGTAAACTCATCCTTTGGAAAAAAAAAAAATATTTCATTTATTAGTCAAATTAATTGATCTAAAAAATGAGATTTCTTTTTTTTAAAAGCATCCCATAATTATCTTAATTCCTTGAAAAATTAAATTTGTCAGGAGTCAAATACAAAGCCAAAGCAAAAGCTCTATTTTCTTAGTGGGAGATGAGTTTAAGAATCACTAATTCTCCCTTTCTGATCAGCAGATTACCCCTGCTATTTTTCTTTGTTCCTGACATCTGAAGGCTCAAACCTACTTTCCTAGCAAAAGGGCAAATTCTGGGCCTCTGGATTGTTTTGTCACTCTGACTAAACCAGATTTGTCTGTAGCTGTAAATGCTTGAAAATTTACTCATCAGCAAAATAAGATACAGAAAAGGAATAAAAAATTATGCAATGATTTTTTGATTGGGATTTGTTTGTTAAAATATTAATTTCATACCATGATAGTTGTATGTTTATGTTAAATATGTTAAATGTCACCTTTCTATTGCCCAGTTCTGGACCACCCAATACAAGAGAGACATAGACATACTGGGGAAAATCCAAAGAGAGCCCACAGAGCTGAATGAGGGACTGGAGTATCACTTCTCTGAGGAAAGGCTATGAGAGCTGGGACTGCTCGTCCTTGGGAAGAGGAGGCTCAGAGGGGATCTTATTGATGTATATAAACACTGGAAGGGACCATGCAAAGAAACTGGAAACAGGCTCTCTTCAGTAGTGCTGTGCCACAGCCAGAGGCCATGGGCACAAACAGAAACACAGGAGCTTCCTTCTGAATATCGGGAAATAATTTCATTTATTTACTGCCACAGTGGCCAAGCACTGAAAAAGGTTTTCCAGGGAGGTTGTGGATTTTCCATCCTCTTTGACAAATATTCAACAGCTATCTGATACATGATCCTGGGCTACTGGCTCTAGGGGGTCCTGCTTGAGTAGGGGGTTTGGACCAGAGGCCCTCCAGAGATTCTTTCCAACCTCAACCACTTTGTGATAGTGTGATTCTGCTTTTAATTTACACAGATATATTTAAAAGTATGTGATTCTTTTTATATTACTCAGGAGTAAAGGTAGAGTCTGAAGCAAGCATACAAAGTTCAGGAGCCTTCAGAGCACAACAAATTGGCTTGCAAGCCAACAGACTCTCATCTTAAGCTCTTGACTTGTGGTGCTGAAGACGGAGTAAGAAGGAGATTAAAAACTTTAGGCTGCTCATGTGAAGCTGAGGCTATATCAAATATGTGGAAGGCTGAGGGTTTCTGAATAATTGAGTCTTAGCTGTATGCAGTGTAATATGAATTTAAATAATTCGGTATAGAGGTAAGAAAAGCTCATTAAAAGTAGGGTTAAGTCGGACACAAATAGACACAAGAGCATTGGCCAGACTGTAGCATATAAAAAAACAGTGCATTCGCTTATATTATTTGTTAGTGTGGAAGCTGTCAGCCTGACACTCAAGCTGTGAATGCTGATGAAAAGAGCCTCAGCAAAGAACAGAAATGTAAGTCAGCCTTGTCCTTCAGTGATTCCCCTTAAGCCTCTTGAGCTGCTTCTGTCTTCTCAGTTTTGGACTTTTCTGGCTGAGTGCTGCCCTCATACTAACCCTGTCACAATACTGGCAAAGCCCCACAGACAATCTCTCCTTATCAGATGAGACAGCAATAAAAAACCTTCTTCCATCATTTTCCCTACAAATCTTAGAAACACTGAACAATCTAGGCAATGCATATCAGGTTGACAAGATGTGATAGAAACCTAGGGGCTGCAGAGCATCTCCCAGTCTCTCTGGAGAAGATTTCAGGTGATCCTAAAATATGCCCTGAGAATAACACCATTCATTCCCATTGTGGACAGTATTCCAGCGTCTGTGTGTGTGTGAATGTGTGTTTATCTAAAACCCATAATGGGACACTAGCCTGTGCCACACATGTCCATCCAACACAGCCACAAAGGCTGTCTTATCTCCTACAATTTTGCCTTAGTACACAGTAACAAACAAGTCCAAGGACACAGAAATGCACCCTGTGCTTCGTGTTTATTCCAAGCATATAAATGCTGGAACAGCAATAAAATTGCTTAACTTGAGTTGGAAAGCATTATGGCTGTTGGCAAGCAACGACACAGAAAATATCTTACTCTGGCAATAAAGTTCCCATTTCAGAGTGCCTGTCCATATACCAATTGGTAGAGAGCTGTTTCAACTCCCAAAACTCAAGCTATGTTTTAAAAAGAAAAGAAAGTAAATATCTGAAGACGTAAGTGCTAACACAGTGGGTCAGACCAAAGTGACACAGAGATCAGTACGCTGTCTCCAGTGTTTGCCAGAATTGGCTGTCAGTAC